>NC_058523.1:371655643-371958674 GCF_904849725.1 Hordeum vulgare subsp. vulgare
AATACCAAAGAAACTAGGAGATCCTGGAGTACCTACTATACCATGCTCTACTAAAGGAAATTATGCTAAAACTGCTTTATGTGACCTTGGAGCTGGTGCCAGTGTTATGTTGTTCTCTTTATATCATAGACTTGATTTGAATAAGTGGACACCTACTGAAATCTCTCTTCAAATGGATAATAAATCAACTGCTTTACCATCGGTATTTGTGAGGATGTGCCTGTTGTGGTTGCAAACATCACTATCCTAACGGACTTTGTTATTCCTGATATTCCTGAGGACGACAGTTTGTCAATCATCCTTGGTAGACCCTTTCTGAATACTGTAGGGGTCGTTATTGACTGCAACAAAGGCTATGTCACTTTTCATGTTAATGGTAATGAGAATACGGTACACTGTTGGTGCACTAAAGAATGGGGTCCCTAGTGCCCCAGACTTGTGCACGGGCGCAAAGAGCCCATGCCAGTAGGGCATGACAGGGCCCAGACAAGATGCATCCCCGAAGAGATAATCAAGGCCTCAGCAAGCCTGCCTTGCCGGGAAGATAATCAAGGCCTCGGCAAGCCTGCCTTGCCGGGAGGATGTCCAAGGCCACGCCCATTTGGTGGATGTGATGAGCTCACCAAGTACAAGACCTCGGCAACCCTCCCTTGCCGGGATGACAACCGAAGCCCGCAGCAGGCTTCCTTGCCAGGACAAAGACCCAAGGCCTCGACAAGCTCCCTTGTTGGGAAGACGGGGCTAGGCACTGGAGGGCGACCGCCCTTGCCATAGTGTCACCACCCCCATGTTCCAGCACATTCTGCATGCACCAGCGCGGCGTCCACGTGTCGAAACACCTGGATACGTGTCTTCACTAGCACATTGCTGACAAGGACAAGACGTGCATTTAATGCACCTGACAGCGGTAGATGGATAAGCACCGCTCTAGGTTCACTGTAACTTCTCGTGAACCTACCACCAAGCACTGTAGGTGACCCCTTTTGTCTATAAAAGGAGGCCCTTAGCTCATTCACAAGGGGTTGGACTCTTTGGACATTCGGCCAGAAGACGGTTATCATCAATCACTTTAATAAACAACAACACGCTTAATACAACCAGACAAGTAGGACGTAGGGTTTTACGCGTAAGCGGCCCGAACCTGGGTAAAAAGGCTTGTCGGGTGCTGATTGTTTGCTCTGCTCTTGACGTCATCTTTCCCTGCCCTACGATCACAAGGGTTTCATGTTGATTCCCATAGGTGTCGACCTAGCTTCGCTGACATACACTTTCCAAAGAAACAACCTCAAGTTCATAGTATCAACTCCATTGAGAAAATTTCAACGTTTACTATTGGAGACTTTGAATTCCCTCTCCCTAGTATCAAAAAGAAATATGATATACTTATTGTTGGGGACATGCATATCCCCATTGAGATAACCTAGTGTTATTCGAAAGTTCTCCGATTCCATGTCGTTCGAAAAAAGTTTGCCAATAAGACTTGATCAACCTTATTGATGGATTTTGTTTGACAGGCATGAGATGGATGAATTTAGAAAGCGCAATCTTCTATACACAACTTTTATTTTTTATTTCTTAGTTTCAATTGAGTAAAAGTACTATTATTTCTCTATTTTCCGTTTTATCCATGCAATAGAAAAATGACCTCAAAACAAAAGTTCTCAGAACGCCCTGAAAATGTAGTGTGATTTTTTCTGGAATATTTAAGAATTTTCGGTATTAAGAACACATCAAGGGGTTGCACTAGTGGGCCACAAGCATGCAGGGCGCAGCCACCCCCCTCCCCCCCATGGGCGCTCCCCTTGGCTTGTGGGTCCCACGTGGGGCCCCTTCACTTATTCCAGCACCCATCCACTTCGTCTTCCTCGAGAAAAATGCCACCATTGCTCAAATCTGTGTTTTACCATATCTAGCTGCCATTTTCGATCTCCTTGCTCAAAGCTCCATTTGCAAAACTATTTTAGGGGGTTGTTAATCGGTATGTGACTCCTCCAGTGATCCAATTAGTTTGTGTTCTAGTGCTTTATATGTTGCAAATTTTTGCTGCTGTGGTGACCTTGTTCTTGAGCTTGCATGTGAAATTTGTAGGGTCCCAAGTAGTTTTGATGTATGATATAGCTTTGTAGGTACTTCGGGGAGTACTTGCTACAAGTTTTGATTGAGCTTTGTTCACCCTTATTTGGAGCACCCAAAAATTTCAGAACTTTTTTTCAGAGAAAGAAATATGTTAAGGAAAATATACCAAGGTGGTTCCTCGAGCAAGAAGACCCCAAGACTCGCGATACGCGAGCCCGACTTTGAACCAACAAGGGAAGCTCAAGTGCGGCCTTGTGAATGGTCGTAGGAACCATTCATGGTCCAGGCCAGATTGAAGGAAGAATTTTACGCGTACATACGAAATGTTGGCCTTGAAGATTTTGTTCAGACCAATGCAACCAATATTATCAACTCACTGATTCTTTTGTGCGGAGGTTTGAATTTTCATCCAGGCGTAATACGCATTCCATTCTATTTAATCTTATGATGAATCTTATACTATGGACCTAGAAGATTTTAACCATGCATGCAAAAATCCACAATGGGGTAGCCATAGTGATCCTCACAAAACCAAATATAATGATTTTCTTGGTAGCATCACTATGGGAGAAACTAGAAATATTAGACAGGCTACCTTGGGGAGCATTCACTTCCCTGCCATACAATATCTTGATCTCTTCATAGCTAGATGTATTAACGGTAAACATGAGCATATCCACCTTTGCGTACCTGACCTTAGTATTCTTAAGAGTGTGGTCATGGGTGATAGACGATATAACTTAGGAGCTCTTATTGCTAGGAGGCTACATAAAATGCTAAGGACGGAGATTTCTTTGGTGGATTTTATGCAACCCGTGTAGCTAATTATCTTGGGATACCTATAAGGGAGAATGATATTGAGTTACCACTTGCTTTTATTGATTATGAGGCTATGGTGCGTTACCAGTTTCTTATAAGAAATGAACAAGTCCTCCTATAGCGACTGATTTTTGATAGACAACATGTTGTCCATATTACCCTTCCTGCTCCTGCCTTCTTTAACTTTCAGGAAAAATGGAGATGCTTTATAACCAGAGAGGAGGCAGACGAGTACGAGAGAGAGGCGAAAGTCACTCGCCTCTACGCTGAAGCCGTTCAGGCAACAGCCGCCGTAGCCCAGTACAACCCCAACTATGACTTTGACTATTATCCGGGCCAGCCATGGCCTTAGACCAACTTAGGACAAAAGCCTAAGCTTGGGGGAGTACGTATTTCTCACCGACATTACATTCATGTTCACACACTCATTCCAGTTGTCGGTGTTCATACTTTTTCATTGTACCATCCATGGTACTTTATTTCTTATTTTTGTTTTCTTCTTGTGTGTTTCATTAACCTTGAGAAAATCCAAAAAAATTAGTTCTAGCTCTACCTTCTAGTTTGTTTAAGTTATAGTGTTAAAACAAAACCCAAAATGATTTTTCATTCTTCTTTTGCTTGTTGGGGGCTTTCCCGTGTAAATAATTTTTCTTTCTTGTTTGGGTCGTAAGGAGAAGACCACGATGACATGCTGAGTGGCTCTCATATCCATTATCATTTATCTATTAGAGAGCCCATATTACCTTGTCTTCTCCCTTGAGTTATTGCTTGCGGATTCCAGGTTAGTCCAATGCACGTGCACTCTTATTATTATTATTCACACCGTTCGGTCGTGCAAGTGAAAGGCAATAATGACGATATTTGATGAAGTGACGGAGGTGAAGAAAAGCTGGTATGAACTCGACCTATTTTGTTTTTCTACATATGATTAGCTCATTATTCTGGATTCAGCTCGATATGAATTGAACATGTTTGCAATGACAATTAGAGATTATAGTCACTTATGCCATGCTTAATCAGCTAGGAGTGAATAATGGTTTGTCTTGAGTGCCAACATGCATATTAAAATGGTTGTGATGTAGTATGATAGAATGGTATCCTCCTCCGACTGATTCGAGTGGGTTGACTTGGCACATGTTCACGCAAGTAGTTGAAACAAAACCAACATAGCCTCCACGATGTTTATGTTCATGGTGATTTATACCCTACTCATGCTTGCATTCAATGTTGGTTAATCTCAAAGCATGTTTATGACTGTTGTCGCTCTCTAGTTGGTCGCTTCCCAGTACCTTGCTAGCATCCACTTGTACTAACCGGGAATATTGTTTGTGCATCCATTTCCATAAACCCAAAAGTTGTTTCATATGGGTCCACCATACCTACCTAAATGTGGTACTTACCTGTCGTCCGAAGTAAATTTGCATGTGCCATACTCTAAACCTTCAAATAAATATTATGTTCTGTACGCCCGAATCACTCATGTAGTGACTAGGGGCTGTCAGTATCTTCCATGCTAGGTGGGTTATTCTCAAGATATGTTTTGATTCACTATCATTCACGAGAAAGTGGTTGGTAATCGGGATGCCCAGTTCCATGCTAAAAAGTCAAATCAAAGTATAATGAAACAAAACTCCCCCAGGATGTTTGTTTCTATGCACGGTACCCGAGGATTCGGCTCGCCATGGAGTGTGATCGATTGATGGAGAGGGAGTAAAAACTTTACTATTCTGTTTGGGAACCGCGTGTAATGTATCTAGCATGGAAAATATTGAGGTCTCTTAGTTGTTGTGTTGACAATGAAAGCATACTGCCCAAAATTGTGATTCATCCCTATTTTAAAATCTCGAGCTCTGTCACCTCTGTAAAGAAATGCTTCCCTCTGTGAAGGGCCTATCTATTTTATATTACTGTTCAGTCATCCTCTTCCTATAAAAAGGCACCAGTTAGAGAGCACCTCCGTCATTTGTAATATTTGTTATTAATTGATACTGAGTATGGGTATGACTAGATCTCTTTTACCATGAATTACAATGTCTCGTCAGTCCTTGTTCTTCAGAGGTGGTGTGCATTTATGTTTTGCGGTCTCAGAAAGGGCTAGCGAGATACTAGTTTATCATATTGTATCATGATTGTTTTGATAAAATTGTTGTCATCCGAGACTTATTATTATTATTCGCTAGTTGATTATGCCATTGATATAAGTAAATGTGGGACCTAAATATTATGGTGAATGTGGTTAGTCTATAATCTTAGCTGAAGATCTGAACATCAGTTAGACATATTTACAACAGCTACATCAAACAGAGTTTGTCAAAGCTTTTCTTTATCACTTTCAGTTTATCAACTAAATTGCTTGAGGACAAGGAAAGGTTTAAGCTTGGGGCACTTGATACGTCTCCAACGTATCTACTTTTCCAAACTCTTTTGCCCTTGTTTTGGACTCTAATTTGCATGATTTGAATGGAACTAACCCTCACTGGCGCTGTTTTCCGCAGAATTGCCTTGGTGTTATTTTTCTGCAGAAATACAATTCTCGGATTGACCTGCAAATTTACGGAGAATAGTTTTGGAATTAATAAAAAATATTGGAGAAAGAATCAACCGGAGAGGGGTCACCACCTGGCCACAAGCCTGCACGGCGCCCCCGCCTAGGGTGCGCCCCTAGATTGTGGGGCCCGTGTGGCTCCTCGGACCACGTTTCCACTTATATATATTCCTATTTGGGGAGGAAAAAACTAGAGAGAAGAGTTCATCGCGTTTTATTATACGGAGCCGCTTCCACCTCCTGTTCTTCCTTGGGAGGGTGGATCTCGAGTCTGATTTGGGCTTCGTAGAGGGGAAATCGACGTCGTCGTCATCACCAACCATCCTTCATCACCAATTTCATGATGCTCTTCGCCAATCGTGAGTAATTCCATCGTAGGCTTGTTGGACGGTGATGGGTTGGATGAGATCTATCATGTAATTGAGTTTGTTTTGTTAGGGTTTGATCCCTAGTATCCACTATGTTCTGAGATTGATGTTCCTATGACTTTGCTATAATTAATGCTTGTCACTAAGGCCCGAGTGCCATGATTTCAGATCTGAACCTATTATGTTTTCATGAATATATATGTGTTCTTGATCCTATCTTGCAAGTTGTAGACACCTATTACGAGTTATGATCCGCATCCCCCCAGGGTGACCATAAATGGGATTCTTTCCGGTGATTACCGTAGTTTGAGGAGTTCATGTATTCACTAAGTGATAATGCTTTGGTCCGGTTCTCTACTAAAAGGAGGCCTTAATATCCCTTAGTTTCCATTAGGATCCCGCTAATACTGGAGGGTAGGACAAAAGATGGCATGCAAGTTCTTTTCCGTAAGCACGTATGACTATATATGGAATACATGCCTACATTGATGAATTGGAGCTAGTTTTGTATTACCCTATGTTATGACTGTTGCTTGACGAATGCCATCCGACATAATTATCCATCACTAATCCATTGCCGATGATATTTCCACATATTGGTCTTTGCTAATGTTACTTTTGCGTTGCTATTGTTACAATCACTACAAAACTGCTACTGTCACGTTTCCCACCGTTACTGTTACTTCCATACTAGTTTGCTACTAAATACTTTGCTCTGCAGATATTAAGTCTTTCAGGTGTGGTTGAATTGACAACTTAGCCCCTAATACTCGGAAATATTCTTTGGCTCCCCTTGAGTCGAATCAATAAATTTGGGTTGAATACTCTACCCTCGAAAACTTTTTCGATCCCTTATACTTGTGGGTTATAAGCCGTGGACCGGAGGTCATGCTTGGAGTCAAAAGTGATGCCATACTGCGAACACTTAAGGGGTCGCACGGCTTCTGGCTTCGGGAGGGCGATGTTCACCTCCCGGGAGAACTGCTTGAACACGCGGTTCGATAAAGGGGCATGGGCTCCACCAAGGATGCAGGCTACGGCGTGGGGCTCCTAGTAGCCCCTGGCCTCCTCTTCACATTGGTTGTTGTCGACCCTCCTGGGCGGCGACGGCGGCTACCTCACTCATCACGGAGGACCTGAGCTCCTGGTTGTCCTCGGTGTTGTGAGCGCGTACATTATGGAAGGCGCATAGCAGATGACAGCCCTTCTCGGGACATCCTGGTCATGGCCACGCTTCTGCTCAAGCTCCGCTACGAACATTGTAGGCCCCTTGCGCTTGACCTCCTTGCAGTTCGCCTTTCCGTCATCAGGCATGGGTCGGGGTTGTCGTGGATGAACAAGCGGCCCTTTTCAGCGTTAGCGCACTTGTCGGCGGTGTTGAACAGCTCTAAGGAGGTGCTCAAGCTGTCGTGAATGGCAAGCTTCTCGCACATGCGTATGTCCATGACGCTGTTGGAGAATGCCATGATGATTGCTTCGTCCGAGGCGTGCGACATCGTATATTGCGCACCTGGCTCAAGCACTCGATGTTCAACGTATCTGTAATTTTTTATTGTTCCATGCTCATATATTATCATTCTAGAATACTTTTGGGGTGTTTATTTACCAAATTATATTATTTTTTAACACTAACCTATTGACCCAATACCAAGTGCCAGTTATTGTTTTCTGCATGTTTTCACTTTTTAGATTTACCCTACCAAACAAAGTCCAATTGACCTAAAACTTTTTGGAGATTTTCTTCGGACCAAAAGAAGGCCAACAAGCATTATAGGAAGGCACAGGGCCACACAAGGTCCCCACAAGCCAACCCATCGTGGCGTGGGGTGTCACACCCTCTGTTTGTACCACCTTGTCACTAGTGGTTTCTTTTTCAAAAATTTGGAGTCAATTAAAACTTTTTAAGTTAGTGATATGATTGTCTTGATTGCCATTGCTTGTATGTTTGATTATGAGTGGCTCACCAGAACAATTTTTTCTCTAAGGACTTACATCTTAACTTTAAAACCCTGCCCAATGATCATGACATGGGTATAACACGAGATATCAATTTTTAGAAAATATTAATCCAATAAAACCCTTTTTCTTATTTTAAATTTCCAAAACCCCTGGAATGGGATTTGTTGTACAATTCCAAATCTAAGGTAAATATTTGGCCCCAAAGGTTTTCTCTTGCTTCCATTATTAAAATAACTTCTCAATACCAAAAAATAATTATTTTAAAAGTTATTTTCCTATATTACTTAACTGACTTTTTCTGAAGCCAGAAATGGCATTTCATAGGGGAAAATTATTTTTCTACCTTATAAAATTCTGAGAAAAATTAGGGAAATTGAGAGGACATATATCACCCATATATGTGAGTTTCAACTCGTGGTCATTTTCAAAATATTGGACAAATCCCTTGAAAACTATTTTTGACTATTCTGATCTTTTGAAATATTTCTAAAGGAAATATTCCCAATAATTTCCAAGAAAATTCGGGCATGTTCCACATATTATATGTGATGACAATACCAAATTTCATCCCCATCCAAAATGGTTTGGTTCAGCTAATAATCCAAAAAACCTTTCTGTCCAGAACCAAGTTGGACCAACTCTACATTGCCAAGTTTGTCCAATAGATCCCAAACTTTGCATGGGAGTTGAGAAGCCCAAATGAGGAGGGCATGCCAAGTTTTGCATTTGGGGCTGTTGATTTGATCACACTTGCCTACAGGATTGTAATTTTGTCCATTTTTGGGTTTTTGCAAGTCTACATTGTCAAACTAGCTCAAATGAGCTCAAGCTTGGTAAACCTAGTTATTTCTATCCCTCATCGAGTCCTGTTAAGTTTCACTGCATTTGGAGAAGATTAACTTCTTCAAGCAAGCATCAAACACCTTCTCCTGATTTTGCAAATCAACCACAAACACCCCTTCCACCCCACTCCTTCACTTGTAAACACTATCATCGGTTGCCTGTGTAACCGCACACCTGCAACCGAGACCTTCAGATCCAATTCAAAGGGATAAAGACAAAATCTTCAATTTACACTTTGAATGAACTCTGGCAGCACCTGTACTTCACTCTCTCTTTGACCATCACTATTCCCCTCGGCGCCAAAGCCTCCCGAGAGCATACCCTAACCCCCAGGTGCAACCAGACACACCCTAGACATGCCAGAGCACGCCAGCATGCCATGGCATGCCAAAACAGCACTCTGGACGTGCCATAGAGTGCGTTTGCATCAAGGGAGGCTAGCCCCGGCCAGGCCTCGCCCCCACGGCCTGTCCAAAAGCTTCTCAATCAACTGGCGGCTCTAGTGCGGCATAGGGCCCCTCCTTTATCCACTTTATCTTGCCCTGGAGACGCATGCCTGCGTGCACCTGAGCCCGTCAGGTGAAGCATGCCACCGCGACGCATCAAAGATGCGGCCCGCTCCCCTTTGACCCATTCATCTCGCGTAAGCATCGCCCACGATGACCCGAGACATGCCTATGGACCCTCTCTCCCTCGCTAGCCATTGTTGCTACCTCGCCGGCACACCACCACTTGGTGAACCGTGCAGCCCCTATAAATTGGTGTCCACGGCTCTTCTCCGCCCCGTTCGACCTCAATCACACCTCCAATCGCCTCCCCGAGCCCCCAATCGAGCTATTCGATCACCAGTGCTCGCGAACAACCGAGATGCCGCCGTGTTGGAGCTCAGTCAATCTAGGGACACAAGCCCGCTCCGGCACTCATTCGGCCCCCATCCTGACCGCAGTCGTCTGCTGCTTCACCTTCGCCTCTCCCTCGACCGTTTCCCCTCTCTGAGCGTCATCGCCATCCACCTCCCGTTAGCTTCTGCCACGGCCAACTCGTCACCAGTGACTCCAGCCACCTCAGCCTCCCCTTTGACCTACACCTGAAAGGCGAGAGTGCAAGGAACCCATTCCTGCACTCTCCCTTCCTCGCTATCTCCTGTGTTGCCGCCACGAGCTCTCCCCTCTCTCTGTCTCGGGGAAGAAGACGACCTGACAAGAATGCCCCACCTGTCAGTGTTTGTCTCTCTCTCCACCCCCTTCCCAGTCACTGGCCGCATGGGCCCTGCGCGTCAAGTTCAAACTTGACGGCGTGCGTGCACCTGTGCTGGTTGGCTCTCCGGCAGTTGGGCCAGCCCAGCTGCTGGCTGGCTCTCGCCTAGCCATTGTGCCTTTTTTCTTTTCTTTTGAGGTTTAATTTAATTAAATTCCATAGGGCAATAAATGCATCTAATTCAAGTAATTTTTCCACCATAATTATTGTTTAAATATGAGGAATTTAATAAGACTATCTCTATAATTTTTACAGAAACTTTTGTATATAGGTTTATTTTGAAACCTGGAATAAAGATATTTCATACTTTGTTAAAAAGGTTCTAAAAATCTTTTTTACTCCAAAATCAGAAACAAATATTTTTAGAAATGAAATTGGTATTTTACAGAACAGGGTAACATTTTAGAAGTGGAATGTGTGCCTTGTTTTTGTTGTGGTTCTTATTATTTTATATTATTATCGCGACGATATATCACGTGATTGACGAAGGAATTGGACCCAAAGACCTCGAATACCTACGAGACATTGTTGACCAAGGCAAGCAGCCCTTTGACCATGCCTAAGAAAAATATTCTTATGCATGCCATGTTTAATATTTCATTCCGATGCATGTGGTCATGTTGGACTTGGTAAACCCCTCGGTAGGGTGTTCCCGATGGTTCTTCGATAATACGTGCATGAGAGCATGACCCTACCATTTATGATGGTCACGCTCATAAAAGTTGATAGGTTAACAAGTAGTGCTACACATAGGGTGAGCATATGCATGGTGATGGTAACATGGAGGTAATTACAAAGGTTTTTCGAAAACCCGTTCGGGTGCTACTAATGCCCGAGGGTGAAGGTGTTGAGATCGACGACCACTTGATAATGAAGTGGTGTACCAGAAAAGGTTTTGTTTGTGTGGTTTCAGAAACAGGATTAGATTTAAGATTTGTCGACCGTCCCAACCTTAAATGTGTGGCCACGATACCCCTTATGGGACGAGGCCTTGTCGATTACTCTGGTCAGTACTAGCAAATAGCATGCATTACTAGTGACGGGAGTGACATGCCAGGAAGGACGACTATGCTATTTTTACAGGTTCCGGGCACACCGTTGGTCCCTGCATGGATGATACAATCTAGAGCGAGGCTCGTAAGATGTACATCATGCGGGTTGGGTAACAATCGATGGACTCTTTGTCTAGTAACGTCAGGGGAAAGGCATTGATCGGGTACTTACCTCAGGTATGGGAGATACCACGAGTCGTGGATGACACGGGAGTTCCCCGAATCTCGTGGGTACAGCGCGCAACCTCTGCAGAGTGTAAAACTATTCAAATAGCCATGTCCACGGGTTCACTGTACACGTGCATTCAATGATCTCGACCTACAAGTCGGGATGCCAACATGCGGTCCGCACCCTATTGGCTTGTGGGCCCCTCGAGGCCCTCCTGACTCCGTTCTCTAGCTTATAAATTCTGATATACCCTAAAAAACCCAGAAGCAGTCCCCAAACACTTTTTACGCTCCAGAAAGTCTCTGTTCCGACGGGAGGCCATTTGGACCTCTGTTTCGGCACCCTATTGGAGAGGGAATCAATCATGGAGGGCCTCTTTATCAACCTTGTTGCCCTCATGATGATGTGCGAGTAGTTGACCACAAAGCTACGGGTCCATAGCTAGTACCTAGATGGCAATCTCGCTCTCTCTCTCTCTCTATTTATCTTCAATACAATGATCATCACATCTTCGCTTTGATCCACATGATGTAATTCCTTTTGTGCGGTGCGTTTGTTGGGATCCGATGAATTGTGGATTTATGTTCAGATTATTCATGATGAATATTTCAGTCTTTTCTGAATACTAATATGATTCTTACGTGCATGATTATGATAGCTTCGTAGTTCTCTCCGATTTATTGAAATAGTTTGGCCAACTAGATTGATATTTCTTCGGTGAGAGGTGCGTTGTAGTAGGTTGAACCTGGCAAATTTCTATATCCCAGTGACAGAAGGGGACAAGATGCGTCTTTGTGTTGCTGCAACTAAGGATAACACATGGGGTTTATTCATGTTGCTTGACTTTACTTTGTCTACATCATGTCATTATTCTCCATGCGTTACTCTGTTTTACTTAATACTCTAGACGCATGTTGGATAGCAGTCAATGAGTAGAGTAATAGTAATAGGTGCACGTAGGAGTCGGGCTATTTGTTTACGGACGTTATGCCTATATACACATGATCATTTCCATGAATGTCACATAACTATCTGCTTTTCTGTCAATTTCCAAAAAGTAATTTGTTTACACATCGTATGTTATTTTTCACGAGAGATGCCATTAGGGAAAACTATGGGCCCCTTGTCAAATCACAACATATTTACAAAACCTTCAATACCTTGCTGCCATTTACTTGGTTTTATTTTATTTTGCTATTTACAACTATCTACAATTATCTACACACCTCACTCGCTTGTAAATAACTACTACAAGGGGATTGAAAACAGTCTTGCCCGCGTTGGGTGTAAGTTGTTTGTTCATTTGTGTGCAGCAACTCAAGACGGTTGTGGTTGATATTCCTATTGGTTCGATAAACATTGGTTTCATAACTGAGGGAAATACTTACCCACATTGTGCTGCGATAACCCGTTCCTCTTCACGGAAAACCCAACGCAGATCACAAGTGTGAGATATACTTCCGTAGGGTCTCTCCCGGGTGGTGCTTCACGCATCGCAGGTCATTGATGCGTGCCCTAGAAGTTGGTGATGAATTTCTCACAGAGTTCGCTCCACGAGGAGATCGATTCCTCGCGCAGGTTCATGAGCCACGAGCACGCACCATCCTTGAGGGCCATGAGGAACCAATTCGACATAACTCTGTCGTCGTCGCCCGCCGCCTCGATGCTAAGCGTGTAGAGCTAGAGAAAATTCGAGGGGTTGGGGACTCCATCATAGCGCGGGGGGCATCTTAGGCTTGAACTTGATGGGCCAAACCACCTCGCGCAGACCGCGAGTAAAGGCCCGGCAGCACACGCCGCTCGAGGGAACGCCGCAAGCGAGGGCGGCTAGATTATGGCGTCCGGCTGCCGGCACATCTTGAACGATCTCGTCCTGACGCTGCGTTGCTGCTTAATGACCACCCACACATCTGACGGCGTCTGGCACACGACCTGGAAGCTGGCCTCATCTTGGGCCTACAAAGGGGCTCAACCATGTTGGTCGAGCGCACGCGCATCATGCTGGGGCTTGACCAGGTTGTTGCGGGAGGGAGCTTGCATGGGAGCTCCATGGACTATGTGCCCAACATGAGATAGAGGAGGGCAAAGTGAGAGGGAGGGTGCCGAGGCATCTTCGGCGGCCATGACGATCTCGGTGATGCGGCCCAACCAGGCGTCGTAGCCGGCGTTCGCCGGGCGGTAGAGAATCAGCTTGTGCACCATGAGCAGTGCAGCTTGCGTGTTCATGTGATCAAGGAGGGTCTGGGAGAAGGAAGCCGTGGTGGTGTGGCCGTCCTACTACATGGAGGGGTGGAAGGAGGAGTCCTATTGTTCGTGACCAATGGGGTCGGCGGCGGCGCTAGTCACTTCACCGATGATGTGGCAGTGGTCGTCGCTATCGTGGCCAACCAGCACGGTTTGGGTGATGCAGGATGCCCAACGCTCGGCATGAGTGATACGTCCATTTTGCATCATGCTTTCATGTTGATATTTATCGCTTTATGGGCTGTTATTATACTTTGTGGAACCTTACTTATGTCTTTTCTCTCTTATTTTGGAAGGTTTATTTGGAGAGGGAGAATACCGGCAGCTGGAATTCCGGACTAGAAAAGGAGCAAGTCTGAGTGCTCTATTCAGCGCAACTCCAAATGTCCTGAAAATCAACATGGAATTTTTTTGGATTTTATAAAAAATACTGGGCGAAAGAAGTGTGAGAGGGGAGCAACCAGGGGCCAACAAGCCTGGTTGCCGCGACCTACCCCCCTGGCCGCGGCAACAGGGCTTGTGGGCACCCTGGCGGTCCACTGGCCCCCTCTTTTGCTATGCGAAGGGTTTCGTTCCAAAAAAAATCATTCGGGAGCTTTTTCGTGGTTTCGCCACTGCCACGAGGCGGAACTTGAGCAGATCCAATCTAGAGCTCCGGCAGGACGATCCTGCTAGGGAAACTTCCCTCCCGTAGGGGGAAATCGTCGCCTTCGTCATCACCAACACTCCTCTCGTCGGAGGGGAGGCATCTTCATCAACATCTTCATCAGCACCATCTCCTCTCCAATCCCTAGTTCATCTCTTGTAACTAATCTCCGTCTCGCGACTCCGATTGGTACTTGTAAGGTTGCTAGTAGTGTTGATTACTATTTGTAGTTGATGCTAGTTGGATTACTTGGTGGAAGAGTTTATGTTCAGATCCTTGATGCTAGTCATTACACCTCTGATCATGATTATGATTATGCTTTGTGAGTAGTTACTTTTGTTCCTGAGGACATGGGATAAGTCATGCTAATAATAGTCATGTGAGTTTGGTATTCGTTCGGTATTTTGATATGTTGTATGTTGTCTTTTCCTCTAGTGGTGTTATGTGAACGTCGACTACATAACACTTCACCATATGTTGCTGGAGTGACAGAAGCTTAAACCCCAGTCTATGCGTTGCTTCGCAAGGGGCTGATTTGGATCCACTAGTTTAATGCTATGGTTAGACGTTGTCTTAATTCTTCTTTCCTAGTTGCGAATGCTTGCGAGAGGGGTTAATCATAAGTGCGATGCTTGTCCAAGTAAGGGCAGTACCCAAGCGCCGGTCCACCCACATATCAAACTATCAAAGTAACGAACGCGAATCGTATGAACATGATGAAAATAGCATGACAGAAATTCCCGTGTGTCCTCGGGAGCGTTTTTCCTCTTATAAGACTTTGTTCAGGCTTGTCCCTTGCTACAAAAGGGATTGGGCCACTTGCTGCACCGTTTCTACTACTTGTTACTTGTTACTTTTCGCTTGCTATGATTCACCTCACTACACCATCACTTGTTACTACTACTTTTAGTGCTTGCAGTTATTACCTTGCTGAAAACCGTTTATCAGAGCCTTCTCCTCCTCGTTGGGTTCGACACTCTTACTTATGAAAAGGACTACGATTGATCCCCTATACTTGTGGGTCATCAAGACTCTTTTCTGGCGCCGTTGCCTGGGAGGAAGCGCCTTTGGTAAGTGGAAATTGGTAAGGAAACATTTATATATTGTGCTGAAATTTATAGTCACGTGTCACTATGGAAACTGTTCCTTTGAGGAGTTTGTTTGGGGTATCTTCACCACGAACGGAAGCACGAGGAGTTGTTCCTCAACCTGAGGTACCTACTGAAAATGTCTTTTATGAGATTCCTTCGGGTATGCTTGAGAAACTACTAGCTAATCCTTTTACAGGAGATGGATCTTCACATCCAGACTTGCATCTAGTATATGTAGATGAAGTTTGTGGTTTATTTAAGCTTGCAGATTTGCCCGAGGATGAGGTAAAGAAGAAAGTCTTTCCTTTATCTTTGAAGGATAAGGCGTTGACATGGTATAGGCTATGTGTTGATACTGGATCATGGGACTACAATCGGTTGAAATTCGAATTTCATCAAAAGTTCTATCCTATGCATTTAGTACATCGTGATAGGGAAAGCATAGCTCAATCTTGGGGGAGGCTTAAATCAATGCTATATTCATGCCCCAATCATGAGCTCTCGAGAGAAATTATCACTCAAAACTTTTATGCTCGGCTTTCTCATGAAGATCGTACCATGCTTGACACTTCTTGTACCGGTTCTTTTATGAAGAAGGATATTGACCACAAGTGGAATTTATTGGAAAGAATCAAACGTAACTCTGAAGATTGGGAGCTAGAGGAAGGTATGGAGTCAGGTATGAATTTCCAATTTGATTGCGTTAAATCTTTTGTTGAAACAAACACTTCTAGAGATTTCAGCGCTAAGTATGGACTTGACTCTGAGATAGTAGCTTCTCTATGTGAATCTTTTTCTGCTCATGTTGATCTTCCCAAGGAGAAGTGGTTTAAATATCATCCTCCTGTAGAAAGCAACATAGCCAAAACCAATCTAGTTGAGGAGAAAGTCATTGCTTTTAGTGATCCTGTTGTTCCGTGTGCTTACGCTCAGAAACCACCTTACCTTTCTAGGATAAAGGATTATTCTAAAGCTCCAACTATGATACGTAGGGGTTACACTAGACCACTTGCACCCCCTGAGGAAATTAGAGTTGAACCTAGTGTTGCTATTATCAAATATCTCTTAGCCGAAGACATAGACGTGCATGTTATTAAATTCTGTGAGGACCTTGCTAGAATTGCTAAACCTCACGTGAAAGACAAATACGGACCTGTAGTTGGCCTGACCATTGTTTCTGTCAAGATAGGAGATCACTGCTAGCATGGTTTATGTGATATGGGAGCTAGTGTTAGTGCAATACCCCATTCCCTATATGATGAAATCAAAGATGAGATTGCACCTGCTGAGTTAGAACCCATTGATGTCACTACTACGCTAGCTAATAGAGACACTATCTGCCCTCTGGGAATTGTGAGAGACGTAGAAGTCCTGTGTGGTAAGTCGAAGTATCCTACTGATTTCCTCGTCCTTGGTACTGCACAAGATAGCTTTTGTCCCATCATATTTGGTAGACCCTTTCTCAACACTGTCAATGCTCACATTGATTGCATTAAGAAGACTGTCACAGTTAGTTTCGAGGGTGTGTCTCATGAATTTAACTTCTCCAAGTTTGGAAGACAACCCCATGAAAAAGAGTCGTCTGGTAGGGATGAAATCATTGCTCTTGCCTCTATTGCCGTACCTCCTACGGATCCGTTAGAGCAATATCTTCTTGAGCATGAAAATGATATGCATATGGAGGAAAGAGATGAGATAGATAAAATTGTCTTAGAACAATATCCTATTCTGAAGAATAATGTGCATGTTGAACTGCTTGGGGATCCTCCCCCACCGAAGGGTGATCCTGTGTTCGAGCTTACACAGTTGACTGATACTCTTAAGTATGCCTATCTGGACGAGAAGGAGATATATCCTGTTATTATTAGTGCTCACCTCTCAAGTCACGAAGTGAAGAAGTTACTAAAAACTTTGAGGAAGCACCGTGAGGCTATTGGATATACTCTTGATGATCTTAAGGGTATTAGTCCCAGTCTATGTCAGCACAAGATTAGAACCGATCCTGATTCTAAGCCAGCTGCTGATCATCAAAGGAGATTAAATCCTAGGATGAAAGAGGTCGTGAGAAAAGAAATATTAAAGCTTCTGGAAGCAGGAATCATTTATCCTGTTGCTCATAGTGATTGGGTAAGTCCAGTACATTGCGTACCTAAGAAGGGAGGTATCACCGTCATTCCTAATGATAAGAATGAATTAATCCTACAAAGGATTATTACAGGCTATAGGATAGTGATAGACTTCTGGAAACTAAACAAGGCAACTAGGAAAGACCATTATCCTTTGCCGTTTATTGACCAAATGCTAGAAAGGCTATCTAAACACACACACTTCTGCTTTCTAGATGGTTATTCAGGTTTTTCGCAAATACCAGTTGCACAATTCGATCAAGAGAAAACCACCTTCACATGCCCCTTCGGTACCTTCTCTTATAGAGCATGCCTTTTGGCTTGTGCAATGCACCAGCCACCTTTCAAAGATGTATGATGGCTATGTTCTCTGACTTTTGTTAAAAGATTGTTGAGGTTTTCATGGATGATTTCTCCGTCTACGGTTCTTCCTTTGACGATTGCCTCAGCAACCTTGATCGAGTCTTACAGAGCTGCAAAGATACCAACCTCGTCTTGAACTGGGAGAAGTGCCACTTTATGGTTAATGAAGGCATCGTCTTAGGACACAAAATCTCTGAGAGAGGCATTGAAGTTGATAAGGCTAAGGTTGATGCAATTGAGAAAATGCCTTGCCCCACAGATATCAGAGGTATACGAAGTTTCCTAGGTCATGCTGGTTTCTATAGAAGGTTCATTAAAGACTTCTCTAAGATTTCTAGGCCTCTTACCAACCTCTTGTAGAAGGATGTTCCTTTTGTTTTTGATGAGGATTGTGAGGAAGCTTTCGAAATACTTAAGAAGGCCTTGATAACCGCACCTATTGTTCAACCACCTGATTGGAACTTGCCCTTTGAAATCATTTGCAATGCTAGTGATTATGCCGTTGGTGCTGTTCTAGGACAACGAGTCGACAAGAAGTTGAATGTCATTCACTATGCTAGTAAAACTCTAGACAGTGCCCAAAGAAACTATGCTACTATGGAGAAGGAGTTTTTAGGAGTCGTGTTTGCATGTGAAAAGTCCAGATCTTATATAGTTGACTCCAAAGTCACTATTCACTCTAATCATGTTGCTATTAAGTACCTTATGGAGAAGAAGGATGCTAAGCCTAGGCTAATTAGATGGGTTCTCCTACTACAGGAATTTGATTTGCATGTCGTTGACCGAAAGGGTGCTGATAACCGTGTAGCAGATAACTTGTCTAGGCTGGAGAATGTCCTTGATGACCCACGACCTATTGATGACAACTTTCTTCATGAGCAATTGAATGTCATCCACACTTCACATAGTTCACCGTGGTATGCCGATTATGCAAACTATATCGTAGCCAAATACATACCACCCAGTTTCACCTACCAGCAAAAGAAGAAATTCTTCTTTGATTTGAGACACTACTTTTGGGATGATCCTCACCTTTATAAGGAAGGAGTAGATGGTGTCACTAGAGGTTGTGTGCCTGAACATGAACAGGGACAGATCCTGCAGAAGTGTCATTCCGAGGCTTACGCAGGACACCATGCTGGAGATAGAACCACTCACAAGGTATTGCAATCAGGTTTCTATTGGCCCACTCTCTTCAAGGATGCCCGTAAGTTTGTCTTCTCATGTGACGAATGTGAAAGAATAGGGAACATCAGTAAGCGTCAGGAAATGCCTATGAACTATTCACTTGTCATTGAACCATTTAATGTTTGGGGCTTTGATTATATGGGACCCTTCCCGAGCTCCAATGGGTACACTCACATCTTAGTTGTTGTGGACTACGTCACTAAGTGGGTAGAAGCTATCCCCACTAAAAACGCTGATCACCACACCTCTATCAAGATGCTTAAAGAAGTCATTTTCCCAAGATTTGGAGTCCCTAGATATCTGATGAATGATGGCGGTTCACACTTCATTCATGGTGTTTTCCGCAAGATGCTCGCTAAGTACGATGTCAACAATAGAGTTGCATCTCCTTATCATCCTCAGTCTAGTGGTCAAGTGGAGTTAATAAATAGGGAGATCAAATTGATCTTACAAAAGACTGTCAATAGATCTCGGAAGAATTGGTCTAGCAACCTTGACGATGCACTATGGGCATATAGGACCGCTTATAAAAATCCCATGGGCATGTCACCGTGCAAAATGATTTATGGTAAGGCCTGTCATTTACCTCTTGAGCTTGAACACAAAGCTTATTGGGCAATCAAAGAGCTCAACTTCGATTTCAAACTTGCCGGTGAGAAGCGGTTGACTGATATCAGCTCATTAGATGAATGGAGGGGCCAGGAATATGAGAATGCCTAGTTGTTCAAGGAAAAGGTTAAGAGATGGCACGATAAAAGAATACAAAAACGAGAGTTCAATGTAGGTGACTATGTCCTACTATACAATTCTGGTTTGAGATTCTTCGCAAGCAAGCTCCTCTCTAAATGGGAAGGTCCCTACGTTGTCGAGGAAGTATATCGTTCTGGTGCCATCAAAATCAATAACACGGAAGGCTATTTTCCTAGAGTGGTAAACGGGCAAAGAATCAAGCATTATATCTCTGGTACTCCCATAAATGTTGAGACCAATATCATAACTCGAGAGGAGTACATAAGGGATGTTTATCAGCCTGTTTCAGACCCCGAAAACCAAGAAGTATCTGTTTCGGGAAGTAATTGGACTCCGAAACTTTTCCAATAGGAAATTTTCTCCGTTTTGGAATTTATGGAAAATTAGAAAAATAAAAAGCAGTCCGGAGAGCGCACGAGGCGGCCACAAGCTTGGTTGCCTCGGCCTCCCCCCTAGCCGCGGCAACGGGGCTTGTGGGCAGCTCGTGTGGCTCCCGGACTCCGTTTTCTTGCGGAGCACTCCTTCTGCTCGCCCGAGGGTTTTGATCTCCGTATCGCGTAGTTTTCCTCTGTTTTCGTTTCGAGCCTGTTTCTGCTGCAGATCTAGATCGTCATGACTTCCCCAAAAGTTCCTAAGGACAAGATCTTCGAGAAGGTCATCAATCCCTACCTCACGGAAGTGTTGCAGCACCCCCAATCTATCAAGATGAGCGAGGGGATGTTGCACATCCGTGATGTTTAAGTGCCTAAGAAGACCGGAAGCATGGAGACGAGGCTCGAAGTAATGGAGCAAGAAGTCTTCAAGTGCCAAGCCATGGTGGACCGTGGACTCAACGCCAACCACATGATGATCACGGAGTTCACCAGCAATCACAAGATCGATGCCAATGATATTTGGAAGCACCTCTCCAGGCTCTATGACAGGGTTGATCAACTCCAGGGCCAGATCTATGACCTGCAGAACCAAAACAGTGAGTATGAGTATAGATTCAAATCAATACGGTTGGCTGCAGATTTGAGGATTCGGGTGAATTGTTCATCCTGCCATGATGGAGCACCTATGCCTTGGAAGATGGAGGATCAGACTACTTCAACAACAGCACCACCATCACCACCAAAGGAAGACAACTAAGCGTTGGTATGGGCAATCTCCTTGACTTCTGCCAAGCTTGGGGGAGTTGCCCTGGTATTGTATCATCGTTATATCTTTTGCTTTTACCTTTGTTTTAGTTCTTTCTTTTTTAGTTTTTATTTCTTCTCTTAGTGGAATTAGTCTTTAGTGTTTTAGTTTGTGTCTTTTACTTTTGTCTCTCCCCCGATGTATTCGAGCTTGCGAGCTTTATAATAAAGAGTTTCTTAGTCAAGGGTTTCGTTTCGTGCCTTGATCAAAAGTATGAAAAGAACGATAGCATGAAAGATCATGAGAGGATCTTATGGAAAGTGATAGCATCACATATAACAAGTATGATGATTGAAACTTGTTGAGAGTAGACCAACATAGACCTCAGTCATTGTTGCAATTAATAAGAAGTAATAAGGAAAGAGAGGTTCACATATAAATATATCATCTTAGACACTTTTTACAATTGTGAGAACTCACCAAACTATTACATGCTTAGAAGTAGATGTTGGACAAGGAAGACAACATAATGAATTGTGTTTGCTTGGTTCCAAACAATGTTATATGATTAGAGATCCCTTAGCATGTGACGATTGCTTCCATAAACCTTCAACCCAGTTTTGCCATGAGTGCCCACCATACCTACCTTTGGATTGAATAAGATCCCTCAAGTAAGTTGTCATCGGTGCAAGCAATAAAAATTGCTCTCTAATATGTATGATCTATTAGTGTGTGGAAAATAAGCTTTGTATGAACCTCTGATGAGGAATACATAAAAGCGACAGACTGCATAATAAAGTTCTTTATCACAGGAGGCAATATAAAGTGACGTTCCTCCGCACTAAGAGGACACGCATCCAAACCTCAAAAGCGCATGACAACATCTGCTTCCCTCTCCGAAGGGCCTATCTTGTACCTTTACTTTTTCCCCTTGTAAGAGTCATGGTGATCTTCACCAATTCCTTATTTAGCCTTTTTCTTGGTGAACGTCAAATGCTTGGGAAAGATCTATATTCATATATCAGCTTCAAGATGAGTACTTATGCTTTATTATTGTTGACCTTACCCTTGAGGTAAATGGTTGGGAGGCAAACTATAAGCCCCTATCTTTCTCTGTGTCCAACTGAAACTTCAATACCATGAGTACCACGTGAGTTATAGCAATTGTGGAAAACAAAAGAGATGATTGAGTATGTGGATTTGCTTTACAAGCTCTTATTTGACTCTTTTTGATAATATGATAAATTGCAATTGCTTCAGTGACTATGGACTGTTGTTGGCTACTTCTTGGTAAGGTTTTTGTTTCATACTTTGATTTGTGAAGGAATTGTTACTTTCCCGTAAGAATCTCTATGATGTATTGCTGTTCTATGTGTGATCATGATGCCCTCTGGTCCGTATTTTGTTTTTGAAAGTGCGTTATATCGACTAGAGGGGGGTGAATAGGAGATTTTTAGAATTTCATCACTGAGGAAATTCCTTTTGAGAAAATTCCTCAGTGATGACTAACTTACAGCGAAAACAGTAAAGGATCAGAAGTGCAAAGTTTCACAACAGCAGTTTTTTGGTGTGAGGAATGTGAAAACAGATTTCACAGTGAGCAGGCATGCAGAAAACAGATGAGGATTAACTAGAGTGAAGAATTTGGGATTGAGGAATTTCAGAGAAAGTCTTCAGCAAATTCTTCAAACAGTGACAGCGAAAGTCATCAACACATAATCTAAGGAATATAAAGAGTTTAGGAATTTGAACCCGTTTCACAGCGAAGACAGTAGTTGATGACCCAGTTCCAACTGATGTGACAGTTGTACATCTGGTTTGGAGCGGCTTGGTATTGAAACCAAAATACACATAGTCCCGGGACACACAGTCCCTACCGTATTCTCCTTGGGCTAAGAACACACAGTCCTCGCCCAACACTCGTGGTAAGTCTTCAGGGAAGACTTCCAAACCCTCACAAACTTGGTCTCCCGGCGATCCACAGTTGACTGCTGGATTGGTCTAGACCATGACGCCTAACCGTCTGGAGGATGCACAATCCTCAAAGGTAAAAGGCTTCAGTCCCACACAGGAACAACTTCTTCAGTGATGCTCAGTCACTTGGTTCTAGGTTTGTGGTTTGGTGTTTTTGGGTATTTCCTCAGTGATGAATTACTCTCGAAGACTCTTGAGGAATTGGGTTTCTCTTCTGATAAGTGTCAGTTTCTAACGGAGCAGCCAACCAGCTAATGGTTGTGGGGGTGGCTATTTATAGCCTGGGAGCATCCCGACATGATTTGACACTAATGCCCTTAAATAATATGACCGTTGGTGTGGATAAGACCAATGATGTGGCGTCGCTATCGAAATGGTCGGAACTCTCAACTGTGAGAGTCCTCATGTCACTCGTATTCCTCACTTGTGGCTTTTGGTAGGTTTAGGCTTGGGTTGAGCATCATGAGGAAATTCATTCCAAAGTGTAACTTCGACCCCCTTTAACAGTACGGTGTTCCTATTACTCAAGTGTGAAGAAAACAAAACAGAAAGAGTGAATCTTCATGCTTCAAAGTCTTCAGAATGATTTTCTTCAGGACACACCGAATTCCTCAAATTCAATATCTTCATGAGGAATATCAATTTCATCGCAGATTCTTCGCGATTCAATTCTTCAGCTTCAGACCAATTTCTTCAACCGAAGATATACATTTTTAGGGGTCGATATTTATCAAATATTTCAAACTCCTCAGTGACTTATAGATCCTGTGTACACTCATGAACACATTAGATACTTAACCTATAAGTCTTCAAACCACCAAAATCACTAAGGGGCACTAGATGCACTTACAATCTCCCCCTTTTTGGTGGTTGATGAAAATTAGGTTAAGTCTTCAATAGGGATAAAAATATGAAGTGTAAATACTCATTTGAGGAATTTGAAATCAAGATTCAGAAAGACTCCCCCTGAAGATGTGCATATCTTGAGGATTTTGCTTTTCACAGCAAATGCACATTGATGATTTATATCATGGAGATCTCCCCCTGAGTCTTGTAAATCATGCATACATATGACATGTAGTATGAAGAAATTGAAGATGCATGATGACAAATGGTATCTGACGAATTCCAGCATGCGTGCATTAAAAACTTGAGGAATAAGCATGCGAAGAAAAACGTTCAAAAGTGTCTGAGTACCATCGGGCTTAAGTTACAACTCATTACATAAAAACTTCAGAAGAGCCAAGAGTTTGTAACTTAAATATAGTTCATAAGCCCCAAAATATACCGCTTGAAGACTAAATCTCAAGTTTCTCCCCCTTTGTCATCAAGTGACAAAAATGGACAAACTGAGGACCAACGCCCGTGAAGACTTCACTTCTTGGTGGTTGATGAAGATGTGTGAGGTTTCTTGTGAGTAGTCTTCTTCCTTGGACCGACGGCAGTGTCGAGCTGTTCTTCATCAGACTCAGCAGTGCGGAATGAAGAAAAGGAACTGCCTTCAAGGTCTTGAACTGGAATTGGCGTGAACTTCTTCTTGGGTGGCCACGACCAATCAAAGTCTTGCTCGAACTCCAATTCTTCAAGTTCTGTCTGAGTCTTCAGATGAGCAAGTGTAGCCTAGGTGCGATCAAAAACCTCATGAAGATAGTGATGGTTAAGCTTCATAGAGTTATGTGTTTCAGTGAGGGTTTTCACAATGGCGCCGAACTGGCATTTGACCCACTTGTGATTCCGATAAACCTTCTGGTGAAGACTGAGGAGGAACTCTCTCGTATTCGTCACGCGAGGAGCAACAGGGCTTGAGGAGTATCATCCCATGAAGAATATGCTTCCGGCTCTCTGAACTGGCCATCAAGGGGCCTACGACCTTCATCAATAACTGACTTGCCTTTTCCTTCAACTGGCTCGAAAGTCTTCTTGTTGACCCTGATAGGAGGCATATAACCAACATGGTTGTTGAAATCAGCGTGGAAGTTGATGCATGTCCTTGTCGTGATGAATCTCATGATCCATGGGGCATATATCTTGTGATCAAAGGGACACATCGCATTGTTGGCCAAAGTCCTCAAGAAGAAATCATGTATGTTGATAGGAATACCATGGATGATGTTGAAGAGGATATTCTTCATGATGCCTACGACATCTTCTTCATCATCGTGGCCTTTGATCGGCACAAGAACACTGCAGAGGATTCTGTAAATAGACCTTGGTGCATATTTGAGCTCGTGGACGAGGAAGGTTTTTCTCGGTGGTTGCCCTTTAGCCAAAGGCTTCATGAGGACTTCCATCATCCCGTTGGGCAGCTCACGCCCACCATAAAGCTTCATGCCCTCCTCTGAGGGAATTGATACTGGCAGTTCACGAAGTAGATAAGTAGCAGGAGCCTTGTAGTGAGTGTTTTGCGTCATCCAGTCGAACACCCAGGTGTTAATATCTTCAGGATCGCCAGATATGTGAAGAGTGGCATAAAACTGAAGAATGAGCTCACTGTTCCAATCAGAGATGTGTGAGCACATTGGTAGCAGTCCAGCTTCATGAAGGATGTTGAGGACTGGAGCCAGGCATGGTATTGCTTCAACTTCAACATGAGGAATATGCCTGTGCTGGAATATCTTATTTCTGCCACACAGCACAGAGGCATAGTAATTTAGCCGTGTCCTCGTCCAAAACTTCAAATGCCTGATTTGAGGCTTGTCATAGGGATTTTCTCCAATGAAGTACATGCGTTCTTCAAAGAAGTTCTCCTTCTGAAACTGTGGTCGCTTGGAGAATGGCTGACGCTGCACTGGCTGAAGATTTTGCTGTGGAACTGGAGGGGAGACAACAATTGCAGTCTCTGGGTTTAGCACGACAAAAATATTGTCTTGGTCTGGTGCCTTTTCCTCAGCATTGTCCTCACGGTGAGGAATTTCATCAGCTTGGGCGTCAGGCTGAGGAGCATGCTCGTGTTGTGCTTCAGGTTGAGGAATGGGATCTGGCTGGGCCTCGGGATGAGGAATGTCATCAACTGGAGCATCCTTTTGAGGGTTTTGCTCCGGAGGAGGAATAGGTTCATTCTAAGCCTCAGTGTGAAGATCTTGCTCAAGAGGAGGAGTTGGGTCAGCGTGATCCTCAACTTGAAGATTTTTCTCAGGACTCTGAATTTAATTAGCTTGAGGATTGTCACTTTGCTCTTCCTCAGCTTGCTTGGTGAAAGAGCCAGTATCATCAGCTGGTGCAGCTGATCCTTGTGCAGCTGTTACCTGAGGAATGGAGGGCTGAGGACTGTCATCGATGTGAATTTGTTCGTCAGTGTGTTCCTCAGATGCAACATCCTTCATTTCCTCATCAGGCCCTTTCTCCTGGTCTTCAAAGGTGACCATTTCATAAGATGGAGCGACGTTGAGGGGCACAGGGTCCAGTGGAGCATTTTCTTCAAGCGCTTTGAGGTGCTTGGCCTCAGTGTTTTCTTCTGCTGAGGAGGCCTTTCTCTTTTTGGCTTCCTTCTCAGCAGCCCTTGTCTTCTTCACGTCTGATGCAGAAGAAGTCATCTTCTTCACCTTTGAAGCTTTTGGTGAAGGTGTTTTCTCAACAGATTCATCAGCTGGCTTTGAGGAACCAGCTGGAACAGAGTCATCAGCTGGCTTTGAAGCAGCAGCTGGATCAGGGGCAGTCTCACCAGCTGTAGCAGATTCATCAGCTGGATTTTCCGTGGTGATTTCTTCAATTGCCGGTACATCCACACGGCTTTCTTGAGGTATTTCCCCAGCTTGAGGAGTTCCATCAGCCTGAGGAGTTTCATCAGCTGGTTCTTCAATCAGAGGCTGAGGAGTTTGTACTAGAGGGGCAGCCTTCTTGTTGTAGTTGTCAACAGCTTCAGTGGCAAGTTTGATGAAATTGCTTTTGAGACTTTGACGATCAGATAGCTTTGAGTACTTATGTGTCAAAGTTTTCAACTCAGCCTGTGTTGACACCAGTGCATCAGGCGTCAGATTGAGGAGATTCTGCCTGAGGAATTTCTCCTTCTTGAGCTTAGCAACCTTGGCATGTTTGGCTTGCTGCTCCTTCCACTTGGCCTCGTTGATGAATGTGGCCACCATGTGGCTGATGCCAGGGGGAAGCTTCAAATCATCAAGCGGAGTGCTGGGGGTCCTCATAGCAGATGTTTATGTAGTCTAGGAGGACTTTCGGGTCCATGGCCAGAGGAATGGCGCTACCAGAAGCTTGACCTACCCTCTCCTGCTTGTTTCTGATCATAGCTTGCAAGGTTTCATCATCATATTCATCACTACCCTCTGATGCAGAAGGGACTGTGATGATTTTGCTAGGGCTTGGTTTTGTTCCTCTTCCAGCAGACACCTTAGTCTTCATAGGAGGTGGTGAATACTTTGTCTCCGAGCTGGTTGCAGTTGGGAGTGAGGAGATGGAGGTAGCGGGCAGTGGCTTCATCACCGGTTTCAGCTATGGTTTTGAAACCTGTGGTGGCGCTGAGGATTTTAGCACTGATGGTTTTGTAACAGATGCCAGAGCTGGTTTCTCTTGAGGCTTTGAAGCCTTTGGTTTTGATGGCACATACTTCTGTTGAGGAATTGCCGAACCAGAGGTCTCAGTAGTAGAGGAAGTAGCTGCAGTTGAAGCAGCATCAGAGGATTCATTGAATTTCCTCACAACAGCATCTGCCTGCTTCTTAAGCTTAGCCAAGTGCTTGTCCTTTTCATCAGGATAGTCATCAAGGGTCTTCAGGCTTGAGGGATGTGCTACTTGATGATCCTCAACTGGAGCCCGTTTGCGAGGAGGCTTCACAGCGAATTTCTTCGCATACTTGGGAGTGACAAATCTGTATTCCTTCCATTCCTTAGCCCATCGGCGTTCTATCTTCTGAAGCTGAATCTTTCTCTTGGCCATTGTTTCATTTTCATCACGGGTGCAGTGTTGGAAATATGCCCTAGAGGAAATAATAAATTAGTTATTATTATATTTCTTAGTTCATGATAATCGTTTATTATCCATGCTATAATTGTATTGATTGGAAACACAATACTTGTGTGGATACATAGACAAAACACCGTCCCTAGTAAGCCTCTAGTTGACTAGCTCGTTTATCAAAGATGGTCAAGGTTTCCTGGCCATAGGCAAGTGTTGTTACTTGATAACGGGATCACATCATTAGGAGAATCATGTGATGGACTAGACCCAAAACTAATAGACGTAGCATGTTGATCGTGTCATTTTGTTGCTACTGTTTTCTGCGTGTCAAGTATTTGTTCCTATGACCATGAGATCATATAACTCACTGACACCGGAGGAATGCTTTGTGTGTATCAAACGTCGCAACATAACTGGGTGAGTATAAAGATGCTCTACAGGTATCTCCGAAGGTGTTCGTTGAGTTAGTATGGATCGAGACTGGGATTTGTCACTCCGTGTGACGGAGAGGTATCTCGGGGCCCACTCGGTAATACAACATCACACACAAGCCTTGCAAGCAATGTGACTTAGTGTAAGTTCCGGGATCTTGTATTAAGGAACGAGTAAAGAGACTTGCCGGTAAACGAGATTGAAGTAGGTATGCGGATACTGACGATCGAATCTCGGGCAAGTAACATACCGAAGGACAAAGGGAATGACATACGGGATTATATGAATCCTTGGCACTGAGGTTCAAATGATAAGATCTTCGTAGAATATGTGGGATCCAATATGGGCATCCAGGTCCCGCTATTGGATATTGACCGAGGAGTCACTCGGGTCATGTCTACATAGTTCTCGAACCCACGGGGTCTGCACATTTAAGGTTCGACGTTGTTTTCTGCGTATTTGAGTTATATGGTTGGTTACCGAATGTTGTTCGGAATCCCGAATGAGATCACGGACGTCACGAGGGTTTCCAGAATGGTCCGGAAACGAAGATTGATATATAGGATGACCTCATTTGATTACCGGAAGGTTTTCGGAGTTACCGGGAATGACGAATGGGTTCCGGGTGTTCACCGGGGGGGCAACCCACCCCGGGGAAGTCCATAGGCCTTGGGGGTGGCGCACCAGCCCTTGGTTGGTGGGACAGCCCAAGAAGGCCCTATGCGCCAAGGATAGAAAATCAAAGAGAAAAGGAGAAAAAAGAGGTGGGAAAGGAGAGAAGGACTCCACTTTCCAATCCTAGTTGGACTAGGATTGGAGGAGGACTCCTCCCTTGGTGGCGCAACCCTTGGGGCTCCTTGAGCCTCAAGGCAAGCCTCCCCTCCCTCCTCCTATATATATGGAGCAATTAGGGCTGATTTGAGACAACTTTTTCCACGGCAGCCCGACCACATACCTCCACGGTTTTTCCTCTAGATCGTGTTTCTGCAGAGCTCGGGCGGAGCCCTGCTGAGATTAGATCACCACCAACCTCCGGAGCACCGTCACGCTGCGGGAGAACTCATCTACCTCTCCATCTCTCTTGCTGGATCAAGAAGGCCGAGATCATCGTCGAGCTGTACGTGTGCTGAACGCGGAGGTGCCGTCCGTTCGGCACTAGATCGAAGCGGATCGTGGGACGGATCGCGGGACGGTTCGTGGGACGGTTCGCGGGGCGGATCGAGGGACGTGAGGACGTTCCACTACATCAACCGCGTTTCTTAACGCTTCTGCTGTGCGATCTACAAGGGTACGTAGATCAAAAATCCCCTCTCGTAGA
Source organism: Hordeum vulgare subsp. vulgare (assembly GCF_904849725.1). Classification (NCBI taxonomy): domain Eukaryota; kingdom Viridiplantae; phylum Streptophyta; class Magnoliopsida; order Poales; family Poaceae; genus Hordeum; species Hordeum vulgare. The sequence goes on from NC_058523.1 coordinate 371,684,891, forward strand.
TCGACATCATCATGATAGGACTTCGTGCGCGTAGGAAATTTTTTGTTTCCCATGCGACGTTCCCCAACAGTGGCATCATGAGCTAGGTTCATGCGTAGATGTCTTCTCGAGTAGAACACAAAAGTTTTTGTGGGCGGTGATGTGCGTTTTGCTGCCCTCCTTAGTCTTTTCTTGATTCCCCGGTATTGTTGGATCGAAGCGGCTCGGACCGACATTACTCGTACGCTTACGAGAGACTGGTTTCATCGCTACGAGTAACTCTGTTGCTCAAAGATGACCGGCGAGTGTCGGTTTCTCCAACTTTAGTTGAATCGGATTTGACCGAGGAGGTCCTTGGATGAGGTTAAATAGCAATTCATATATCTCCGTTGTGGTGTTTGCGTAAGTAAGATGCGATCCTACTAGATACCCATGGTCACCACGTAAAACATGCAACAACAATTAGAGGACGTCTAACTTGTTTTTGGAGGGTATGCTTGTGATGTGATATGGCCAACGATGTGATGGGATATATTGGATGTATGAGATGATCATGTTGTAATAGTTAATATCGACTTGCACGTCGATGGTACGGCAACCGGCAGGAGCCATAGGGTTGTCTTTAAACTAACGTTTGTGCTTGCAGATGCGTTTACTATATTGCTAGGACGTAGCTTTAGTAGTAATAGCATGAGTAGCACGACAAACCCCGATGGCGACACGTTGATGGAGATCATGGTGTGATGCCGGTGACAAGAAGATCGTGCCGGTGCTTTGGTGATGGGGATCAAGAAGCACATGATGATAGCCATATCATGTCACTTATGATTTGCATGTGATGTTAATCGTTTATGCACCTTATCTTGCTTAGAACGACGGTAGCATTATGAGGTGATCTCTCACTAAAATTTCAAGACGAAATTGTGTTCTCCCCGACTGTGCACCGTTGCGACAGTTCTTCATTTCGAGACACCACGTGATGATCGGGTGTGATAGACTCAACGTTCACATACAACGGGTGCAAAACAGTTGCACACGCGGAACACTCGGGTTAAGCTTGACGAGCCTAGCATGTGCAGACATGGCCTCAGAACACAGGAGACCGAAAGGTCGAGCATGAATCGTATAGTTGATATGATTATCATAGAGATGCTTACCACTGAAACTATTCTCGACTCACGTGATGATCGGACTTGAGATAGTGGATTTGGATCATGTACCACTCCAATGACTAGAGAGATGTACTTTTTGAGTGGGAGTTCTTAAGTAATATGATTAATTGAACTAATTGTCATGAACATAGTCTAATGTTCTTTGGGAATTACGATGTAGCTTGCGCTATAGCTCTACTATTTTTATATGTTCCTAGAGAAAATTTGGTTGAAAGTTGATAGTAGCAAACTTTGCAGAGGATTGTCCTCGTTGCTGCGCAGAAGGCTTTTGTCCTTAATGCACCACTCGGTGTGCTGCACCTCGAGCGTCGTCTATGGATGCTGTGAACATCCGACATACACGTTTCTGATGACTACACGATAGTTCAGTACAAAATACTTAATGGCTTAGAAGCAAGGCGCCGAAGACGTTTTGAAACGTCACGGAACATAAGAGATGTTCTAAAGAGATGAAATTGTGATTTCATGCTTGTGCCCTTGTTAAGAGGTACGAGACCTCTGACAAGATTCTTTGTCCACAAAGTAAGGGAGAAAAGCTCAATCGTTGACCGTGTGCTCAGATTATCTGAGTACGACAATCGCTTTAATCAAGTGGGAGTTAATCTTCCAGATGAGATAGTGATGGTTCTCCAAAGTCACTGCCACCAAGCTGTGAGAGCTTCGTGATGAACTATAACATATCAAGGATAGTTACAATGATCCTTGAGCAATTCGCGATGTTTGACACTGCGAAAGTAGAAATCAAGAAGGAGCATCAATAATTGATGGTTAGTAAAACCACTAAGTTTCAAGAAAGGCAAGGGCTAGAAGGGATACTTCGTGAAACGGCAAAACAATTGCTGCACTAATGAACAGACCCAAGATTAAACCCAAACCCGAGACTAAGTGCTTCTGTAATGAGGGGAACAGTCACTGAGGCGGAGCAACTCTAGATACTTGGTAGATAAGAAGGCTGGCAAAAGTCGAAAGAAGTATATTTGATATACATGATGTTGATGTGTACTTTACTAGTACTCCTAGTAGCACGAAGGTATTGGATACCGGTTCGGTTGCTAAGTGATTAGTAACACGAAATGAAAGCTACGGCATAAACGGAGACTAGCTAAAGGCGAGGTGACGATACATGTTGGAAGTGTTTCCAAGGTTGATATGATCAAACGTCGCACGCTCCCTCTACCATCGGGATTGGTGTTAAACCTAAATAATTGTTATTTGGTCCTTGCGTTAAGCTTGAACATGATTAGATCGTGTTTATTGCAATACGATTATTCATTTAAAGAGAATAATGGTTACTCTATTTGCTTGAATAATCACCTTCAATGGTTTATTGAATCTCGATTGTAGTGTTACACATGTTCATGATATTGGTGCCAAAAGATACGAGGTAATGATGATAGTACCACTTACTTGTGGCACTGCCGCTTGTGTCATGTTGGCATAAATTGCATGAAGAGGCTCCATGCTGATGGATCTTTATACTCACTTGATTTTGAATCACTAGTGACATGCAAATCACACCACATGAGCAAGGCCTTGTTTTCATTGAGATGAAACAAGATAGTAACTTGTTGGAAGTGATACATTTTGATGTATGCAGTCCAATGGGTGCTGAGGCACGCAGTGGATGTCATTATGTTATTACTTCAATGACGAATTGAGTAGATACAAGAGTATTTACTTAATGAATCACAAGTCTGAAATATTGAAAAGTTTAATTCTGTTTCTGAGTGAAGTTCGTCGTAACAAGGGGATAAACTGTCTACGATATGATCATACAAATGAATATCTGAGTTACGAGTTTTGGTACGCAGTTAAGACAATGTGGAAATTGTTTCGCAGTTCATGCCACGTCAAACATCATAGTGTGATGATGTGTCTGAACATCATAGCCACGCACTATTTGGTATGGTGCATACTATGATGTCTCTTATCGAATTACCACTATCGTTTATGGGTTATGCATTAGAGACAACCGCATTCACTTTAAATAGGGCACCGCGTATTTCCGTTGAGATGACACAATATAGACTGAGGTTTAGAGAAATCTAAACTGTCGTTTCTTGAAAGTTCGGGGCTTTGACACTTATGTGAAAAAGTTTCAGTCTGATAAGCTCGAACCCAAAGCGGATAAATGCATCTTCATAGGATATCCAAAACAGTTGGGTACATCTCCTATCTCAGATCCGAAAGCAAAGTGTTTGTTTCTAGAAACGGATCCTTTCTCGAGGAAAGGTTTCTCTCGAAAGAATTGAGTGGGAGGGTGGTAGAACTTGATAAGGTCATTGAACCATCACTTCAACCAGTGTGTAGCAGGGCGCAGGAAGTTGTTCCTGTGGCGCCTACACCAATTGAAGTGAAAGCTGATGATGGTTATCATCGAGCATCGAATCAAGTTACTACAAATCTCGTAGGTTGACAAGGTCGCGTACTACTTCAGAGTGGTATGGTAACCCTGTCTTGGAGGTCATGTTGTTGAGCAACAATGAACCTACGAGTTATGGAGAAAGAAATGGTGGGCCCGGATTCCGACAAATGGCTGGAGGCCATGAAATCTGAGAGAGGATCCATGTATGAAAACAAAGTGTAGACTTTGGAAGAACTACTTGATGGTCATAGGACTACTGAGTAAAGATGGATCTTTAAAAGGAAGACAGACAATGATGGTGATAAGTCACTATTAAGAAAAGCTCGACTTGTCGCAAAGATGTTTCCGACAAGATCAAACAGTTGACTATGATGAGACTTTCTCGCTCGTAGCGATGCTGAAAGTCTGTTAGAATTATGTTAGTAGTTGCTGCATTATTTATGAAATATTGCACATAGGATGTCAAAACATTGTTTCCTCGACGGTTTCCTTGAGCAAACATTGTATGTGATACAACCAGGAGGTTTTGTCGATCCTAAAGATACTAGAAAGTATGCAAGCTCCAGCGATCCTTCAATGGACTGGTGCAAGCATCTCGGAGTTGGATATACACTTTGATGAGATGATCAAAGATTTTGGATTTGTACAAGGCTTTTGAGAAACTTGTATTTCCAAAGAAGTGAGTGGGAGCACTATAGAATTTCTAATAAGTATATGTGGTTGACATATTGTGGATCAGAAGTAATGTAGAATTTCTGTAAAGCATACAAGGTTGTTTGAAAGGAGTTTTCAAAGGAATACCTGGGTTGCGCTACTTGAACGTTGAGCATCAAAGATCTATGAAGATAGATCGAAAGCGCTTAATAGAAGTTTCAACAAGATGCATGCCTTGACAAGTTTTTGAAGGAGTTCAAAATACATCAGCAAATAAGGAGTTCTTGGTTGCGTTGTGAGGTGTGAATTTGAGTAAGACTCAAAACCCGACCCCGGCAGAATAAAGAGAATAGACGAAGGTCGTCTTCTATGCCTTGGCCGTAGAATCTGAAGTATGCCATGCTGGGTACCACACCTGATGAGTGCCTTGACTCAAAGTCTGTTGAGAGGTACAGAGAGTGATCCATGATTGAATCACTAGCAGCGGTCAAAATTTATCCTTAGTAACTGATGGACTAAGGAATTTTTCTCGATTATGGAGGTGGTTAAAGAGTTCATCGTAAAGGGTTACGTCGATGCAAGCTTTGACACTAATCCGAATAACTATGAGTAGTGAAACGGATTCGTATAGTAGAGTAGATATTTGGAGTATTTCCGAATAGCACATAGTAACAGCATCTATAAGATGACATAAAGACTTGTAAAGAACACACGGATCTAAAAGTTTCAGAACCGTTGACTAAAACCTCTCTCACGAGCAAAACGTGATCAGACCCCATAACTATATGGGTGTTGGATTCATTGGAATCACATGGTGATGTGAACTAGATTATTGACTATAGTGCAAGTGGCAGACTGTCGGAAATATGCCCTAGAGGCAATAATAAATTACTTATTTTATATTTCTTAGTTCATGATAATCATTTATTATCCATGCTATAATTGTATTGATTGGAAACACAATACTTGTGTGGGTACATAGACAAAACACTGTCCCTAGTAAGCCTCTAGTTGACTAGCTCGTTGATCAAAGATGGTCAAGGTTTCCTGGCCATAGGCAAGTGTTGTTACTTGATAACGGGATCACATCATTAGGAGAATCATGTGATGGACTAGACCCAAAACTAATAGACGTAGCATGTTGATCGTGTCATTTTGTTGCTACTGTTTTCTGCGTGTCAAGTATTTGTTCCTATGACCATGAGATCATATAACTCACTGACATCGGAGGAATGCTTTGTGTGTATCAAACGTCGCAACGTAACTGGGTGACTATAAAGATGCTCTACAGGTATCTCCGAAGGTGTTCGTTGAGTTAGTATGGATCGAGACTGGGATTTGTCACTCCATGTGATGGAGAGGTATCTCGGGGCCCACTCGGTAATACAACATCACACACAAGCCTTGCAAGCAATGTGACTTAGTGTAAGTTGCGGGATCTTGTATTACGGAACGAGTAAAGAGACTTGCCGGTAAACGAGATTGAAATAGGTATGCGGATACTGACGATCGAATCTCGGGCAAGTAACATACCGAAGGACAAAGGGAATGACATACGGGATTATATGAATCCTTGGCACTGAGGTTCAAACGATAAGATCTTCGTAGAATATGTGGGATCCAATATGGGCATCCAGGTCCCGCTACTGGATATTGACCGAGGAGTCACTCGGGTCATGTCTACATAGTTCTCGAACCCGCAGGGTCTGCACACATAAGGTTCGACGTTGCTTTATGCGTATTTGAGTTATATGGTTGGTTACCGAATGTTGTTCGGAATCCCGGATGAGATCACGGACGTCACGAGGGTTTCCAGAATGTTCCGGAAACGAAGATTGATATATAGGATGACCTCATTTGATTACCGGAAGGTTTTCGGAGTTACCGGGAATGTACCGGGAATGACGAATGGGTTCCGGGTGTTCCCCGGGGGGGGGGGGGCAACCCACCCCGGGGAAGCCCATAGGCCTTGGGGGTGGCGCACCAGCCCTTGGTGGGCTGGTGGGACAGCCCAAGAAGGCCCTATGCGCCAAGGATAGAAAATCAAAGAGAAAAGGAAAAAAAAGAGGTGGGAAAGGAGAGAAGGACTCCACTTTCCAATCCTAGTTGGACTAGGATTGGAGGAGGACTCCTCCTCCCTTGGTGGCGCAACCCTTGGGGCTCCTTGAGCCTCAAGGAAAGCCTCCCCTCCCTCCTCCTATATATATGGAGCAATTAGGGCTGATTTGAGACAACTTTTGCCACGGCAGCCCGACCACATACCTCCACGGTTTTTCCTCTAGATCGCGTTTCTACGGAGCTCGGGCGGAGCCCTGCTGAGATTAGATCACCACCAACCTCTGGAGCACCATCACGCTGTCACACCCCTAGATTGTAGCTTGTAGTTAGTTGCATCAGTGAGCATTCATGCATGCATTCAAATCAACTTAATACAATGGGGATGATCTACAATTGGGAAGTGATCAAAACCCCAATGATTTGAAAAATTGACAACAAAGCAATAAATATTAATACCTTAAAAGGGACTAAGAAAATGTTCCAAATACTTGGTAAAATAGTGACATAAAATAAATTTGTCAAACCAAAATTTGAAGTCACAGAAACATTTTGAAATGGATTTTTGATTTGACTAAATAGCTATTTGGAATGGAATTATTTTGATTCCTTCTATTTCGGAGTTTCAAAAATGTTGAAACTATTATGTGGCATTGCTTAATTTTATCACTGTCACATAACACTAATTTAGGGTTTTATAAAATATCTAAACATTTTACTTTAAAACCTAAACCTAAATGCCAGAAAGAAATAAAAACAGAAAAAGAAAAAGACACAGAAGAACTTACCTGTCGCCACTCCAGGCCCAACCCACCAAGGGGGGTCCCCTGTCGTCTCCCTCCTCTTGCCAGAAGGCAGAGGAGAAGCAGGGCACGGCGAGCTCGCCAGGGCGCCACCTCCTCCCTGCCTGCCTGTCCATCCTAGCCAGCACGATGCCTCCCCCGTGCCTTGCTTTTCCTCCTCCTCAAACCCCTCTGCCTCATCCATTCCTCCTTCTCCCCCTCTACTCTTCTTCCTCCCGCCATGGCCGAGCTCTGCTTGAGCTCACCGGTGCCTTTCCGACTGTAGCGAAGGCCCCCTGAGCAGCCCATTCTCTCCGCCACGATGAGTACCTCCTCCACGCCGAAGGAATCAAGCCCGAAGGCCCCCTGTCATCGCCTCACCGCCATCTTCTCCACCTCCGGCCGCCGGACCTTCCTCGTCGATTCGCGCCAACCAAAGTGTCTCCGAGCTCGCCGTCTGCTCCAATTGAATCCCTGTGAGCTCCGGATCTGTTTCCCCCTTGCCTCATCGCCGTTCCCCTCTCCTAGCACCCCGTGCCACCGGAGTCCGAAGCTCCTGCCGCCGGCCATGGCGCCGTCGTGGCTAGAGCCACCTAGGGTCGCTGTCGAGCACCTCCCTGTGCTCTCCACGCCCGCAGGAAGCCGTAGCCATCTTCAACTCGCTCTTCCGTGACCCGTGGCCTCGATCCCCACCGTGGCCGAACTCCGGCGACCGCCCCGCTCGTCGCCGCCGTTGCTCCAGGCCACCTCAGAGCCCCAAATCGGCTGGAATGGATGCGGGCGAGTCCCATCTCCATGTAGGTAGCTTCTGTCGCTCGAATGGTCGCCGGAGGGTGATTTCCGATCACCTCCGCCGTCTCGGACCTCGCCGGCGTCGAGCCGCCGGTGGGTCTGACCCTGTCGACCAGGGGTTTGACCCCCCTGAGTCACAGACAGGTGGGGCCCAGCCCTGTTTAAATTAAGTCAATCCCAAAAATTAACTAACCAGATTAATTAACCTAATGACCCACTAACAATGGGCCCAGACCCTAATTAGAAATAAAAGTTTAAAATTAAACCCTATTTAACACTTGTCTCACTGGCTAGTGGGCCCTAGCTGTCAGGTTTGACCTGGCCGGCCAGTTGACCTACTGACGTCAGCACTAATGCAATATTAGTATTTCTGATTATAAAATAAATCCAGGAAATTGCTAAAACTTGTAAAAATCATAGAAATTAAAATATAACTCGGATGAAAATAATTTATATATGAAAAAGTATCAGAAAAATCCAAGGAATCTGATTATAGCATTTTCATGCATGTTTGAAAAAGTTAACAACACCCAATAGGAAAAATGATGAATAGGGTAAATTTAATAAATAGTTTGGAGTTGGAAATTGATACTTATTTGAATTCCACTTCAATTACTATGCTCAAACATTGGTCAATGCAAATCAGTACCTCAAAATACTAACTCCATACATGTTGGAATAATTTGTTAGGAGCATCAGGTCAAATCAATTAAAAGGCTACCCGGGGAAATACCCGGCTTGAAGTGATGTTTGGATCCTAATTCAAACCCAGCTTCACCTTAAGAAATGATAGCCACATTAGCCCTTCCACCTTTCATTTCATGTCTTGAGCATGCATTATAGTGTTGCATTTCCGTGAAGTAATTGTTGTTCTTTCTTGTTTGTCGGTGTTGTTCCCCCTCGCTAAACGATGTTTCCGACGATGTGATCGTTGACATTGATGAAGACTCATTGCTATCTTCAGACGTGTCAGGCAAGGAAACTCCCCTTGAGCATATTGAAATAAACCCACTCTCTCGCTCCTGCTCTATTTTACTGCATTAGGACAAACACGATTCAACTGTGCATGTTATCGGTAGTTGAACCCATTCCTCTGCATGACCTGATTTTGTCACAGTAAATAGTTGAAACCACTTAGCATGAGTAGCAACTGCTTGAGCCTTGTTGTGCTTACTCATCCATGCTTGTTTACAATGCCTGCTATGCTTAGAGTCGTGTCGGGTCTGATCCATCTGGATGATGAATCGGAATGGTTGTGATCATATTCTATAGTGTGAGAGTAAAGGTGTGAATCTGATTTGGTAAAGGTAGCGATGAGAGGCCATGTAGGAGTACATGGCGGGTTGTCTCATTGGGACCGTCCTTAAGAACTGAGTTCGGTGTATGTTATCCAAGACAAGATACTACCATGCATTGGGCCCTGAAATATGACCCCGCTCGGCTTATTAATTGCCTAGATCTCTGTCCAGGAGTTGCAATTAGTTTCTGGTGTTTGTAGGAAAAGTGTTGGCGACCGTGTTTAGCTCTGCCCGACGGGGTAGGCTTCACTACGGTAGATACACAGTGGCACGGTGTACCAAGTGGCACCCGAATGGTGGGCTTGGGAACCCTGCGCGGATCGTTTGGGGCCGTAGAGGAAACCTCGGCCGGACTTCCTTGCGGGTTCAGTCTCAAATAGGCGATAAAACTGGACTAGGGTCTTGTGTGGTTAACGGTCGTGGCCGACACCCACGCCAGTGCTTCCGCTTGAAGGTTGCCGAGATGCATGACGTGCATATGGTGCTAAGTGGTGGGAGCATGTGTGAAGAAGTATACCCCTGCAAGGTGTTTCAATCTGTTCGAATAGCCGCGTCCTCGGTTATGGACTACTTGGAAACATTACGTGGTACATAGACAATTTAAATGGATACTTTAAAACATGCAAGATAAGTGTGAGTGCTATGGAAGGCCTTCTCGTAGCGAGACGAGAGTTGATCCATAGTGGTGTATTGAGTTGGTGAATATGTGGACTCGTGTGCGCTATCCCACCTCAAAGAAAGAGCTTGTAGTCGTAGTACAGGTTAGCCAACAGTCAAAGCTGGCTTGCTGCAATCAAACCCCACAATCCTTTCATTGAAACATGATGCATATGTAGATAGTTCTGATGTAAGACTTGTTGAGTACTTTTGTACTCACAGTTGCTTTATTTATGTTTTGCAGAGAAGATTTAGTCTCATTAAAGGTTTCTACGCGACGTGTTCGATGTTGACCGGAATAGCTTGGGAATCCCAGACAGAGGTCTGGCTCCTTTGGTAGGGTCGTAGTAGCTTTTCAGGCTCTTCCAGCCACTTTTAGTAGATGTCTGTACCCAGACATGAATTGCTTCCGCTTGTTGTTTGTATGACTTGAGTGTCGGGTCACGAGACCCCTGTTTCTAATATCATACTATGATGACTCTTATGAGTCTTTAATAAATGCTTGAGTCATAGAGTTATGTTGTGATGCTATGTTGTCCCTACACATATCGTGCATAATGTGTGTATGTTTGAAATGCATTATATGTGTGGGATTCGACACCTAGTTGTTTGCCTTTAGTAGTACTCTTTACAGGGAAATGCCTCTCTGTGCTTCCATCGAGCCTTGGTAGCTTGCTACTGCTCGGAACACATTGATTGACCGGCATGTATCCTTCTTTGCTGTTGTGCGTGTCCCCTCGGGGAAATGTCACGCGATGTAATGGAGTCCTTGTAGCTTGCTACGACTCGTCTACATACGCTGATGACCGACACCTACTTAGCTGGGTTATGTATGCATGTCCCTGTACGGTTGTACCACTGGGTTTATAACTAGTCATGTCGACCCGGGTTCTTTGTCGTATGAACGCTAGCAACATATTCATATACATGAGCCAAAAGACGCAAACGGTCCCGACCAAGGTAAGGTGGCAGCCGTGGATTTTACCGTGTGTGAGGCCGCAAAGTGATGTGATGTGTTACAGGCTAGGTTCTTATGACTCAGCATCGGGGTCCCGACAGCGTTGGTATCAGAGCTTGATTGCCTGTAGGATAACCAAGCCAAACTGGTCGATGTTGTGTCTAGCAACTCTTTAGTTATATAAGGGAATTGTTTGTGGAAGGGAACGTAAGGTTCTTTTTACTCCTTTCCTTGTGTCATTCTTATTCTGAGTCACCCTCTTCTTTATTCTACGGGGTTTAAGAATTAGGCTTTCCCATCTATTCATTAGGATGACGAGTTACTATGTTGGAGACTTATAGGAGAGTTGATATCTTCAAGGATCAGTGTCTCCATAGGAATTCAATTGTTATGTTGTTAGTTTCTTGAAGGTTGCCTCATATTTCATGCCCGTACAGCCGTTATGCTGTCCGAGTTTTCCAAAGTTCCCAAATAGTCTGATGCAATTGCAAATTCCCTCCTCCTGAGCTAATGTGTTTTGGCCGGACAAAGCACACTAATAATTGTGTTGAGGTACCTTATTACCTCGATATTTGTTGAAGTGCTAGGAAAATATGTCACCTCGAAAGCTACCCAATAGTCTAGATGTGTTTTGGTTTTCAGTGTGATAGTTCTGGCCATCATTTCGAAAAACATCTCGTGATGTTAAATAGCTTGTAGGTACTCTATTTCTGGGTCTTTGAATCCAAGGATCATTCTGCTCATCTCTGTTGATAGTGTTGCTAGTTCCTTTAGAATGATTAGTAACCTTGTTGTAGTCCTCAAGGTGCATGGTATATCATTCTTCCAATACCATGGACCATCTCTGTCAAAAGTTCTTCGTGAACTAAAGATCATAATAAGAGTGCTCGTGATGAGTTCTCCACTCCATATTGTGACTCTGTCAACTCCGCCTTTCTGCATGGGTTATCTGGAAGAATTATGTTGAACTCGTTCGACATGTTAGTCTATGCATCTACAACTCCGAAAATCATATGCCTTTGAGTTGCCCTCTTTAGTTGGATTCTGACCTTCATCTATGAGAGGATAGTTAAGAGTAGTTGTGCATCCATGTCATCGATGCCTATTATTCTTTTAGTCTATCAAGTTGTTCTATTCTCGAATGACTGGGAGAAGCAAACTCCGGTACTTTATCCATTTCTTGGATTGGGTCAAAGTAGTTGCATTCCGCAAATCGAAATGCTAAACCAGCTTTTGTTCTCTTCTATCTTGGAGCATTATCTTCTCTTGTCAAGATTGTCGTGAGAATTGCACCATCTCTTATGAGCTCTTGATGTAGTGATACTTTTCTCTATCATTGTTCATTCCTCGGTTTTCGTGTTGGTTGTAACCGGAATATCGACAAGTGAACCATGATGTGTGAAATCAATACTCCTAGCAATGTTGTTGCTTGGTAGCTAATGGACAATAATTTCACTCTTATGGTGATGGTGATTGAATCGTCATCCTAAGACTGACCGTGCTACCTAGTCCATGGTTCATGGTGCACCTTTTGATCAATGAGTTAGGATTTTGTCAATCCCTCGTTCTATTGATCACATCATCTTGCCCTGAAAAGCAAGATTGTTCTCGAGCTTAATAATATATCGGTGGTTCGTGATTTTCCGAATATCTTCTCGGAAGTATTACCAGGTTGTTTCCTGACTGTTATGATAGAGCTCGTGATCAAGTTGGTTTTTCTATAAACCAACCCCTCCTCCAAGAATCTGTATTGGATACCCCGATCTAGTTGGTTAAGCTAAACAACAACTTGAAGAGTTGGAAGATAAAAGCTTCGCCTAAACTCAGCTCATTTAAAAGGGATATCTTTTTGTTGTGTGGGTGTGAAGAAAGATGATATTTTCATCGGTTGATTCGTGTGAGCAATTGTTGCATATATTATTTTGTTCAATTTTGATTTGAGCATGGGCTATCGTCAAATCAAACTCAGAACCAAAGATTTTCATAGCGGTGTTTTACTCATGGATTTCTCTGAGCATACACCATTATACTCTTTGATCTGACCAATGCTATTATCTTGCTCACATAGTTGTGGAACTCCATTTATATGGGTATCTTGATGAATTGTTGTTGAGCCCATCGGCAACATTCTAATTTGTTCCATGATCTATGTTGGACATTAAGCTAGTGCTGGAAACTTTGTAGACATTGTCTTCATGTCTTGTGCACGAGGTTTATGTTAGGTGTAAGAAGTGAATTCCTCTAATTCATGTGTATCTGACGCAAGTTGCCGCCGTCAATTCGAGAAAAGTTAAATTGTTTCTTTGGAAACATCCCAAGTCAATCATGCACGTGCGAAGTATTCTATGGTTTGATAGACTAATCATCTTCACTCCATATGTATCTCCTAGCACACCAAGCCACTTATTGATTTGTTCAAGGAAAAGAAGGTAAGTGCCATTCCTGAAGGTACCAGACGGACTTGCACATGGCTTCGTTATCCGCAATGATGGTTCCCATCCCGAACTCGGTAGTGTTTTGTTGTAAGACTTTTCATGTGTTCACAGTTGTCTTGGGCAGTGTGTTCACGTGGGTCTTGCGATCCAACTCATGTTTTGGAGTTGTCTTCCGTAGTTCATTTCCTGAGAATCTCGCAACGTTATCTCGTCGCTTTGTGTTGCAAACTTTCTTTTTGGACATGCTGAGTCTGAAGCATCGTGGCACCAACCGGAGCTGAATCTCAGGCAGTTATAATGGTTGGAACTTTTCCCAAGAATTATTATATTGGTCTCTATGTAACCCGGTAAAGTGATGTAATGGCTAACACACCTAGCCGGAAGACTTGATATTATAATATCTTGTATCAGCAATCTTAGCCATCTCCCCGTGAGGTTTTGTATGACCTATTTTATAAGTTGTTCCTCGTGGATCCCCTTTGGTTCCGAAGTCCGACCTATACTTGATGTGCTAGATATAAAGCATGACTTATAATTGGGTTGTGCTAGTACGTCAAGGGGAACATTAGAAGCGGAGTGCTAAATGTCTCTCGGTCGATCAACCAGATTTCGTTCCCTTGGCACAGCTAAGGTGAAATCTGAGGAAGTGTTGTCTTCATTTGCATCTGCATCCTCCATCACTGTTCATCATGGTAGTATGTTGTGTCACCAGGATCCTTGGCACGGATGTTGGTAAACCTTGATGAATATGGAAATGCTCAAGTTCTTGAGAGCACGCTCAGACACTAGGTTATATCCTCGGTAATAATTGGATTGTGCCTCCCGTTTGCCAAGTTGTTCAATGACTCTAGTTTCTTTCCAACCTGAGTATGCCATTCTTTCAACTTCCTTCAAACAATCATTTGTGAATTGCCTTACTCTGGTATGAAGAGCTTCAATGATCTTTGGATCAAAAGTAATTGTTTTTGCCACTTAAGGGAATAACTCTACGAGTCACCTTCCTAAGGTGCCCCGTTGTGGTATGAAGGGCAACTTAATCCTCGCTACTTTAAGGCTGGATTTGTTGCCTACCAATTGAACCTTTGTCTTATGCCTCATTTTCTCATCCGTGTTATGTGTTGTGTCTCAGCTCAAGGGACGTTCCTATGTCTCATTCTATGAGTTGATCTTGAGTTGCTCGATCTTCGAGGAGATCGAATCTTATGTCGTCTCTATGTTCTTTTCTTGTCAAGCTAGATGAAGACCTCAAGGACAAAGAAGTCAAGATCAACATGGTACGATGAATCGACATCCTCGAGAGAAGCAAATGGGTCTTGAAGATTGCGATAGTTTAGTGTTCCCTCTTCCTCTTCCTGACTACGCTTGAATCTCGGGACGAGATTCTTGTTTAGTGGGGGTGAGTTGTCACACCCCTAGATTGTAGCTTGTAGTTAGTTGCATCAGTGAGCATTCATGCATGCATTCAAATCAACTTAATACAATGGGGATGATCTGCAATTGGGAAGTGATCAAAACCCCAATGATTTGAAAAATTGACAACAAGGCAATAAATATTAATACCTTAAAAGGGACTAAGAAAATGTTCCAAATACTTGGTAAAATAGTGACATAAAATAAATTTGTCAAACCGAAATTTGAAGTCATGGAAACATTTTGAAATGGATTTTTGATTTGACTAAATAGCTATTTGGAATGGAATTATTTTGATTCCTTCTATTTTAGAGTTTCAAAAATGTTGAAACTATCATGTGGCATTGCTTAATTTTATCACTGTCACATAACACTAATTTAGGGTTTTATAAAATATCTAAACATTTTACTTTAAAACCTAAACCTAAATGCCAGAAAGAAATAAAAACAGAAAAAGAAAAAGACACAGAAGAACTTACCTGTCGCCACTCCAGGCCCAACCCACCACGGGGGGTCCCCTTTCGTCTCCCTCCTCTTGCCAAAAGGCAGAGGAGAAGCAGGGGACGGCGAGCTCGCTAGGGCGCCACCTCCTCCCTGCCTGCCTGTCCATCCTAGCCAACGCGATGCCTCCCCCGTGCCTTGCTTTTCCTCCTCCTCGAACCCCTCTGCCTCATCCATTCCTCCTTCTCCCCCTCTGCTCTTCTTCCTCCCGCCATGGCCGAGCTCTGCTTGAGCTCACCGGCGCCTTTCCGACCGCAGCGAAGGCCCCCTGAGCATCCCATTCTCTCCGCCATGACGAGTACCTCCTCCATGCCAAAGGAATCAAGCCCGGAGGCCCCCTGTCATCGCCTCACCGCCATCTTCTCCACCTCCGGCCGCCGGACCTTCCTCGTCGGTTCGCGCCAACCAAAGTGTCCTCGAGCTCGCCGTCTGCTCCAATCGAATCCCTGTGAGCTCCGGATCCGTTTCCACCTTGCCTCATCGCTGTTCCCCTCTCCTAGCACCCCGTGCCACTGGAGTCCGAAGCTCCTGCAGCCGGCCATGGCGCCGTCGTGGCTAGAGCCACCTAGGGCCGGTGCTGAGCACCTCCCTGTGCTCTCCACGCCCGCAGGAAGCCATAGCCATCTTCAACTCGCTCTTCCGTGCCCCGTGGCCTCGATCCCCACCGTGGCCGAACTCCGGCGACCGCCCCGCTCATCGCCGCCGTTGCTCCAGGCCACCTCAGAGCCCCAAATCGGCTGGAATGGATGCGGGCGAGTCCCATCTCCATGTAGGTACCTTCTGCCGCTCTAATGGTCGCCGGAGGGTGATTTCCGATCACCTCGCCGGCATCGAGCCGCCGGTGGGTCTGACCCTGTCGACCAGGGGTTTCACCCCCTGAGTCACAGACAGGTGGGGCCCAGCCCTGTTTAAATTAAGTCAATCCCAAAAATTAACTAACCAGATTAATTAACCTAATGACCCACTGACAATGGGCCCAGACCCTAATTAGAAATAAAAGTTTAAAATTAAACCCTATTTAACACTTGTCTCACTTGCTAGTTGGCCCTAGCTGTCAGTTTGACCTGGCCGGCCAGTTGACCTGCTGACGTCAGCACTGATGCAATATTAGTATTTCTGAATATAAAATAAATCCAGGAAATTGCTAAAACTTGTAAAAATCATAGAAATTAAAATATAACTCGGATGAAAATAATTTATATATGAAAAAGTATCAGAAAATTCCAAGGAATCTGATTATAGCATTTTCATGCATGTTTGAAAAAGTTAACAAATAGTTTGGAGTTGGAAATTGATACTTATTTGAATTCCACTTCAATTACTATGCTCAAACATTGGTCAATGCAAATCAGTACCTCAAAATACTAACTCCATACATGTTGGAATAATTTGTTATGAGCATCAGGTCAAATCAATTAAAAGGCTACCCGGGGAAATACCCGGCTTGAAGTGATGTTTGGATCCTAATTCAAACCCAGCTTCACCTTATGAAATGATAGCCACATTATCCCTTCCACCTTTCATTTCATGTCTTGAGCCAGCATCATAGTGTTGCATTTCCGTGAAGTAATTGTTGTTCTTTCTTGTTTGCCGGTGTTGTTCCCCCTCGCTAAACGATGTTTCCGACGATGTGATCGTTGACATTGATGAAGACTCATTGCTATCTTCAGACGTGTCAGGCAAGCAAACCCCCCTTGAGCATATTGAAATAATACCACTCTCTCGCTCCTGCTCTATTTTACTGCATTAGGACAAACATGATTCAACTGTGCATGTTATCGGTAGTTGAACCCATTCCTCTGCATGACCTGATTTTGTCACAGTAAATAGTTGAAACCACTTAGCATGAGTAGCAACTGCTTGAGCCTTGTTGTGCTTACTCATCCATGCTTGTTTACAATGCCTGCTATGCTTAGAGTCGTGTCGGGTCTGATCCATCTGGATGATGAATCGGAATGGTTGTGATCATGTTCTACAGTGTGAGAGTAAAGGTGTGAATCTGATTTGGTAAAGGTAGCGATGAGAGGCCATGTAGGAGTACATGGCGGGTTGTCTCATTGGGACCGTCCTTAAGAACTGAGTTCTGTGTATGTTATCCAAGACAAGATACTACCATGCATTGGGCCCTGAAATATGACCCCGCTCGGCTTATTAATTGCCTAGATCTCTGTCCAGGAGTTGCAATTAGTTTCTGGTGTTTGTAGGAAAAGTGTTGGCGACCGTGTTTAGCTCTGCCCGACGGGGTAGGCTTCACTACGGTAGATACACAGTGGCACGGTGTACCAAGTGGCACCCGAATGGTGGGCTTGGGAACCCTGCGCGGATCGTTTGGGGCCGTAGAGGAAACCTCGACCGGACTTCCTTGTGGGTTCAGTGTCAAATAGGCGATAAACCTGGACTAGGGTCTTGTGTGGTTAACGGTCGTGGCCGACACCCACGCCAGTGCTTCCGCTTGAAGGTTGTCGAGATGCATGACGTGCATATGGTGCTAAGTGGTGGGAGCATGTGTGAAGAAGTATACCCCTGCAGGGTGATTCAATCTGTTCGAATAGCCGCGTCCTCGCTTATGGACTACTTGGAAACATTACGTGGTACATAGACAATTTAAATGGATACTTTAAAACATGCAAGATAAGTGTGAGTGCTATGGAAGGCCTTCTCGTAGGGAGACGAGAGTGGATCCATAGTGGTGTATTGAATTGGTGAATATGTGGACTCGTGTGCGCTATCCCACCTCAAAGAAAGAGCTTGTAGTCGTAGTACAGGTTAGCCAAGAGTCAAAGCTGGTTTGCTGCAATCAAACCCCACAATCCTTTCATTGAAACATGATGCATATGTAGATAGTTCTGATGTAAGACTTGCTGAGTACTTTTGTACTCACGGTTGCTTTATTTATGTTTTGCAGAGAAGATTTAGTCTCATTCAAGGTTTCTACGCGACGTGTTCGATGTTGACCGGAATAGCTTGGGAATCCCAGACAGAGGTCTGGCTCCTTTGGTAGGGTCGTAGTAGCTTTTCAGGCTTTCCAGCCACTTTTAGTAGATGTCTGTACCCAGACATGAATTGCTTCCGCTTGTTGTTCGTATGACTTGAGTGTCGGGTCACGAGACCCCTGTTTGTAATATCATACTATGATGACTCTTATGAGTCTTTAATAAATGCTTGAGTCATAGAGTTATGTTGTGATGCCATGTTGTATCTACACATATCGTGCATAATGTGTGTATGTTTGAAATGCATTATATGTGTGGGATTCAACACCTAGTTGTTTGCCTTTAGTAGTACTCTTTACAGGGAAATGCCTCTTTGTGCTTCCATCGAGCCTTGGTAGCTTGCTACTGCTCGGAACACATTGATTGACCGGCATGTATCCTTCTTTGCTGTTGTGCCTGTCCCCTCGGGGAATTGTCACGCGATGTAATAGAGTCCTTGTAGCTTGCTACGACTCGTCTACATACGCTGATGACCGACACCTGCTTAGCTGGGTTATGTATGCCTGTCCCTGTACGGTTGTACCGCTGGGGTTTATAACTAGTCATGTCGACCCGGGTTCTTTGTCGTATGAACGCTAGCAACATATTCATATACGTGAGCCAAAAGACGCAAACGGTCCCGGCCAAGGTAAGGTGGCAGCCGTGGAGTTTACCGCGCGTGAGGCCGCAAAGTGATGTGATGTGTTACAGGCTAGGTTCTTATGACTCAGGATCGGGGTCCCGACACACGCTGCCGGAGAACTCATCTACCTCTCCGTCTCTCTTGCTGGATCAAGAAGGTCGAGATCATCGTCGAGCTGTACGTGTGCTGAACGCGGAGGTGCCGTCCGTTCGGCACTAGATTGAAGCGGATCACGGGACGGATCGCAGGACGGTTCGTGGGACGGTTCGCGGGGCGGATCGAGGGACGTGAGGACGTTCCACTACATCAACCGCGTTTCTTAACGCTTCTGCTGTGCGATCTACAAGGGTACATAGATCAGAAATCCCCTCTCGTAGATGGACATCACCATGATAGGACTTCGTGCGCGTAGGAAAATTTTTGTTTCCCATGCGACGTTCCCCAACATGCAGTAGTCCAAGTATATATCCTCAGGGATATCCAAAGTTGTATTTTGCTCAAGTTTCTTGCCTCCCTTCTATTTCCTGTCATCCTCTATTTTCTTCAGCTGAGGATTTTGCTGATGAGATTGAACTCTTGAAGATTCTGATGAGACTTGAAGATTTTCTTCAAGAAACGCTGCAAATGAGTTAATGTGATGAGAATCGAGAGATTCATCAGCTGACATGTGTGTACCTGTGAACAGAGTATAGTTGCGAGGAATTTGGAGAGGTCATATGCGTTCTCAGATTTGAAGAAAATGAAAAAGTTTGACTGTAGAGGAATTTAACCAGTGGTTGAGGAATTTGCCTAAGCATACTGTTCTTGGGTTCCAGAGTTGTACAGATCCGAAAATTCGCACAATTGAGGAATGTCGTGAAAATCTTAGATGCTTAGTGAAATTCATCAATAGTGTGGTGATAGGTAGTGTTTGAGGAATCAGATGCATATGGATTCTTGAGGAAAAACAGATTTCACATCTCAGATGTAAAATAGTAGATCTAACTTGCTGTAAAAATAGGGTTTTTATTTACCCTAGATGACACGCACGAAGAACAGAGAAGAGTTGCAGGAAGAAGCTCTTCGGTGCGTGTCCAATGCGCCCTAACCCGGCAGCAGAGGACGTCTACGGCGGTGGTGGACGAAGATGGTCCGACTCCGGCATGGTTTCGGCGACAGAAAAGTCAAGGCAGTGAAGCTCTTCTTCGCCGGCGACGAGACTTCCAGCGGTGGCGCTAGGGTTCGGGGATTTTGTTGTAGCAGGAGAGCGATGGAGCGAAGAAGTGTTTGCCAAGGGGGATAAGGACATATTTATAGCTAGGCAGTTACTGTTGGCGCGAAGAAATCGGACCAAATAGCCCCTGCCTCTACGTCTCCACAGGACACGTGTAGCTCCCGAGCAAACGGTGGAGATCGTGGAGATCGTGGTTATCCGAACGAGGGAAGTGGGGTTCAGTTACTGTGCATTAAAGAAACATTTTTGAAGATTTGAGGATTTTGTTACAAAATCATCAGCTGACAAGGACGCGGTGAGGATTTTGAACAAAGTTTCAAGTAGAACGCATATGAAGAATTGAATAGACTGGATGAGAATAGCATAGAGGGAAAGTAGGGTCCGATCACATTCACTTAGAATAAATAGCTATAAGTGAATGTTGTTGAGGACTTGAAATCACAGTCTATCTAGTTAAACGAAAGTCATCAAGTGTTTTTGAAGATTTGACGAACTTGAGGATTTTGTGATAAATCGTCACAATGAAAAACAACTGTTTTGAAGAAAACCAAATTTTGAGGAAATGGAACTTTGAAGAAAATCAACTTGAGGAATTTCATGTTGGGCGGTGGCGTGACCCACCATATAAGAATGTTGATTACAGACGCCGCGTACAATTGTCGTAGGGCCCTGAGAATCAATTTCTTCGTTCATTTCTTCACATTCAGAGTGATATTCTTCATCAGTTGAAGAAAATTGATTCATCATGTGTTGCACATCTAAGTCATCAATTTTTCATAAGTGTTAGGATGTGTGCATGTTTTTACAAAACATTTGAAGATTCTAAGATATTTAGCTCACACCGCAACTTGCAAAACCTTTTCTCATCCAAGGGCTTAGTGAAGATATCTACCAGTTGATCATCGGTCTTCACATGGTCGATGAGGATATTGCCCTTGAGGACATGGTCCCGAAGAAAATAATGACGAATCTGGATGTGCTTAGTCTTCGAGTGTTGTACTGAGTTGTATGCAATCTTGATTGCACTCTCATTGTCGCAGTAGAGAGGCACATTCTTCATGTTGATGTCGTAGTCCTTGAGGGTTTGCTTCATCCGTAGTAGTTGAGCACAACATGAACCAGCAGCAATGTACTCAGCTTCGGCAGTGGAGAGTGATACGCAGTTCTGCTTCTTTGAGGACCAGCAAACTAGTGATCTTCTGAGGAAATGGCATGTGCCAGAAGTTGACTTGCGATCCACACGGTCACCAGCATAGTCAGAATCAGAATAGCCTACCAGATGAAGATTTGAGCCCTTAGGATACCATAATCTTAGTGTTGGTGTGTGAGCTAAGTATCGAAGAATATGTTTCACAGCCTTATGGTGTGATTCCTTCGGTTTTGCTTGAAAACGTGCACACATGCAAACACTAAGCATTATATCTGGCCTAGATGCACATAGATACAATACAGAGCCAATCATAGAGCGATATACCTGCTGATCGAAATCTTTACCATTTTAATCAGTGCCAAGGTGTCCGTTGGTAGGCATTGGAGTCTTGGCACCTTTGCATTCATGCATGTCGAATTTTCTCAAAACATCCTTGAGGTATTTCTCCTGTGATATGAAGATTCCATTGCGTTGTTGACGAATTTGAAGACCTAAGAAGAATTTCAGCTCGCCCATCATAGACATATGATATTCTTCACTCATCATGTAAGAAAATTCATCACTGTATCGTTTGTCAGTACAGCCAAATATAATATCATCGACATATATCTGGCACACAAATAGCTCATTATCATAGGATTTAGTGAAAATAGTTGGATCGAGTGAACCAGGTTTGAAGCCTTTCTTAATGAGGAATTCCTTCAATATATCATACCATGCCCGAGGGGCCTGCTTGAGACCATAGAGCGCCTTTTTGAGTCTGAAGACTTTGTCTGGATTCTTTGGATCCTCAAAACCTGGGGGCTGAGCAACATATACTTCTTCCTCAAGCTTACCATTGAGGAATGCACTTTTCACATCCATTTGACATAATATGATGTTATGATGATTAGCATAAGCAAGTAGTATTCGAATAGCTTCAACTCTAGCAACAGGTGCAAAAGTTTCATCGAAATCTATTCCTTCAACCTGGGTGTAGCCTTGGGCTACAAGTCGTGCCTTATTCCTCACCACTTGACCATCCTCATCTTGCTTGTTTCGGAAAATCCACTTGGTTCCGATGATGTTGTGCTTGCGAGGATCTGGTCGTTTGACTAGCTCCCATACGTCATTCAGCTTGAATTGAAGAAGTTCGTCTTGCATAGCTTAGATCCACTCCGGTTCCAAGAAAGCCTCAGCAACTTTTGAGGGTTCTGTGATAGATACAAAGGAAAAATGCCCACAAAAGTTAACTAAGTGTGTTGCTTCTGAGCGAGTGAGAGGACCTGGCGCGTTGATGTCATTGATGATTTTGTCAAGTTCTACTTCATTTGCAATCCTCGGATAAGCTGGTTGAGGATTTTGTCTGGGATGTGGAAGTGGTTCTGGAGCAATTTCCTTAGGAGCACCTTCTTGATTTTCATCAGTGATGGGGATAGTTTCTTCATCAATTTCCTCAGTGGGAACAATGTCTTCAGTAGGTTTGAGCTTTATTGCTTCCTCAGGAGACAACTTATCTCGATCAGAAGGCAATTGCTCTCTTTGTGAACCATTAGTTTCATCGAACCGCACATCTACAGTCTCAACAACTTTGTTGTGATAGTTGTTGAAGATTCTGTAGGTGTGCGAGTCCTTTCCATAACTGAGCATAAAACCCTCATGTGCCTTAGGTGCAAATTTTGAGCTATGGTGAGGATCTCTAATCCAACATTTTGCACCGAAGACTTTGAAATAACTTACATCGGGTTTCTTATCACTGAGGAGTTCGTATGAGGTTTTCTTGAGGAATTTTTGAAGATATACCCTGTTGATTATATGGCATGCAGTGTTGATTGCTTCAGGCCAAAAGCGACGAGGAGTCTGATATTCTTCAAGCATAGTTCTTGCCATCTCAACCAGAGTCCTATTCTTCCTTTCGACGACACCATTCTGCTAAGGAGTATAAGGAGCAGATAATTCGTGAGTACTACCAAGTTCATCAAGATAATCATCAAGACCAGTGTTTTTGAACTCTGTTCCATTATCACTCCTGATATGTTTTGTCGGGACCCCGATCCTAAGTCATAGGAATCCAGCCTGTAACACATCGCATCTCTTTGCAGTCTCACGCACGGTTAACTCCACGGCTGTAGCCTTACCTTAGCCGGGACCGTTTGCGTCTTTTGACTCACGTATGCAATAGTGTCGCTAGCATTCCAATGTCAAAGAACCCGGATCGACAAGTCTAGTCACAAACCAAAGTGGCAGTACCGCACAAGGACAGGCATACATGACCCAACAAAGCAGGTGTCGGTCACCAGCGAGTGTAGACGAGTCGTAGCAAGCTACAAGGACTCCATTACATCGCATGACATTTCCCCAAAGGGGACAGACACAGCAGCTAAGAAGGACACATGCCGGTCAACCAATGTGTCCGGAGCAGTAGCGATCTACCAAGGCTCGTTGGATCACAAAGGGGCATTTCCTTGTAAGGAGTGCTACTAAAGTTCACGACTAGGTAATCGAACCACATACATATCAAGTACGACACACGTACGCATGGCATATCGATATGTATAGATACATCGATGGCATCACAACATAACCATAAACATACAAGCTTTATTTAAGAGGCTCGGAAGAGCCACACACATAATATTACACATTAAGGATCTCACGACCCATAATAGCAGTCATTCAGTTACAAGCCAGCGGAAGAGTTTAAACTGTCTGAGTACAGACAAGGCAACTAGAAGGCACATGGCCTGACTATACTACAGATCCAACGTAGGGCCAGATCGTTGCTGGGACACCAGCTACTCGTCGTCGTCGATGTCTACGAAGAACCCTCCATAGGGTCATTAGCAACCTTTGCAACATTTATTAAGCAAACATGAGTACGAAGGTACTCAGCAAGACTTCAGGATATCTAACTACTCATGCAAGGTATCAAAAGAGTATTGTGGGGTTTCATGCGGAAAGCCAGCATCTGACTCGTGGCTAAACAACTTGCATTTTTAAATAATTTTGAATACTTGATTTCTCGCACACGAGTCCACTAACACCACAACAATACACTATCGTGGAATCATCCCATCTCCATACGGAAATGCCGACCACGACACTCACGCTTATCTTGACAATTTTATGAGTAGCCATTTAAGTTATCTATGAACAACATATGTCTCCAAGTAGTCCATATTCGCGGACGCGGCTATTCGAATAGATCATAACCCTGTAGGGGTGTACTTCGTCACACACGCTCTTGCCACTTATCGCCATGTGCACGTCATGCACCTCGGCAACCTTCAAGCGGAAGCCCAGCGAGGGAGTCGGCCACGACAGTTAACCACACTAGTACCTAGTCCAGGTTTATCGCCTATCTGAGAGTAACCCGTACGGAAGTCCGGCCGAGGTTTCCGCCACGGCCTCAAACGACGTGCGCAAGGTTCCCAAGCCCACCATCCGGGTGCAACTTGGTACACCGTGCCACTGCCTACCGCATCACGGCCCACCTCTCAGGTCAGCACCATGCACGGCCTCCAGCATTACTATAAACACCAGAAACTACTTGCAACTCCTGGACCGAGTACTAAGCGATTAATAGGCCGAGCGGGGTCATATTTCAGGGCCCAGCATGTGGTAGTATCTAGTCTTGGATTACATACACGAAACTCAATTCCTAAGGACGGTTCCAATGAAACAGCCCGCCATGTACTCCTACACAGCCTTTCACCGGTACCTTTACCAAATCAGGTTCAACACACAACCTTTGCTTACCGAACACATTCTCATAATTCTGTTCATCTCCCAGATGACAGACCATACATAACTCTAAGCATAGCATGCATAGCAGGGTAAGGCACAACATAGATCAAGCAACTATCAGGTATGCTAGGTTGCAAGGTTCGGCTATTTACTGTGACAAGGTTAGGTCATGCAAAGGAAGTGGGTTCAACTAACGTGGCAAAAGCATTTGAAGCATTTAATCCTAATGCAATAAATAAGTGCAGGAGCAAGAACATAGGATTTATCGGGATGATCAAAATGGTTGCTTGCCTTGTTTCTCAGAGGAGGGACAATATCCGTCAGATGGATATTCGCTGGAATCCGGGGGTGAGGAGCCTACCGAGATGAAGGGCAACAATCAATAACAATCATATGCAAACAAGATGATGCATGAGCATGGCATGAGAATGCAAGGTGGTAAACTAATAATACCAACATGTATTAGGTTTGAAGTTGATTTGAATCACATTCAAATATCAATTCAAACGAGGTATTCTCGGATACCGATTTAATTGATTCGACCTGATGCTCAGATCAACTTGATGTTAGCATGCATGAGATGTCATGTTAAGGTACTCGTTTGTTACTAGAACATTGTTTGATCATGTCATTCATAATGAAATTTGAATATTTTCCAAATTCCATTTATAAAATATTTATCAGAATTGACTTATTCATTAATCTACATGTTTGGGTTCTGTAACTTTTTCAAACATGAATGAAAATAGCATATTCAGATTCCTTGAATTTTTCTGATACTTTTTCATATATAAATTATTTTCATTGGAGTTACAGATTAATTTCTATGAATTGTTGAAGTGTTAAACATTTCTGGAATTATTTTTATACTGGAAAATACTTTTACTGCATCAGCATGACATCAGCAGGTCCATCTGGCCGTTGAAAGTCAAACCTGACCAGTGGGACCCAATGGTTAGTGTCTCTGGTCAGTTTTAGATTAAGATTAAACTTAATTAGCTGATTAATCTTACTGGACCCACATGTGAGTGTCTTATTAATTTATCTGATTTATTTTTATTATTTCTAAACTATCCAGAGGCTAGCCCCACCCGTCAGTGGCTCAGGCCAGCTGAGATCCACCGGCGGCGAGGTCGTCCTCGCCGCCGGGGAGCCTCGGGCGACCACCAGAACGGCGGAGGGGCTCGGAAACGGCGCCCAAGGGGCCAAACGCTGCATGGAGTGCACCAGAAGAAGGGCACATCTCCCGCAGCTCCATTTCTGCACTTAGCCGGGGCTGATCTGGCCGGAGATGACGCCGGCGATGAGCTTGGCGGCGGCCAAGGTTCGGGCGTCATCGAGGTCATTGATACAGAGAGAACTACGCACGGTTCTTAGCTCCTACAGCATCTACGCGACGGCCTGAAGCTGCTGGTGCCCTCGGAAGGACGAGCTGATCACCGGAGGGCTACCGACGACGAGCTGCAGCGGCGGATCTTGTCGGGCTCTGGTGGAACTAGGCCTAGAGGAGGGGATCGACGGGGAGATCTTAGTGGAAATGACCGCATGCTCACGGGGAGTGCAGAGCAGAGCTTAGACGGCTCGGGGAAGGGCTGAGGGCGACGAATCGAGCAGAGCTCGCCGGCGGCCGAAGGTTGAAGACGACGGTGTCGTGGGCGTTGCAGGGCTCGGGGAAGCTTCGGCTTCTGCAGGGAGGACCAGATCGACGAGGCGGAGCTAACGGCGTACTTAGAGAGGGGATCCTATGGCTAGGGGCACGGGCAGCTCGAGCTTTGCTCAGGCTCCAATGGCAGCAGAAGGAGGGAGGAGAGATCCGAGAGGAGGGGGGAAACTGGCGCTGGGAATGGATAGCCACGGGCTCGGGGAGCTTATCCCCGCGCTTGCCAGCGCGAAACGGCGGCCAGGCAGGCGCACAGGTGTGTGGCCACACCGGAGTACGCGGCGGCCACCTCCTGCTGCCCACTGGCGGGGGAGGAAGACGACAGGAATTTCTGGGCCGGGCCAGGTTAGGCGACAAGTAAGGATTTTTCATTTTTTATTCCTGTTTTTGTTTCTATTTTTCTATTTCACTGATTTTCTATTTATTTGAACTCCCAAATAAATTGAAAAATCTATGTTGAGCACCCTAGAATATTTGTTGGAATATTTCCAACCATTCCTAAAGTTTTCAACATTTTTGAAAGTTTAAAATTTCTGATTTCAAATTTAAAACTTGAAACCAGTAGCTTTTTGCATTTATTTAAAATGCTTAAAGTGTCAAGAAAATGGTTTTCTTGATTGCTCATTTTCTTTCATGATTTATCAGAAAGTTTGAACTTTTGTTGAGGCCATTTTGGATTCATTGATTTTAACTAGTTTGAGAATTCCTTTATTTAAAGAAGTGGCTAGGGTTTTTGAGCTTTCCTTCATCACTTCCTTTGTTCTTGTTGAAATTTTCTTAGATGCAATGCAAAGAAGACATGAGCACAAGACTAACTTTCTTAAGGTGTCAGGATTGTGACAACTCACCCCCACTCAAAGGAATCTCGTCCCGAGATTTAGAAGTCGTCGGGAATAACGCAGGATACTCAAGTCGGAGACGATCCTCTCTTTCCCAAGTTGCCTCCTTTTCAGAATGATTTGACCATTGAACTTTAAGAAACTTGAGGTTTCGACGTCGAGTGGTACGCTCAGCTTGATCAAGAATACGCACGGGGTATTCTCGATATGAAAGGTTATCTTGGAGATCAAGCATTTTGTGGTCCACTTCACGGATAGGATCCGAAAAGCAACGCCTGAGTTGCGAGACGTGGAAGACATCATGAACCTTGGAAAGATGCGGAGGAAGTTCCAACTGGTAGGCAACTTCTCCTCGTTTGGCAAGAATGCGAAAAGGACCAATGTAACGAGGAGCCAACTTGCCCTTGATACCGAATCGATGGGTACCCTTCAAAGGTGTAACCCGAAGGCAAGCCTTCTCGTCAACTTCAAAGGTCACAGCCTTATGATGACGATCATATTGGCTCTTTTGACGAGACTGGGCTGTTTTCAACTTTTCACGAATAATGTGAACCTGCTCTTCTGCATTCTGGATCATGTCCGGGCCAAAGAGTTGCCTCTCTCCGGTTTCTGACTAATTAAGAGGTGTTCAACATCTTCGTCCATAGAGAACTTCAAAAGGGGCTTTGCCCAAGCTTGATTGATAACTATTGTTATAAGCGAATTCGGCGAATGGAAGGCACTTCTCCCAATTCATACCGAACGATATAACACAAGCTCGGAGCATATCTTCTAAGATTTGATTCACTCTTTCTACTTGACCACTTGATTGGGGATGGAAAGCAGTGCTAAAAGATAAGTGAGTCCCCATGGCATTCTGAAAACTTTCCCAGAAGCGAGAAGTAAAGATACTCCCACTGTCCGAGTTAATCTCCAGGGGAACACCATGAAGAGACACTATTCGGGAGATATATAACTCTGCTAGCTAGCTAGCTGTTATGCTCTCATGAACAGGAAGAAAATGAGCCACTTTGGAAAGACGGTCAATGACCACAAAGATAGCATTATTTCCTTTCTTGGTCTTGGGAAATCCGATAATGAAATCCATACTAACTTTATCCCATTTCCATTCAGGAATAGCTAGAGGTTGAAGGGTGCCAGCAGGCCTTTGATGTTCTGCCTTAACTCGACGACAAACGTCGCAGCTAGCGACGAACTCAGCAATTTCTCTCTTCATCCTAGTCCACCAAAACCTCTGGCGTAGGTCCTGATACATCCTAGTACTACCGGGATGAATGGTGAGAGGAGAATCATGAGCCTCCTTAAGGATTAACTGCCTTAGGTGTGGGTTCTTAGGAACCACTAGACGATTCTGGAAGAACACAACACCTTGATCGTTCATAGAAAATTCTTTAGCATTTCTGCTAAAAATATTCTCCTTGATCCGTGATATACCATTGTCACACTTTTGGCCAGCTATAATTTGATCCTTAAGAGTAGGCTTCGCCACCAGGGTAAAAAGGAATCCTTGAGGAACAATATGAAGATTCAACTTCCGAAAGTCCTCATGGAGATGTGGTTGACCTTGTTGTAGCATCAAATTGTTACAATAAGATTTACGACTTAGTGCATCGGCCATAGCATTGGCCTTCCCCAGGGTGTAAGTTATCCCTAATTCGTAATCCGAGATCAACTCAACCCACCGTCTTTGCCTGAGATTCAAATCCGGTTGGGTGAAGATATATTTCAGACTTTGGTGATCAGTGAATATTTCGCAAGGATTACCCAAAAGGTAATGTCGCCAGGTTTTTAGTGCATGGACCACAGCTGCAAGCTCAAGGTCATGTGTGGGATAATTATCCTCATGTGGATGCAACTGTCGAGATGCGTATGCGATCACATGACGATCTTGCATGAGAATGCAACCTAATCCTTGTCGCGAGGCGTCGCAATAGATAACAAAGTCCTTAGAAAAATCTGGTGGTAGCAACACAGGTGCGGAAGTCAGGCATCTTTTCAGTTCCTGAAAACTATGCTCACACTGTGGTGTCCACTCAAACTTTTTATCCTTCTTGAGGAGTTCAGTTAGAGGCTTTGCAACCTTTGAGAAATTCTCGACAAAGCGGCGACAATAGCTCGCTAGACCAAGAAAACTCCTAACTTGCTTAACCGATTCAGGTTGAGTCCAATCAAGGACAGCTTGAACTCTCTCGGGATTGACAGCAATACCCTTACCAGAGATTACGTGTCCTAGATAGGTCACTTCTGGTAACCAAAATTCACATTTTGAAAACTTGGCATAAAGGCGATGCTCTCAAAGTTTCATCAATACCAGCCTTAGATGCTCGGCATGTTCTTGTTCGTTCTTCGAGTAAATGAGAATATCATCGAGGTATACCATGACGAATTTATCCAAATACTCCATGAAGATTGAATTCATCAGACGAGAGAAAGTGGTTGGGGCATTGGTTAAACCGAAGGACATGACGGTGTACTCGTATTGGCCATCACGAGTAACAAAAGCCATTTTTGGAATGTCCCCGTTCTTAATCTTGATTTGATGGTATCACAACCTCAAATCCATTTTGGAGAAGACTGAGGATCCAGCGAGCTGATCGTACAGATCGTTGATCCTCGGGAGCGGATACTTGTTCTTTATGGTGACCAGATTAACTGGTCGGTAATCTACAACCATCCGATCCGTTCCGTCTTTCTTCTTGACGAAAAGGACGGGACAAGCCCAAGGAGAAGAGCTAGGACGAATGAAACCTTTGTTCAAGGCATCATCTAGTTGCTTCTTAAGTTCGGGTAGCTCCAGGGGTGCCATCTTATAAGGTCTTCTGGCTATTGGGACAGTTCCCGGAACAAGATCTATCACAAACTCCACATCTCTGTTAGGTGGAATTCCTGGCAGTTCCTCCAGAAAGACATCTAGGAAGTCATGGACTACCGGAATGTCCTCAAGTTCCGGAAGGGGGTTGGCATTTAGGGAATAGAGTTGGCATTTGGCAACTCGAGTAGAGACATTTACTATCTCACCCGAGGGATGGGTAAGCTGGACATTTCTAGAATGGGTATCAATCTTGGCATAGTGAGATGACATCCAGTCCATGCCCAAGATGATATTAATATCCGAAGATTTCAATGCTATCAATGAGGCTAGAAAAACTAGCCTGTCTACTAGAATTTCATTGTCATAGGTTATCCTAGAGGTTTGCCATTTACTACGAGGAGTTTGGACAACCAATGGGATTGGCATATCACAAAAAGACATGTTATGAGACTGTGCATAACTTTCTGAAATGAAGGAATGAGAAGACCCAGTGTCAAAGAGAACGGACGCTGGTGATGATTAACAAGAAGCATACCCAGCATGACGTCGGGATCCTCTGGAGCTTCTTCTGCTGACACATAGTTCACACGGCCACGTGCAGGAGTTGGCTTCACATAGTAAGCTTTGCCCGACTTGGCTTGCCCGACGGACTTTCCGGGTTGCTTGGCACCCACATTCTGAGGACACTCACGGGAATAGTGCCCTGGTTCTCCACACTTGTAGCATATCACTTGATTGGAACGTGGTGCGGCATTGCTAGCTGGACCACCATAAGCTTTTGCTGGAGGGTTGGCCTGATTCGTCTGAGGTGCCATGTAGGATGGCCTCGGAGTGTATATTGGCGGCAGAGAACTGTTCGGAACCCACAACCTGCGTTTTGGAAACACGGAACCAGAAGACGAGCCGAAGTCACGGGAGTGCTTCCTTGTGGCTTCGAAGTCAGTATCACCAGTCTCGACACTGATCGCTTTGTTGACCAGGGCTTGAAAGCTTCCACACTCATGGAGGCGCAGATCACGACGAAGCTCAGGGCTCAGACCCTTACGGAACCTTGCTTGCTTCTTGGCGTCAGTAGACACCTCCTCTGTTGCATAGCGGGCGAGGTTACCGAACTCGCGGCTATAGGCATCCACAGACAACTTGCCCTGAGTGAAGGCACATAACTCCTCTCTCTTTCTGTCCATCAGGCCCTCTGGAATATGGTGCAGACGAAAAGCTGCACTGAAGTCTGCCCATGTGGCTACAGGTTCAGCGGGACACATAGCTTCAAAGTTCTCCCACCACAGATTGGCGGGTCCTTCCAGGAAATACTCCGCAAAGGTTACCTTGTCGGCCTCAGACACATTCGCAGAGCGAATCTTGCGTGAGATGCTGCACAGCCATTCATCAGCGTCGAGGGGATCGATGGAATGATGAAACTTTGGAGGATTCAGCTTCACAAAGTCATTGAGGGACACTGCAGCATTCCTAGGCTGTCGAGCCGTATTCTGCTCAATACGCTCTAACAGTCGGTTGGTCTCCCTTTTGTTTCTCTCTGCCTCAAGCATCACTTCCGCCAGAGAAGGCGGGTGAGGCAGGTCTTCCTACGACGCTTGACTACCCTCGCCTTGCTCATGAGCAGGGGCACGGTTCAACCTGGTGAACACCATCCTCACAAACAAACTCACAGCTTAGACCAATATCATATCAATACTAGCTATGGATTATGAATGTACTGAACACACGGAATGCGGAAATGAATATCCGAACAGCATGGTAACAAGCAACTGCTATATATACACCATGGTTCATACACACCCTTACATAGTTCAGTACAACCTTAACCGAATAGAAAACTACTGAAATTATGAAACTACTCATCAGAGGCTTACAAGCTTCCTATACATTATTTATCTAGGCCTCCGGCATTCATTTCACATCACAGGCATACTTCACAAGTCACGCAGGACTGTGAACGTACCGCTACTACCATACTATCCTTCCGCTCACAGCTCAGGCATCCGCATAGAACATCTCATAGAGATTACCTCCATGACCTGGAAGCTCAACCTGCGGATCAGGAAACACTCTAGCCTGAGATCCCTGGGATCCATAAGGACACGGATGTGGCCTTGGTCCCCTGACTGGTGGTAAGAGGGGTCCCCGAAGAGGTGTGACTCCTCCTATAGTTGGCCAGTCAACGTGAGCCGGAAGATGGGTCCTAACAGGGTTCAGCATCTCCATCTCTCCATACCCTGTCTAGACTACCGGTGCCAGCTGCGTCAAAGCCGTCCACAGACGGGCACACGTAGCATATAGCTCCATGCGGAGAGCACGAGCATCCCTGTCTCTGTTCTCTAGCATCTCAACAGTGGACTACAGTAGTGGATCCTCCATAGAAGAATCAAAATAGACTCCACTAAGGTATCCCACTTCACTAGGCTGAGAGGCCGGAACATAGCAGGACTCTGAACTCTGCAGCAGTGCATGTCTCGCTCTCATAATGGTCAGCATTGAATAGGCAGCATCTTGTACTGCCATGTCAACAGTGACTCCCAACCCATAGGACCAATTGATTGGCTTCTCAGCTCCAGGGTAGTCTGGAAATACCCTAACAGTGCATATGTACTGGCTCTGGTTGAAGTCTCGGTACTGTTCCTCCACTGTGTACTCGGGGTACCAGCGGTAACCGCACACCGACATCACCCTGACCAGCATGGCCGTATGACCCGGTACATCAGTGCACCTGGTCAGACGTACCACCTCACGAGAAGGACGGCCAGGCATCTGTAAATAGAGAGTAATGCAAAAGCATTAGAGCTCTGAATGCAAAATTGGGCAACATAACGGCTGTAAATGCTCAAAAACAAATTTTGAGACAACCCAAAATGGAATAGCATAACCACTCAACTATCAAGTTCCACTCTCTAGTCATCAAACTTACTTCCTTTTTCTTAGGAAAGAAGGAAACCCAATATCTCTTGACCCGTAGTCCTATAATCTACCGATCAGAAATACGAGCCTAGAAGAAGATGAGTAGCCTAGTCCTTAATTCCAGCAGAAAAGACGAGGATGACCAGAATAGAATAACTTGAGAAGAGAACAAGAGTCCTGCGTTCCCTTCCACAAACAATTCCCTTATATATAACTAGAGCAATTCTAGACTCAACTTCGACCAATTTGGCTTAGTAATCCTACAGTCAGTCAGGCTCTGATACGAACGCTGTCGGGACCCCGATCATAAGTCATAAGAATCCATCCTGTAACACATCGCATCTCTTTGCGGTCTCACGCACGGTTAACTCCACGGCTGCAGCCTTACCTTAGCCGGGACCGTTTTCGTCTTTTGACTCACGTATGCAATAGTGTCGCTAGCATTCCAATGTCAAAGAACCCGGATCGACAAGTCTAGTCACAAACCAAAGTGACAGTACCGCACAAGGACAGGCATACATGCCCAACAAAGCAGGTGTCGGTCACCAGCGAGTGTAGACGAGTCGTAGCAAGCTACAAGGACTCCATTACATCGCGTGACATTTCCCCAAAGGGGACAGACACAGCAGCTAAGAAGGACACATGTCGGTCAACCAATGTGTCCGGAGCAGTAACGATCTACAAAGGCTCGTTGGATCACAAAGGGGCATTTCCTTGTAAGGAGTGCTACTAAAGTTCACGACTAGGTAATCGAACCCCATACATATCAAGTACGACACACGTACGCATGGCATACCGATATGTACAGATACATCGATGGCATCACAACATAACCATAAACATGCAAGCTTTATTTAAGAGGCTCGGAAGAGCCACACACATAATATTACACATTAAGGATCTCACGACCCATAATAGCAGTCATTCAGTTACAAGCCAGAGGAAGAGTTTAAACTGTCTGAGTACAGACAGGGCAACTAGAAGGCACATGGCCTGACTATACTACAGATCCAACGTAGGGCCAGATCGTAGCTGGGACACCAACTACTCGTCGTCGTTGATGTCTACGAAGAACCCTCCATTAGGGTCATTAGCAACCTCTGCAACATTTATTAAGCAAACATGAGTATGAAGGTACTCAGCAAGACTTCAGGATATCTAACTACTCATGCAAGGTATCAAAAGAGTATTGTGGGGTTTCATGCGGAAAGCCAGCATCTGACTCGTGGCTAAACAACTTGCATTTTTAAATAATTGTGACAACTTGATTTCTCGCACACGAGTCCACTAACACCACAAAAATACACTATCGTGGAATCATCCTGTCTCCATACGGAAATGCCGACCACGACACTCACGCTTATCTTGACAATTTTA
The DNA here is from genome assembly GCF_904849725.1 of Hordeum vulgare subsp. vulgare. NCBI lineage: Eukaryota > Viridiplantae > Streptophyta > Magnoliopsida > Poales > Poaceae > Hordeum > Hordeum vulgare. The sequence continues at coordinate 371,719,254 of NC_058523.1, forward strand.
TGAGTAGCCATTTAAGTTATCTAAGAACAACATATGTCTCCAAGTAGTCCATATCCGTGGACACGGCTATTCGAATAGAACATAACCCTGTAGGGGTGTACTTCGTCACACACGCTCTCGCCACTTATCGCCATGTGCACGTCATGCACCTCAGCAACCTTCAAGCGGAAGCCCAGCGAGGCAGTCGGCCACGACCATGAACCACACTAGTACCTAGTCCAGGTTTATCGCCTATCTGAGAGTAACCAGTACGGAAGTCCGGCCAAGGTTTCCGCCACGGCCTCAAACGATGTGCGCAGGGTTCCCAAGCCCACCATCCGGGTGCCACTTGGTACACCGTGCCACTGCCTACCGCATCACGGCCCACCTCTCAGGTCAGCACCATGCACGACCTCCAGCATTACTATAAACACCAGAAACTACTTGCAACTCCTGGACCGAGTACTAAGCGATTAATAGGCCGAGCGGGGTCATATTTCAGGGCCCAGCATGTGGTAGTATCTAGTCTTGGATTACATACACGGAACTCAGTTCCTAAGGACGGTTCCAATGAAACAACCCGCCATGTACTCCTACACAGCCTTTCACCGGTACCTTTACCAAATCAGGTTCAACACACAACCTTTGCTTACCGAACACATTCTCACAATTCTGTTCATCTCCCAGATGACAGACCATACACAACTCTAAGCATAGCATGCATAGCAGGGTAAGGCACAACATAGCTCAAGCAACTATCAGGTATGCTAGGTTGCAAGGTTCGGCTATTTACTGTGACAAGGTTAGGTCATGCAAAGGAAGTGGGTTCAACTAACGTGGCAAAAGCATTTGAAGCATTTGATCCTAATGCAATAAATAAGTGCAGGAGCAAGAACATGGGATTTATCGGGATGATCAAAATGGTTGCTTGCCTTGTTGCTCAGAGGAGGGACAATATCTGTCAGACGGATATTCGGTGGAATCCGGGGGTGCGGAGCCTACCGAGATGAAGGGCAACAATCAATAACAATCATATGCAAACAAGATGATGCATGAGCATGGCATGAGAATGCAAGGTGGTAAACTAATAGAATCAACATGTATTAGGTTTGAAGTTGATTTGAATCACATTCAAATATCAATTCAAACGAGGTATTCTCGGATACCGATTTAATTGATTCGACCTGATACTCAGATCAACTTGATGTTAGCATGCATGAGATGTCATGTTAAGGTACTGGTTTGTTATTAGAACATTGTTTGATCATGTCATTCATAATGAAATTTGAATATTTTCCAAATTCCATTTATAAAATATTTATAAGAATTGACTTATTCATTAATCTACATGTTTGGGTTCTGTAACTTTTTCAAACATGAATGAAAATAGCATATTCAGATTCCTTGAATTTTTCTGATACCTTTTCATATATAAATTATTTTCATTGGAGTTACTGATTAATTTCTATGAATTTTTGAAGTTTTAAACATTTCTGGAATTATTTTTATACTGGAAAATACTTCTACTGCATCAGCATGACATCAGGAGGTCCATCTGGCCGTTGAAAGTCAAACCTGACCAGTGGGACCCAATGGTCAGTGTCTCTTGTCAGTTTTAGATTAAGATTAAACTTAATTAGCTGATTAATCTTACTGGACCCACATGTGAGTGTCTTATTAATTTATCTGATTTATTTTTATTATTTCTAAACTATCCAGAGGCTGGCCCCACCCGTCAGTGGCTCACGCCAGCTGAGATCCACCGGCGCGCGAGGTCGTCCTCGCCGGCGAAGAGCCTCGGGCGACCACCAGGACGGCGGAGGGGCTCGGAAACGGCGCCCAAGGGGCCAATGTCACATCCCTAACCCGTAAGCAAGATAGCATTGTGCTCATGTCTTCTTTGCATTTGCATCTAAGAAGTTTGAACAAAACCAACAAAGTGGCAAAGGAAAAACTCAAAACCCTAGCCACCATTTCAATTAAAGGAAATTTCAACTAGTTCAAAATCAATGAACCCAAAATGGCCTCAAGAAATGTTCAAACTTTCTGATAAATCATGAAAGTAAATGAGCATTGGAGAAAACTATTTTCTTGACACTTTAAGCATTTTAAATAAATGCAAAAGCTACTGGTTTCAAATTTAAAAAATTGAAATCAGAAACTATAATTTTCCAAAAATGTTGAAAACCTTGGAAATGAGTGGGGATATTATAACAAATATTTCAGGAGGTCTAAAATAGTTTTTACTTTTTGTTTTGGAGCTGAATTAATTAGCATTACAATAATTAGCAAAACAGAAAAACAAAAACAGAGGAAATGGAAAAAGACTTACCTGTCGCCCAAGCCTGGCCCGGCCCATCTCCCCGCTCGTCCCCTCCCTCGCGCCAGTAGGCTGCAGGAGGTGGCCGCCGCCTCCTCCGGCGCGGCCACGCACCTGCGTGCCTTCCTGGCCGCCGGTTCGCGCTAGCGACGATGGGGATAAGCTCCCCAGAGCTTCCCCTATCCATTCCCCGCCTCGGTTCTTCCCCTCCTCCCGGATCCCCTCCTTCTCCCTGTTGCCGCCATTAGAGCCGAGCTCGAGCTCGAGCTGCCCGTGCCCCTGGCCATAGGATCCCCTCCCAGAGCACGCCATTAGCTCCGCCTCGTCGCCCTGGTCGTCTTTGCAGAAGCCGGAGCCTCCTCGAGCCCTGCAACGCCCGCAACGCCGTCGTCTTCCTCCTCCGGCCGCCGGACCTCTCCCGTCGATTCGTCGCCCCGAGGCCTTCCCCGAGCCGTCTAAGCTCTGCTCTGCACTCCCTGTGAGCATGCGGTCGTTTCCCCTAAGTTTTCCCCGTCGATCCCCTCCTCTAGCCCTAGTTTCACCGGAGCCCGACGAGGACCGCCGCTGCCGCTCGTCACCGGTAGCCCTCCGATGTCCAGCTGGTCCTTCCGAGGGCACCAACAGCTCCAGGACGACGCGTAGATGCCGTAGCAGCTAAGTATCGAGCGTAGATCCCTCTAATTCAAAGACCTCGATGACGCCCGAGCCTTGGCCGCCGCCAAGCTCGTCGCCGGCGTCATCTCCGGCCAGATCTGCCCCGGCTAGGCGCAGAAATGAAGCTGCGGGAGACGTGTCGTTCCTCTGGTGCTCTCCGCGCAGCATTTGGCCCCCTGTGCGCCGTTTCCGAGCCCCTCCGCCGTGCTGGTGGTCGCCGGAGGCTCCCCGCCGGCGAGGACGACCTCGCCGCCGGTGGAGGTCGACGTGGCAAGCTAACCCAGCTGATTAGTGACTTAATCACTCGCTGACAAGTGGGCCCAAGGCCAAGTCAAACCTCAGTTAGGGCTGGTCAGCGCGGGATTAGTCCCAAAGAGGCTGACCAGTGGGGCCCCCCTGTCAGGTTTGACCTGAACAGGTCGGCTGACCTGCTGACGTCAGCCTGATGCAATAATTGGAATTTCCAGTTTAAAACTAATTCAGGAAATTGCTAAAATTTGTAAAAATCATAGAAATTAATCTGTAACTGCAATGAAAATAATTTATATATGAAAAAGTATCAGAAAAATTCAAGGATTCTGATTATGCTATTTCCAACTATGTTTTAGAAAGTTACAGAACCCTAAATTGTGAAATAAGGAATAATTCAATTCTTTTAATCACTTTATAAATGGAATTTGCAAAAATATTCAAATTTCATTATATATGCAATGATCACACACTGCCCTAATTACAAATCAGTACCATAACATGACATTTCACGCATGTTAACATCAAGTTGATCTGAGCATCAGGTCGAATCAATTAAACCGGTATCCGAGAATACCCCGTTTGAATTGCTATTCGAATGTGATTCAAATCAACTCTAAACCTGTTACATGCTGAAAATAATAAGTTATCACCTTGCATTCTCATGCCATGCTCATGCATCATTTTGAGTGCATATGATTGTTATTGAATGTTGCCATTCATTTCGGTAGGCTCCGCACCCCCGGATTCCATCGAATATCCGTCTGACGGATATCGTTCCTCCTCTGAGCAACAAGGCAAGCAACCCTTTTGATCATCCCGATAACTCCTATGTTCTTGCTCCTGCACCTATTTATTGCATTAGGATCAAATGCTTCAACTGCTTTTGCCACGATAGTTGGACCCACTTCCTTTGCATGACTTAACCTTCTCACAGTAAATAGCCGAACCTTGCAACCTAGCATACCTGGTAGTTGCTTGAGCTATGATGTGCCTTATCCTGCTATGCATGCTATGCTTAGAGTTGTGTATGGTCTGTCATCTGGGAGATGAACAGAAATGTGGAATGTGTTCGGTGAGCAAAGGTTGTGTGTTGAACTTGATTTGGTAAAGGTACTGGTGAAAGGCTGTGTAGGAGTACATGGCGGGTTGTTTCATTGGAACCGTCCTTAGGAACTGAGTTCCGTGTATGTAATCCAAGACTAGATACTACCACATGCTGGGCCCTGAAATATGACCCCGCTCGGCCTATTAATCGCGTAGTACTCGGTCCAGGAGTTGCAATTAGTTTCTGGTGTTTATAGTAATGCTGGAGGCCGTGAATGGTGCTGACCTGAGAGGTGGACCGTGATGCGGTAGGCAGTGGCACGGTGTACCAAGTGGCACCCGGATGGTGGGCTTGGGAACCCTACGCACATCGTTTGAGGCCGTGGCAGAAACCTCGGCCGTACTTCCGTACGGGTTACTCTCAGATAGGAGATAAACCTGGACTAGGTACTAGTGTGGTTAACGGTCGTGGCCGACTCCCTCGCTGGGCTTCCACTTGAAGGTTGCCGAGGTGCATGACGTGCACATGGCGATAAGTGGCGAGAGCGTGTGTGATGAGGTACACCCCTGCAGGGTTATGATCTATTCGAATAGCCGCGTCCGCGGATATGGACTACTTGGAGACATATGTTGTTCATAGATAACTTCAATGGCTACTCATAAAATTGTCAAGATAAGTGTGAGTGTTGTGGACGGCATTTCCGTATGGAAACGGAATGATTCCACGATAGTGTATTGTTGTGGTGTTAGTGGACTCGTGTGCGAGAAATCAAGTTGTCAAAATTTTAAAAAAATGCAAGTTGTCTAGCCACGAGTCAAATGCTGGCTTCCCGCATGAAACCCCACAATACCTTTTGATACCTTGCATGAGTAGTTATTTCTCCTAAAGTCTTGCTGAGTACCTTCGTATTCATGTTTGCTTAATAAATGTTGCAGAGGTTGCTAATGACCCTAATGGAGGGTTCTTCGTAGACATCGACGACGACGAGTAGCTGGTGTCCCAGCTACGATCTGGCCCTACGTCGGCTCTGTAGTATAGTCAGGCCACGTGCCTACTAGTTGCCATGTCTGTACTCAGACAGTTTATAACTCTTCCGCTGGCTTGTATTGTATGACTGCTATTATGGGTCGTGAGACCCTTAATGTGTAATATTATGTGTGTGGCTCTTCCGAGCCTCTTAAATAAAGCTTGTATGTTTATGGTTATGTTTTGATGCCATCGATGTATCTATACATATCGGTATGCCATGCGTACGTGTGTCGTACTTGGTATGGGGTTCGATTACCTAGTCGTGAACTTTAGTAGCACTCCTTACAAGGAAATGCCCCTTTGTGGTCCAACGAGCCTTGGTACTTCGCTACTGCTCCAGACACATTGGTTGACCGGCATGTGTCCTTCTTAGCTGTTGTGTGTGTCCCCTTTGGGGAAATGTCACACGATGTAATGGAGTCCTTGTAGCTTGCTACGACTCGTCTACATTCGCCGGTGACCGACACCTGCTTTGTTGGGTCATGTATGCCTACCCTTGTGCGGTACTGCCAGTTTGGTTTATGACTAGACATGTCGATCCGGGTTCTTTGACATTGGATTGCTAGCGATACTATCGCATACGTGAGTCAAAAGACGCAAACAGTCCCGGCTAAGGTAAGGCTGCAGCCGTGGAGTTAACCGTGCGTGAGACCACAAAGGGATGCGATGGGTTACAGGCTAGATTCCTATGGCTTAGGATCGGGGTCCCGACAGCGTTGGTATCAGAGCCTGACTGACTGTAGGATTACTAATCCAAACTGGTCGAAGTTGAGTCTAGAATTGCTTTAGTTATATACAAGGGAATTGTTTGTGGAAGGGAACGTAACACTCTTGTTCTCTTCTCAAGATATTCTATCCTGGTCATCCTCGTCTTTTCCGCGGGAATTAAGGACTAGATTTCTCATCTTCTCCTAGGCTCGTGTTTCTGATCGGTAGCTTATAGGACTACGGGTCGAGAGATATTGGGTTTCTTTTTTTCCTAGGAAGCAGGAAGTAAGTTTGATGATTAGAGGGTTGAACTTGATAGTTGAGTGGTTACTCTATTCTATTTTGGGTTGTCTCAAAATTTGTTTTTGAGCATTTACAGCCGTTATGCTGCCCAATTTTGCATTCAGAGCTCTAATGCTTTTGCATTACTCTCTATTTACAGATGCCTGGCCATCCTTCTCGTCAGGTGGTACGTTTGACCAGGTGCATTGATGTACCGGGTCATACGGCCATGCTGGTCAGGGTGATGTCGGTGTGCGGTTACCGCTGGTACCCCGAGTACACGGTAGAGGAACAGTACCGAGACTTCAACCAGAGCCAGTACATCTGCACTGTTAGGGTATTTCCAGACTACCCTGGAGCGGAGAAGCCAATCCATTGGTCCTATGGGTTGGGAGTCACTGTTGACATGGCAGTACAAGATGCTGCCTATTCAATGCTGACTATTATGAGAGCGAGACATGCACTGCTGCAGAATTCAGAGTTCTGCTATGTTCTGGCCTCTCAGTCTGGTGAAGAGGGATACCTCAGTGGAGTCTATTTTGATTCTTCTATGGAGGATCCACTTCTACAGTCCACTGTTGAGATGCTAGAGAACAGAGACAAGGATGCTCGTGCTCTCCGCATGGAGCTTTATGCTACCCGTGCCCGTCTGTGGACAGCTTTGACGCAGCTCGCACCGGTAGTCCAGACAGGGTATGGAGAGATGGAGATGCTGAACCCTGTTTGGACCCATCTTCCGGCTCACGTTGACTGGCCAGCTATAGGAGGCGTCACACCTCTTCGGGGACCCCTCTTACCACCAGTCAGGGGCCAAGGCCACATCCGTGTCCTTATGGATCCCAGGGATCTCAGGCTAGAGTGTTTCCTGATCCGCAGGTTGAGCTTCTAGGTCATGGAGGTAATCTCTATGAGATGTTCTATGCGGATGCCTGAGCTGTGAGCGGAAGGATAGTATGGTAGTAGCCGTACGTTCACAGTCCTGCGTGACTTGTGAAGTATGGTAGTAATGTGAAACGAATTCCGGAGGCCTAGATAAATAATGTATAGGAAGCTTGTACGCCTCTGCTGAGTAGTTTCACAATTTCAGCAGTTGCTCTACGGTTAAGGTTGTACTGAGCTATGTAAGGGTGTGTATGAACCATGGTGTATATATAGCAGTTGCTTGTTACCATGTTGTTCGGATATTCATTTCCGCATTCCGTGTGTTCAGTACATTCTTAATCCATATCTAGTATTGATATGATATTGGTCTAAGCTATGAGTTTGTTTGTCAGGATGGTGTTCACCAGGTTGAACCGTGCCCCTGCTCCTGAGCAAGGTGAGGGTAGTCAAGCGTCGCAGGAAGACCTGCCTCACCCACCTTCTCTGGTAGAAGTCATGCTTGAGGCAGAAAGAAACAAAAGGGTGACCAACCGACTGCTAGAGCGTATTGAGCAGAATACGGCTCGACAGCCTAGGAATGCTGCAGTGTCCCTCAATGACTTTGTGAAGCTGAATCCTCCAAAGTTTCATCATTCCGTCGATCCCCTCGACGCTGATGAGTGGTTGTGCAGCATCTCACGCAAGATTCGCTCTGCAAATGTGTCTGAGGCCGACAAGGTGACCTTTGCGGCGTATTTCCTGGAGGGACCCGCCAATCTGTGGTGGGAGAATTTTGAAGCTATGTGTCCCGCTGAACCAGTGGCCACATGGGCAGACTTCAGTGCAGCTTTTTGTCTGCACCATATTCCAGAGGGCCTGATGGACAGAAAGAGAGAGGAGTTCTGTGCCTTCACTCAGGGCAAGTTGTCTGTGGATGCCTATAGCCGCGAGTTCGGTAACCTCGCCCGCTATGCAATAGAGGAGGTGTCTACTGACGCCAAGAAGCAAGCAAGATTCCGTAAGGGTCTGAGCCCTGAGCTCCGTCGTGATCTGCGCCTCCATGAGTGTGCAAGTTTTCAAGCCCTAGTCAACAAAGCGATCAGTGCGGAGACTGGTCATTCTGACTTCGAAGCCACAAGGAAGCACTCCCGTGACTTTGGCTCGTCTTCTGGTTCCGCGTTTCCAAAACCAGGCTGTGGGTTCCAAACAGATCTCTACCGCCAAGATACACTCCGAGGCCATCCTATGTGGCGCCTCAGACGAATCAGGCCAACCCTCCAACAAAAGCTTATGGTGGTCCAGCTAGCAATGCTGCACCACGTGCCAACCAGGTGTTATGCTATAAGTGTGGAGAACCAGGGCATTATTCCCGTGAGTGTCCTCAGAATGTGGGTGCCAAGCAACCCGGAAAGTCCGTCGGGCAGGCCAAGTCGGGCAAAGCTTTTTATGTGAAGCCAACTCCTGCACGTGGCCGTGTGAACTATGTGTCAGCAGAAGAAGCTGCAGAGGATCCCGACGTCATGCTGGGTACGCTTCTTGTTAATCATCACCCAGCGTCCGTTCTCTTTGACACTAGGTCTTCTCATTCCTTCATTTCAGAAAGTTATGCACAGTTGCATAACATGTCATTTTGTGATATGCCAACCCCATTGGTTGTCCAAACCCCTGGTAGTAAATGGCAAACCTCTAGGATAACCTATGATAATGAAATTCTAGTAGACAGGCTAGTTTTTCTAGCCTCATTGATAGCATTGAAATCTTCGGATATTAATATCATCTTGGGCATGGACTGGATGTCAGCTCACTATGCCAAGATTGATACTCAATCTAGAAATGTCAAGCTTACCCATCCCTCGCGTGAGATAGTAAATGTCTCTACTCGAGTTGCCAAATGCCAACTCTATTCCCTAAATGCCAACCCTCTTCCGGAACTTGAAGACATTCCGGTAGTCCATGACTTCCCGGATGTTTTTCTAGAGGAACTGCCAGGAATTCCACCTGACAGAGATGTAGAGTTTGTGATAGATCTTGTTTCGGGAACTGTTCCAATAGCGAGAAGACCTTATAAGATGGCACCCCTGGAGCTAGCCGAACTTAAGAAGAAATTAGATGAGGCCTTGAACAAGGGTTTCATTCGTCCTAGCTCTTCTCCTTGGGCTTGTCCCGTCCTCTTCGTCAAGAAGAAAGACGGAACGGATCGGATGGTTGTAGATTACCGACCAGTTAATCTGCTCACCATTAAGAACAAGTATCCGCTCCCCAGGATCAACGACCTGTACGATCAGCTCGCTGGATCCTCAGTCTTCTCCAAAATGGATTTGAGGTTGGGATACCATCAAATCAAGATTAAGAACGGGGACATTCCAAAAACGGCTTTTGTTAGTCGTTATGGCCAATATGAGTACACCGTTATGTCCTTCGGTTTAACCAATGCCCCAGCCACCTTCTCTCGGCTGATGAATTCAATCTTTATGGAGTATTTGGACAAATTCGTCGTAGTATACCTCAATGATATTCTCATCTACTCGAAGAATGAACAAGAACATGCCGAGCATCTAAGGCTGGTATTGATGAAACTTCGAGAGCATCGCCTTTATGCCAAATTTTCAAAATGTGAATTCTGGTTACCAGAAGTGACCTATCTATGCCACGTAATCTCTGGTAAGGGTATTGCTGTCAATCCCGAGAGAGTTCAAGCTGTCCTTGATTGGACTCAACCTGAATCGGTTAAGCAAGTTAGGAGTTTTCTTGGTCTAGCGAGCTATTGTCGCCGCTTCGTCGAGAATTTCTCCAAGGTTGCAAAGCCTCTGACTGAACTCCTCAAGAAGGATAAAAAGTTCGAGTGCACACCACAGTGTGAGCATAGTTTTCAGGAACTGAAAAGACGCCTGACTTCCGCACCTGTGTTGCTACCACCAGATTTTTCTAAGGACTTTGTTATCTATTGCGACGCCTCGCGACAAGGATTAGGTTGCATTCTCATGCAAGATCGTCATGTGATCACATACGCATCCCGACAGTTGCGTCCACATGAGGATAATTATCCCACACATGACCTTGAGCTTGCAGCTGTGGTCCATGCACTAAAAACCTGGCGACATTACCTTTTGGGTAATTGTTGCGAAATATTCACTGATCACCAAAGTCTGAAGTATATCTTCACCCAGCCGGATTTGAATCTCAGGAAAAGACGGTGGGTTGAGTTGATCTCGGATTACGACTTAGGGATAACTTACACCCCGGGGAAGGCCAATGTTACGGCCGATGCACTAAGTCGTAAATCTTATTGTAACAATTTGATGCTACAACAAGGTCAACCACATCTCCATGAGGACTTTCGGAAGTTGAATCTTCATATTGTTCCTCAAGGATTCCTTTCCACCCTGGTGGCGAAGCCTACTCTTAAGGATCAAATTATAGCTGGCGAAAAGCGTGACAAGGGTATATCACGGATCAAGGAGAATATTTTTAGCGGAAACGCTAAAGAATTCTCCATGAATGATCAAGGTGTTGTGTTCTTCCAGAATCGTTTAGTGGTTCCTAAGAACCCACATCTAAGGCAGTTAATCCTTAAGGAGGCTCATGATTCCCCTCTCACCATTCATCCCGGTAGTACTAAGATGTATCAGGACCTACGCCAGAGGTTCTGGTGGACTAGGATGAAGAGAGAAATTGTTGAGTTCGTTGCTAACTGCGACGTTTGTCGCCGAGTTAAGGCAGAACATCAAAGGCCTGCTGGCACCCTTCAACCTTTAGCTATTCCTGAGTGGAAATGGGATAAAGTTAGCATGGATTTCATTACCGGATTTCCCAAGACCAAGAAAGGAAATAATGCTATCTTTGTGGTCATTGACCGTCTTTCCAAAGTGGCTCATTTTCTTCCTGTTCGTGAGAGTATAACAGCTAGCCAGCTAGCAGAGTTATATATCTCTCGAATAGTGTCTCTTCATGGTGTTCCCCTGGAAATTAACTCGGACCGTGGGAGTATCTTTACTTCTCGCTTCTGGGAAAGTTTTCAGAATGCCATGGGGACTCACCTATCTATTAGCACTGCTTTCCATCCTCAATCAAGTGGTCAAGTAGAAAGAGTGAATCAAATTCTAGAAGATATGCTCCGAGCTTGTGTTATTTCGTCCGGTATGAATTGGGAGAAGTGCCTTCCATTCTCCGAATTCGCTTATAACAATAGTTATCAATCAAGCTTGCGAAAGCCCCTTTTGAAGTTCTCTATGGACGAAGATGTCGAACCCCTCTTAATTGGTCAGAAACCGGAGAGAGGCAACTCTTTGGCCCGGCCATGATCCAGGATGCAGAAGAGCAGGTTCGCATTATTCGTGAAAAGTTGAAAACAGCCCAGTCTCGTCAAAAGAGCCAATATGATCGTCATCATAAGGCTGTGACCTTTGAAGTTGACGAGAAGGCTTACCTTCGGGTTACACCTTTGAAGGGTACCCATCGTTTCGGTATCAAGGGCAAGTTGGCTCCTCGTTACATTGGACCTTTTCGCATTCTTGCCAAACAAGGAGAAGTTGCCTACCAGTTGGAACTTCCTCCGCATCTTTCCAAGGTTCATGATGTTTTCCACGTCTCGCAACTCAGGCGTTGCTTTTCGGATCCTATCCGTGAAGTGGACCACGAAACGCTTGATCTACAAGATAACCTTTCTTACCGAGAATACCCCGTGCGTATTCTTGATCAAGCTGAGCGTACCACTCGATGTCGAAACCTCAAGTTTCTTAAAGTTCAGTGGTCAAATCATTCTGAAAAGGAGGCAACTTGGGAAAGAGAGGATCGTCTCCGACTCGAATATCCTGCGTTATTCCCGACGACTTCTAAATCTCGGGACGAGATTCTTTTGAGTGGGGGTGAGTTGTCACATCCCTAACCCTTAAGCAAGATAGCATTGTGCTCATGTCTTCTTTGCATTTGCATCTAAGAAGTTTCAACAAAACCAACAAAGAGGCAAAGGAAAAACTCAAAACCCTAGCCACCATTTCAATTAAAGGAAATTTCAACTAGTTCAAAATCAATGAACCCAAAATGGCCTCAAGAAATGTTCAAACTTTCTGATAAATCATGAAAGTAAATGAGCATTGGAGAAAACTATTTTCTTGACACTTTAAGCATTTTAAATAAATGCAAAAGCTACTGGTTTCAAATTTAAAAAATTGAAATGAGAAACTATAATTTTCCAAAAATGTTGAAAACCTTGGAAATGAGTGGGGATATTATAACAAATATTTCAGGAGGTCTAAAATAGTTTTTACTTTTTGTTTTGGAGCTGAATTAATTAGCAATACAATAATTAACAAAACAGAAAAACAAAAACAGAGGAAATGGAAAAAGACTTACCTGTCGCCCAAGCCTGACCCGGCCCATCTCCCCGCTCGTCCCCTCCCTCGCGCCAGTAGGCAGCAGGAGGTGGCCGCCGCCTCCTCCGGCGCGGCCACGCACCTGCGTGCCTGCCTGGCCGCCGGTTCTCGCTGGCGACGACGGGGATAAGCTCCCCAGAGCTTCCCCTATCCATTCCCCGCCTCGGTTCTTCCCCTCCTCCCGGATCCCCTCCTTCTCCCTGCTGCCGCCATTAGAGCCGAGCTCGAGCTCGAGCTGCCCGTGCCCGTGGCCATAGGATCCCCTCCCAGAGCACGCCATTAGCTCCGGCTCGTCGCCCTGGTAGTCTCTGCAGAAGTCGAAGCCTCCTCGAGCCCTACAACGCCCGCAACGCCGTCGTCTTCCTCCTCCGGCCGCCGTACCTCTCCTGTCGATTCGTCGCCCCCAGGGCCTTCCCCGAGCCGTCTAAGCTCTGCTCTGCACTCCCTGTGAGCATGCGGTCGTTTCCCCTAAGTTTTCCCCATCGATCCCCTCCTCTAGCCCTAGTTTCACCGGAGCCCGACGAGGACCGCCGCTACCGCTCGTCGCCGGTAGCCCTCCGATGTCCAGCTCGTCCTTCCGAGGGCACCAACAGCTCCAGGACGACGCGAAGATGCCGTAGCAGCTAAGAATCGAGCGTAGATCCCTCTGATTCAAAGACCCCGATGACGCCCGAGCCTTGGCCGCCGCCAAGCTCGTCGCCGGCGTCATCTCCGGCCAGATCAGCCCCGGCTAGGCGCAGAAATGAAGCTGCGGGAGACGTGTCGTTCCTCTGGTGCTCTCACGCAGCATATGGCCCCCTGTGCGCCGTTTCCGAGCCCCTCCGCTGTGCTGGTGGTCGCCGGAGGCTCCCCGCCGGCGAGGACGACCTCGCCGCCGGTGGAGGTCGACGTGGCAAGCTAACCCAGCCGATTAGTGACTTAATCACTCGCTGACAAGTGGGCCCAAGGCCAAGTCAAACCTCAGTTAGGGCTGGTCAGCGCGGGATTAGTCCCAAAGAGGCTGACCAGTGGGGCCCCCCTGTCAGGTTTGACCTGAATAGGTCGGCTGACCTGCTGACGTCAGCCTGATGCAATAAATGGACTTTCCAGTTTAAAACTAATTCAGGAAATTGCTAAAATTTGTAAAAATCATAGAAATTAATCTGTAACTCCAATGAAAATAATTTATATATGAAAAAGTATCAGAAAAATTCAAGGATTCTGATTATGCTATTTCCAACTATGTTTGAGAAAGTTACAGAACCCTAAATTGTGAAATAAGGAATAATTCAATTCTTTTAATCACTTTATAAATGGAATTTGCAAAAATATTCAAATTTCATTATATATGCAATGATCACACACTACCCTAATTACAAATCAGTACCATAACATGACATTTCATGCATGTTAACATCAAGTTGATCTGAGCATCAGGTCGAATCAATTAAACCGGTATCCGAGAATACCCCGTTTGAACTGCTATTCGAATGTGATTCAAATCAACTCTAAACCTATTACATGCTGAAAATAATAACTTATCACCTTGCATTCTCATGCCATGCTCATGCATCATTTTGAGTGCATATGATTGTTATTGAATGTTGCCATTCATTTCGGTAGGCTCCGCACCCCCGGATTCCACCGAATATCCGTCTGACGGATATCGTTCCTCCTCTGAGCAACAAGGCAAGCAACCCTTTTGATCATCCCGATAACTCCTATGTTCTTGCTCCTGCACCTATTTATTGCATTAGGATCAAATGCTTCAACTGCTTTTGCCACGATAGTTGGACCCACTTCCTTTGCATGACTTAACCTTGTCACAGTAAATAGCCGAACCTTGCAACCTAGCATACCTGGTAGTTGCTTGAGCTATGATGTGCCTTATCCTGCTATGCATGCTATGCTTAGAATTGTGTATGGTCTGTCATCTGGGACATGAACAGAAATGGGGAATGTGTTCGGTGAGCAAAGGTTGTGTGTTGAACTTGATTTGGTAAAGGTACCGGTGAAAGGCTGTGTAGGAGTACATGGCGGGTTGTTTCATTGGAACCGTCCTTAGGAACTGAGTTCCGTGTATGTAATCCAAGACTAGATACTACCACATGCTGGGCCCTGAAATATGACCCCGCTCGGCCTATTAATCGCGTAGTACTCGGTCCAAGAGTTGCAATTAGTTTCTGGTGTTTATAGTAATGCTGGAGGCCGTGCATGGTGCTGACCTGAGAGGTGGACCGTGATGCGGTAGGCAGTGGCACGGTGTACCAAGTGGCACCCGGATGCTGGGCTTGGGAACCCTGCGCACATCGTTTGAGGCCGTGGCGGAAACCTCGGCCGGAGTTCCGTACGGGTTACTCTCAGATAGGCGATAAACCTGGACTAGGTACTAGTGTGGTTAACGGTCGTGGCCGACTCCCTCGCCGGGCTTCCGCTTGAAGGTTGCCGAGGTGCATGACGTGCACATGGCGATAAGTGTCGAGAGCGTGTGTGACGAGGTACACCCCTGCAGGGTTATGATCTATTCGAATAGCCGCGTCCGCGGATATGGACTACTTGGAGACATATGTTGTTCATAGATAACTTCAATGGCTACTCATAAAATTGTCAAGATAAGCGTGAGTGTCGTGGACGGCATTTCCGTATGGAAACGGAATGATTCCACGATAGTGTATTGTTGTGGTGTTAGTGGACTCCTGTGCGAGAAATCAAGTTGTCAAAATTTAAAAAAAATGCAAGTTGTCTAGCCACGAGTCAAATGCTGGCTTCCCGCATGAAACCCCACAATACCTTTTGATACCTTGCATGAGTAGTTAGTTCTCCTAAAGTCTTGCTGAGTACCTTCATACTCATGTTTGCGTAATAAATGTTGCAGAGGTTGCTAATGACCCTAATGGAGGGTTCTTCGTAGACATCGACGACGACGAGTAGCTCGTGTCCCAGCTACGATCTGGCCCTACGTCGGCTCTGTAGTATAGTCAGGCCACGTGCCTACTAGTTGCCCTGTCTGTACTCAGACAGTTTATAACTCTTCTGCTGGCTTGTATTGTATGACTGCTATTATGGGTCGTGAGACCCTTAATGTGTAATATTATGTGTGTGGCTCTTCCGAGCCTCTTAAATAAAGCTTGTATGTTTATGGTTATGTTGTGATGCCATCGATGTATCTATACATATCGGTATGCCATGAGTACGTGTGTCGTACTTGATATGTATGGGGTTCGATTACCTAGTCGTGAACTTTAGTAGCACTCCTTACAAGGAAATGCCCCTTTGTGGTCCAACGAGCCTTGGTAGTTCGCTACTGCTCTGGACACATTGGTTGACCGGCATGTGTCCTTCTTAGCTGCTGTGTCTGTCCCCTTTGGGGAAATGTCACGCGATGTAATGGAGTCCTTGTAGCTTGCTACGACTCGTCTACATTCGCCGGTGACCAACACCTGCTTTGTTGGGTCATGTATGCCTGTCCTTGTGCGGTACTGCCACTTTGGTTTATGACTAGACATGTCGATCCGGGTTCTTTGACATTGGATTGCTAGCGATACTATCGCATACGTGAGTCAAAAGACGCAAACGGTCCCGGCTAAGGTAAGGCTGCAGCCGTGGAGTTAACCGTGCATGAGACCACAAAGGGATGCGATGGGTTACAGGCTAGATTCCTATGGCTTAGGATCGGGGTCACGACAGCCAAACGCTGCGCGGAGAGCACCAGAAGAACGACACATCTCCCGCAGCTCCATTTCTGCACTTAGCCGGGGCTGATCTGCCTGGAGATGACGCCGGCGACGAGCTTGGAGGCGGCCAAGGTTCGGGCGTCATCGAGGTCATTGATACAGAGAGAACTACGCACGGTTCTTAGCTCCTACAGCATCTACGCGACGGCCTGAAGCTGCTGGTGCCCTCGGAAGGACGAGCTGATCACCGGAGGGCTACCGGCGACGAGTTGCAGCGGCGGATCTTTTCGGGCTCCGGTGGAACTAGGCCTAGAGGAGGGGATCGACGGGGAGATCTTAGGGGAAATGACCGCATGCTCACGGGGAGTGCAGAACAGATCTTAGATGGCTCGGGGAAGGGCTGAGGGCGACGAATCGAGCAGAGCTCGCCGGCGGCCGAAGGTTGAAGACGACGGTGTTGTGGGCGTTGCAGGGCTCGGGGAAGCTTCGGCTTCTGCAGGGAGGACCAGATCGACGAGGCGGAGCTAACGGCGTACTCAGAGAAGGGATCCTATGGCTAGGGGCACGGGCAGCTCGAGCTTTGCTCGGGCTCCAATGGCGGCAGAAGGAGGGAGGAGAGATCCGAGAGGAGGGGGGAAACTGGCGCTGGGAATGGATAGCCACGGGCTCGGGGAGCTTATCCCCGGGCTTGCCAGCGCGAAACGGCGCCCAGGCAGGCGCACAGGTGCGTGGCCGCGCCGGAGTACGCGGCGGCCACCTCCTGCTACCCACTGGCGGGGGAGGAAGACGACAGGAATTGCTGGG
Organism: Hordeum vulgare subsp. vulgare; assembly: GCF_904849725.1. Classification (NCBI taxonomy): domain Eukaryota; kingdom Viridiplantae; phylum Streptophyta; class Magnoliopsida; order Poales; family Poaceae; genus Hordeum; species Hordeum vulgare. Next base: position 371,736,213 of record NC_058523.1, read on the forward strand.
CGGGGCCAGGTTAGGTGACAGGTAAGGATTTTTCATTTTCTTTCCGTTTTTGTTTCTGTTTTGCTATTTCACTGATTTTCTATTTATTTCAACTCCCAAATAAATTGAAAAAACTATTTTGAGCACCCTAGAATATTTGTTGGAATATTTCCAACCATTCCTAAAGTTTTCAACATTTTTGAAAGTTTAAAATTTCTGATTTCAAATTTAAAACTTGAAACCTGTAGCTTTTTGCTTTTATTTAAAATGCTTAAAGTGTCAAGAAAATGGTTTTCTTCATTGCTCATTTGCTTTCATGATTTATCAGAAAGTTTGAACTTTTCTTGAGGCCATTTTGGATTCATTGATTTTAACTAGTTTGAGAATTCCTTTATTTAAAGAAGTGGCTAGGGTTTTTGAGCTTTCCTTCATCACTTTCTTTGTTCTTGTTGAAATTTTCTTAGATGCAATGCAAAGAAGACATGAGCACAAGACTAACTTGCTTAAGGTGTCAGGGATGTGACATGTTTGATCTTGATGCCAAAGTTCGTTGAGGCCCTTGAAGAAAATCGTTTGAAGATTTCCTGCACTTTAGTTTCATATACGATGATATACACCCATGTATATCTGGAATAATCATCAATTGTGACGAAGCCATATAAAGATGCTGCATTGGTTAGTGTGGCATAGTGAGTAGGTCCAAATAGATCCATATGAAGCAATTCTAAGGGACGAGTAGTGGTCATGATAGTCTTCGAGGGATGCTTGAATCTGGTCATTTTCCCAGATTCACATGCACCGCAGAGATGATCCTTGAGAAATTTGACTGATTCGATGCCGATGACATGCTTCTTCTTCGCGAGCGTGTGCAAATTCATCATGCCTGCATGACCTAGTCTTCGGTGCCACAGCCATCCTTCTGAGGTTTTTGCTAGTAAGCAAGTGGCTGGTTGAGGACCTGTAGAGAAATCAACAATGTACAAATCCCCTTTTCTTACACCTTCGAAGACTTTGGATCTGTCAGATTCCATGATGACTACACATCTATATCTACCAAAGATAACAATCATATCAAGATCACAAAGCATCGAGATTGACATGAGGTTAAAACCAAGGGATTCAACAAGCATTACTTTGTCCATATGCCTATCCTTGGAAATAGCCACTTTGCCTAGTCCCACTACCTTGCTTATACCTTTGTCTGCATATGTGATTTGCTTTAGAGGTGATGGAGTTAGTGGCATATTCATCAGCAAGCTTTTGTCACCAGTCATGTGATGTGTGCAACCACTATCAAGAACCCACTCAGTATTCTTGGGTTTGTCATCCTGCAGATGAATTAGTACAGCTTACCATCTCATATGCTCCAGCTTTGAAGAATATGATATCAATTTCATCAGATAAGATTTTCATCACAACAGAATTATAAGGACGTGTGAAATATTTCTATTTCATCAATATTAGCTTGCGTCCTATCAAGCATTTCCTCGGGTCTCCAGCAAATTCTTCAAATGATGATTTTCATCTGGAGACCTGACCTGCAGAAGTAATTAGTTCGATTTCTTCACCACCCACATCTGAGGGGGTGGTAAAGCATTCATCATCCTGCGAGCTCCATATGAGAAAGGTGGCATTTTAGATAATGCACTTTTCTTAACAGTAGGGGGTTAAAGTACTCATAAGCATATGCAGAGAACTGGTTTGAGGATTTATGAACATAATTATTTGAAGAGTAATGATTATATTCATATTCCTTGTAGTTTCCCTGCATGTTAGAAGTATTAGCACGGGAACGAGCATAATTCTGACCAGTTGAGGATTTTGATCCTCCTGAAGACTTTGGTCCTCCTGAGGATTTTCATCTGGGGTTCAGATTCTTCATTGGTGGTGTCATGAGGACATTCACCTGAAGATTTTTAAGACAACTTTTGGGAACCTAGATTTTCCTCAAAGGAGGGCCATTCCTACAGTTAGTTCCAACATATCGAGCAAATACTTCACCAGATTGATTTTTGAACAGTTTATAGTTGGAGTCAAATGACTCATCTGAGGAATAGGATAATTCACATGAAAAGCCAGTTAGATTGGATGGATCAAAAGGAGGCCCAGTAGCAGCAACCCATGAGGTTTTGGGATACTGCTCAGGTTTCCAATAAGATCCATCAACATTCAATTTCCTCTCAAAGGAAATTCCTTCTTTCCTCGGGTTCCTGTTCAAGATCTGCTTTTTGAGCACATCACAAAGGGTTTGATGTCCTTTGAGGCTTTTGTATATGCCTGTCACATACAATTCCTTCAACCCTGCATATTCATCAGTAACATTTGTGTTTTCCTCAAGTGAGGAAATAGACACTACAGGTGGAGTTGAAGAATTTGTAGCAATAGAAGCATTTGATGATTCTGGTGAAGAATTAGCAGTTTCGCGTTCAATGCATTTAAGACATGGAGGAATGAATTCAGCTTGAGCAGCGCTGATCTGTTGAGCTAGTAATGAATCATTTTCCATACGAAGATCGTCATGAGAAATCCTCGGCTTCTCTAGATCAAGCTTCCTTTGAAGAAATTCATAGGAAAGTTTCTCATGATTAGCGAGGAGTGTATCATAACGATCTTGAAGATTATCAAATCTAGACTGAAGACTTTTCACATCTTCAGTGAGGATTTGGGTAAAATTCATTTCATCATTCAACAGATCATCACTTCTATCTAGCAGTTTCTGAAGCTTTTCCAGGGCAGTTTGTTGTTTAGTGGCAATGATAGAAAGTTTACTGTAACTAGGTTTTTTATAATCATCAGGTTCACAGTCACTTGAATCAGAGGAGGAAGCATCATTCGGTACCTTTGAACCTTTTGTCATGAAGCAATAGGTTGGAGCGAAGTCACCAGCATAGTCATCAGTCTAGATGGTGTTATCATCTTCTTCAAGGTTGAAGATTGACTTGCTGACGAAAGTGGTTGCAAGTGCAAGACTGGCCTGTCCGGATTTTGAGTCTTCATCAGAACCCTCCTCATCATCACATTCCTCTGATTCTGCCTCGGAATCCATTTCCTTGCCAATAAGTGCCCGAGCCTTTCTGAAACTAGTCTTCTTGTGCGATGAGGGCTTTGAAGATGAGGATTTTAAACATTTCTTCTTCTTCTTTGAGTCAACAGAACTATCATCCTTGTATTTCTTCTTCTTTGATTCCTTTCCCCAACGGGGACAATCAGCAATCTAATGACCTGATTTCTTGCATTTGTGGCATGTTCTTTTCTTGTAGTCCTCAGATGAAGATTTTGATTTCCTCATGTCTCTTCTTGAAGATTTACCGAACTGGCCACGTCGCGTAAACCTCTGGAATTTCCTCACGAGCATTGCAAGCTCCTGTCCAAATTATTCAAGGTCACCAATGTTGTCATCCGAGTCTTCTTCTTTAGATGAGTAATTTGCTTTAGCCTTCACTGCACGTGGTCTAGAATAGCTTGGTCCAGATAGATCTTTCTTTTCTTCTTGCTGGAATTCATGAGTATTGAGCCTTTCGAGTATATGAGCTATATCAAGCATCTTGTAGTCTGGTCTTTCTTGAATCATCAGGACTAAAGTATCAAATGAAGAATCCAAAGATCATAGCAGTTTCTTCACAACTTCATGATCAGTGATGTATCAAGCTCCCAGTGCTTGCAGTTCATTTGATATGTAAGTGAGGTGATCAAAGGTATCTTGGCAGCTTTCGTTGTCATGCCTCTTGAAGTGATTGAAGAGATTGCGAAGAACATCAACACGAGAGTCACGCTGGGTTGATACTCCTTCATTTATTTTGCATAGTCTCTCCGAGATAAGTGTTGCAGAGCCCAAAGCACTCACTCTTCCAAACTGGCCTGGGCTCAGATGGCCACAGATGATATTCTTCGCTTGAGAATCAAGTTGCTTGAATTTATTCACATCAGCAGCAGAGACACTAGCAGAGATGATGGGGACGCCATGTTCCACAATATACCAGAGATTATTGTCAATAGCTTGTAGATGCATCTGCATCTTGGTCTTCCAGAAGGGAAAGTTCTTTCCTTCGAAAGTAGGACATGCTGCAGTAACCTTAATCATGCCTGCAATCGACATAACTAAAACTCCAGGTGGTTAAACCAAAATCACACAGAACAAGGGAGTACCTTGCTCTGATACCAATTAAAAGTGCGTTATATCGACTAGAGAGGGGTGAATAGGAGATTTTTATAATTTCATCACTGAGGAAATTCCTTTTGAGGAAATTCCTCACTGATGACTAACTTACAGCGGAAATAATAAAGGATCAGAAGTGCAAAGTTTCACAACAGCAGTTTTTCAGTGTGAGAAATGTGAAAACAGATTGCACAGTGAGCAGGCATGCAAAAAACAGATGAGGATTAACTAGAGTGAAGAATGTGGGATTGAGGAATTTCAGAGAAAGTCTTCAGCAAATTCTTCAAACAATGACAGTGAAAGTCATCAACACATAATCAGAGGAATATAAAGAGTTGAGGAATTTGAACCCGTTTCACAGCGAAGACAGTAGTTGATGACCCAGTTCCAACTGCTGTGACAGTTGTACATCTGGTTTGGAGTGGCTTGGTATTGAAACCAAAAGACACAGAGTCCCGGGACACACAGTCCCTACCATATTCTCCTTGTGCTAAGAACACATAGTCCTCGCCCAACACTCGTGGTAAGTCTTAAGGGCATACTTCCAAACCCTCACAAACTTGGTCACCCGGCGATCCACAATTGACTGCTGGATTGCTCTAGACCATGACGCCTAACCGTTTGGAGGATGCGCAGTCCTCAAAGGTAAAAGGCTTCAGTCCCACACAGGAACAACTTCTTCAGTGATGCTCAATCACTTGGTTCTAGGTTTGTGGTTTGGTGTTTTGGGGTATTTCCTCACTGATGAATTACTCTCGAAGACTCTTGAGGAATTGGATTGCTCTTATGATAAGTGTAAGTTTCTAATGGAGCAGCCAACCAGCTAATGGTTGTGGGGGTGGCTATTTATAGCCTGGGAGCATCCCGACATGATTTGACACTAATGCCCTTAAATAATATGACCGTTGGTGTGGATAAGACCAATGATGTGGCGTGGCTATCGAAACGGTCGGAACTCTCAACTGTGAGAGTCCTGATGTCACTCGTATTCCTCACTTGAGGCTTTTGGTAGGTTTAGGCTTGGGTTGAGCATCATGAGGAAATTCATTCCAAAGTGTAACTTCGACCCCCTTTAACAGTACGGTGTTCCTATTACTCAAGTGTGAAGAAAACAAAACAGAAAGAGTGAATCTTCATGCTTCAAAGTCTTCAGAATGATTTTCTTCAGGACACACCGAATTCCTCAAATTCAATATCTTCATGAGGAATATCAATTTCATCGCAGATTCTTCGCGATTCAATTCTTCAGCTTCAGACCAATTTCTTCAACCGAAGATATACATTTTTAGGGGTCGATATTCATCAAATATTTCAAACTCCTCAGTGACTTATAGATCCTGTGTACACTCATGAACACATTAGATACTTAACCTATAAGTCTTCAAACCACCAAAATCACTAAGGGGTACTAGATGCACTTACAGTTTTATCAACACCTTCATCCCTAAACATGTGGACATGTTTTGGGTCTTAGTTTTCGCTTGAGGACAAGCGAGATCTAAGCTTGGGGAAGTTGATACGTCCATTTTGCATCATGCTTTCATGTTGATATTTATCGCTTTATGGGCTGTTATTATACTTTGTGGAACCTTACTTATGCCTTTTCTCTCTTATTTTGCAAGGTTTATTTGAAGAGGGAGAATACCGGCAGCTGGAATTCTAGACTGCAAAAGGAGCAAGTCTGAGTGCTCTACTTTGCGCAACTCCAAATGTCCTGAAAATCAACGTCGATTGTTTTTGGATTTTATAAAGAATACTGGGCGAAAGAAGTGTCAGAGGGGAGCAACCAGGGGCCCACAAGCCTGGTTGTCACGGCCTACCCCCTGGTTGCGGCAACAGGGCTTGTGGGCACCCTGGCGGCCCACTGGCCCCCCTCTTTTGCTATATGAAGGGTTTCGTTCCAGAAAAAATAATTCGGGAGATTTTTCGTGGTTTCGCCGCCGCCACGAGGCGGAACTTGAGCAGATCCAATCTAGAGCTCCGGCAGGACGATCCTGCCGGGGAAACTTCCCTCCCGGAGGGGGAAATCGTCGCCTTCGTCATCACCAACACTCCTCTCGTCGGAGGGGAGGCACCTTCATCAACATCTTCATCAGCACCATCTCCTCTCCAATCCCTAGTTCATCTCTTGTAACTAATCTCCGTCTCGCGACTCCGATTGGTACTTGTAAGGTTGCTAGTAGTGTTGATTACTATTTGTAGTTGATGCTAGTTGGATTACTTGGTGGAAGAGTTTATGTTCAGATCCTTGATGCTATTCATTACACCTCTGATCATGATTATGATTATGCTTTATGAGTAGTTACTTTTGTTCCTGAGGACATGGGCTAAGTCATGCTAATAATAGTCATGTGAGTTTGGTATTCGTTTGGTATTTTGATATGATGTATGTTGTCTTTTCCTCTAGTGGTGTTATGTGAACGTCGAATACATAACACTTCACCATATTTGGGCCTAGAGGAAGGCATTGAGGAGTAGTAAGTAGATGATGGGTTGCTGGAGTGACAGAAGCTTAAACCCCAGTCTATGCGTTGCTTCGTAAGGGACTGATTTGGATCCACTAGTTTAATGCTATGGTTAGACGTTGTCTTAATTCTTCTTTCGTAGTTGCGGATGCTTGCGAGAGGGGTTAATCATATGCTTGTCCAAGTAAGGGCACTACCCAAGCGCCGGTCCACCCACATATCAAACTATCAAAGTAACAAACGCGAATCATACGAACATGATGAAAATAGCATGACAGAAATTCCCGTGTGTCCTCGGGAGCGTTTTTCCTCTTATAAGACTTTGTTCAGGCTTGTCCCTTGCTACAAAAGGGATTGGGCCACTTGCTGCACCGTTGCTACTACTTGTTACTTGTTACTTTTCGCTTGCTACGATTCACCTCACTACACCATCACTTGTTACCGCTACTTTCAGTGCTTGCAGTTATTACCTTGCTGAAAACCGTTTATCAGAGCCTTCTCCTCCTTGTTGGGTTCGACACTCTTACTTATCGAAAGGACTACGATTGATCCCCTATACTTGTGGGTCATCAATGAGCATGATAGGTGTCAACCATTGTGTGGGTGGACCTGGAGTCGAGACAAAGCAGAAGAATTGTAGCACACCCCTACCTGGCGCGCCAAATGTCGGAATCACGGCTCCGGGGACCCAAGGAGGTTCGAACTCTAGGGTGTGCAGGTTCTCCTGTCCTACTCTATAGTGCAATCTCTCGGCGCCACTCTGACGTGCTCGAGCTAAGGAAGGAGATCAGGGGACATGACAGATTACCCTGGGTTGGACCATCTCGCGGTCTAAAACCCTACTCCCGCTTGTCTTGATTGGTTGGGAGTGAAAGAGATAACAAGAGTGCCTTTTGTTAGCTCTCGGTCGATCCCCCTCTACTATAGCGGCTTGTTGTCCTTTATACTGGCCCTGGTCCTCTCCCCTCGAAAAACCAGGCGGAAAGGGTTCCACAATGGGCAGCTTAAAGGGGGTTAGGATCGCAACATATCCTAGCAAAAATGGTCTCCATCTGCAAAACTTTCCTATCGTGACGCGTTGGTGGGCTTGATACATCTCCAACGTATCTACAATTTTTTATGGTTCCATGCTATTATCTTGTCAACTTTGGATGTTTTGTATGCCATTTATATATTTTTTTGGACTAACTTATTAACTTAGTGCCAAGTGCCAGATCCTGTTTTTTCCGTGTTTTTGACCCTTTTTAGAGGAGGATTTTAAACGGTGTCCGAACGGAATAAAACTTCCAAAATGATTTTTTCCAGAACCAAAGATACGCACGGGACGTGAGAACCAAGGAACCGGCCACCAGGGGACCCCACAAGCCCCCTAGGCGCAGCCAGGGGGGCCGCGCCTAGCAGGCTTGTGGGCCCCGTGTGGCTCGTCTGCCCTACCTCTTCTGCCTATAAATTCCTAAAAAATTCCGAAACTACGAGAGAGATCCACGAAAATACTTTTCCGCCGCCGCAAGCTTCTGTCTCCGCAAGATCCCATCTGGGGCACGTTCTGGTGCCCTGTCGGAGGGGGATTCGGATACGGAGGGCTTCTTCATCAACACCATGACCTCTCCGATGGTGCGTGAGTAGTTCACCATAGACCTTCGGGTCCATAGCTAGTATCTAGATGGCTTCTTCTCTCTCTCGGATCTTCAATACAAAGTTCTCCATGATCTTCATGGAGATCTATCCGATGTAATCTTCTTTTGCGGTGTGTTTGTTGAGATCCGATGAATTGTGGATTTATGATCAGATTATCTATGAATCTTATTTGAGTTTCTTATGATCTCTTATATGCATGATTTCATATCCTAGTAATTCTCCTCGAGTTGTGGGTTTTGTTTGGCCAACTTGATCTACGATTCTTGCAATGGGAGAAGTGCTTGGTTTTGGGTTCATATCGTGCGGTGACCTCACCCAGTGACAGAAGGGGTAGCAAGGCACACATCATGTTGTTACCATCAAGGGTAAAAAGATGGGGTTTACATCATTGGTTTGAGTTTATCCCTCTACATCATGTCATCTTGCTTAAGGCGTTACTCCGTTCGTCATGAACTCAAAACACTAGATGCATGCTGGATAGCGGTCGATGTGTGGACTAATATTAGTAGATGCAGAAAGTATCGGTCTACTTGTCTCGGACGTGATGCCTATATGTATGATCATTGCCTTAGATATTGTCATGACTTTGCGCGGTTCTATCAATTGCTCGACAATAATTTGTTCACCCGCCGTATTATTTGCTATTTTGAGAGAAGCCTCTAGTGAACACTATGGCCCTCGGGTCTACTTCACACCATATTTTCAGCCTTACACTTTTACTTCGTTGCACTTTCCGCCTTCAGATCTCACTTTGCAATCTATCTCGAAGGGATTGACAACCCCTTTATAGCGTTGGGTGCAAGCTCTTTTGTGTTTGTGCAGGTACTTTGGACTTGACCTCGATTCTCCTACTGGATTGATACCTTGGTTCTCAAACTGAGGGAAATACTTACTGCTCCTGTGCTGCATCACCCTCTCCTCTTCAAAGGAAAAAACCAATGCAAGCTCAAGAGGCAGCACGGCTCGGGGATGATCTCCTGGCGTGGCGATTCTCCCATCGTGGTCTTCTTGCACCGAAGAGGAAAAAATTTAGGGGTCGCTTTGGGAACTAGCAGCGGCCATGCTCCCTTAGCACAAAAGGGGAACGCCTCCTCATCTGCGCCCACTAGCACACCACGTGGTGCCACTTAGCGCGACGCACGTCATCCACTAGATGCGGGAGGACCGTCCTACCCCGCCGAGCCACCCTTGATTAGTCCGCCCCACGAGGGCCCCGAGGTCCGCTCCAGGAGGCCCCCTCACGAGGGGGGCTTGACTCGGTGTCTGATATTGTTTGTAGGCATCCACCTCGCGAGGGGCTCGAGCATGAGGTCCGAAGATGGACCATGTTCGGTACCTGGCATGCGTTGCGCATGGGCCTGCACGCAGTCGGGCCGGGATGCCCCCGTTCCAATGGGCCCGACATAAGCTAGCCCATAGTTACCACTCTCGAGGATATGGGCATACCTAGGTATTTTATCAAGATAGATCCCAACTCGCGGTACATCATGTGTGCCTTCCTAAGTTGAGATTCCAAATCACCTCCCGTGATGATGGCCTTGATCTTTGCGAAGTTTATTTTTAAACCACCATCACCTTGAAAAACATCAATAAGAATTTCAGATTCAAGATATCGAGCTCAGAATTCTTTATGAAAATGAGAGTGTCATCAGCGTATTGGAGGTGTGATAGCCCTCCCGGTTACCTATGCCACCCTAGAAATATCACCGACTACCTTGGCATGATCAAGGATTGAGGCCAAATCATCAGCTAAGATGTTAAAAAGGAGGGGAGACATGAGGCCAATTTTAAGTATGAACACATCTTCTTTAGTCGTTTTAATTTCGTCGAGTACCTCATATAGCACTGCAATCCCATCTAAAATACTTGTGGCTTTAATGAATGCGGTTTGGTTTGGGTCAATGATCCTGTTGGACACCAGCGCCAAGCGTGTCGCAAATCCCTTCGCCAAAAGTTGAAAGCTCATTTTTATGAGCATGATCGGAAGATACTGCCTAATATTGTCTGCCCCTTGGACCTTAGGTAGTAGCGCCATCACCCCGTAATGAAGATGTTTAACATTGATCTTTCCAAGCGTAAACTCATGGACAAGGTTGTAAAATTAGGGTCCCACCAAATTCCAGAATTTCTTGTAAATAGCAACAGGGAAACCGTTCGGTCCTGGTGTCGTGTTTACCCTCATATCATTTAGGTTGTTAGTAATCACTTCCAATGAAAAAGGGCGCACCAAATTTTGGTTGTGAGCCCTAGACGCCCTCCACCGTGGTTCCCACATATTGGGACCGAAGGATGCTCCACCTCTCAAAGTGGACCCTAGCAGCTCCCTATAGAATCCATCGATATGGGACCAAAGCTCTGACTCCCCAGAGAATACCCTATCTCCCTCTTTAAGCACTCTAATTGTGCACCTTTGTCGATGCCCGTTGGCCACTCCATGGAAGAATTTTGTGGTTGCGTCCCCTTTTAACACCCACCATTGTTGGCATCTTCTCAACTGGCCACACATATTTCCCCCAACCCGTCAAATGATATCGTGTGTGTCCAATGCAATGTTGCCATTCATCGAGGGCATCACACAGAGGCCCATATCGGAGTGGTTGATTAGCCCGCGCTTCCCTCCCCCCCAAATTCGATGTACCCTCTCGATGAAACCTGGTTGTAAAGTCCACTGTTTCTCAAAAAACAAGCTCTTCGGTATTCTATGGTATGTCTCCTCAGAATGCAAGGTGAGGGGGGTAATGATCGGATCCCAGACGTGTCTCCACCTTGAGAGAGCAAGTTGGTAATTTTGAATCCCATTCAGTTGAAATGAAGACCCTATCCAACACACAACTGATTGGGTCATCCTTGTTATACGTCCATGTAAAATGATCCCCCACCCTCTGCAACACAACAAGTGCTAACTCAGCTATCCAATCATTAAACAAGACCACTAGCCCTTGATCAAAGATCTACCTATTGCTTTTGTCTTCAGCGGATAGAATGAGGTTTAAATCCCCTCCTATGACAATCGTATTAGGCGAGTTCCAGATTTTGGTAAAGATTCCCTCAAAAAGTCATCGGATTTGGCATGGTCGACTAGCCCATAAAACACCAACAAATCCCATTTAAAGTTGTTATTACGCTAGATCAGTTCGACACCCACAAAAATTCACCCCTAGAAGACGAAAGCACTTCGCATGTTTTAGAATTCACTCCTAAGAGGATACCACCCAATCTCCCATTTGCAGGCACCTATTCCTAGTGGAACGACATTGAGCCCACCAAGGAACCAAGTTCCACTTGGGTGAAGAATGTACGGATGGTCTCTTGTAATCTGACAAAATCAAGGTGTTGTTCTCTTATGTATTCTGCTTGTAATACGACGAAATCAAGGTGTTGTTCTCTTATGTGTTCGATTAGTTGATGCATCTGATTTTGTTGACCAAACCCCCTTATATTCCAAATAGTGTCCCTCATTGTGCCACCAAGGGGTATTGGCCCCCACCCCTTCAATTATGTGGTTTGTTCGGTCAGTGGACCTTCTCCCCTAGCCTAGACCCCGACCGCGGCCTCTGTCGCACTCGCTACCTCGACCCGTAGCCACACGGCCTGACGAGGTTGTCGTCTCCCTTGCAGGACCGTCTAGCTCATGCGGCGGTGTCTCGGCCAGTGCCGTTATTTCTAAGTTATGATGCGCAACGGCCTAGGTGAGGCATTCCTCGATTAAGGGGTCCTCGGGGCGCCGGCCCACGGACCGAATCATCAGAGCCCGGATAGTTGACAACTTCGTACGTAGGAAGGAAGGCTCCGAGGACTCACGTGTACTCCAAGCTTTGAAGGACTAGGTCGTCTCATCTATCCCCGACTAATAGTTGGTAACTTGTAAATCCTAGGGTCCCTGGTGTCAATATAGACCAGAGACCCCTATCCATGTAGAGGAGGCTGAAGCATCTAGGGTTTAGCATATACTATCTCGAGGTAGATCTACTCTGTAATCATCTTGATCAATACAATCAAGCAGGACGTAGGGCATTACCTCCATAGGAGGGCCCGCACATGGGTAAAGCATTGTCTCCCCCTTCTTCCTACAACCCATCGATCCAAGGTCCACAGTTCGGGACCCCCTACTCGAGATCTGCCGGTTTTGACACCGACATTGGCGCTCTCATTGAGAGTGCCACTGCGGGATCGTCAAAAGGTTCGGTGGCACGTCTAGTGATCAATGACGAGGTCTGAAACAGGGACTTGTTCGTCCCCGAACAAATCTTCACGTTCGGAAGCATCGTTCTACATGTCGATCCGGCTGACCACCACACTCATATCGGAAATTTTGCCCCCGGTAAAGAGGTCAGGTCCGGGAGCCTCGAGTTCACCACCGACCCCTAGGGAGACCTTGTGCTAACAGGGCTTTCCGTTCCGTTGAAGGAGCGCGTGGATCTCGATGCTTTGTCCTCCGAGGCCGTCAATCCAATCATCGAGACAGAATGCATCCCTCATGCGGCCTTAAAGCCCGACAAGCTCGGGGCATCCAAATTGCGTTAGCCGAGCTCTCCCCAAAGGCGATCTCAAGCGCCACAGAGGGATTAGGGATACCACTGAGCACACAAGAGGCGCAAGCACCGCCGAAACCCTAACACTACATAGGTTACTCGACTAGATCCAAGTTTTGGGCATGACTAAGGGTGAGGGAACGATCTATGATCAGATTGGGATTAGACCCGACAATAGGGAAATCCACATCTGCCCATCATGCATATGGTTAGTACTGTCGAACGCCCAGTCGAGGGCTCCTGGCACCAATCATCGGAACTAAGAACGGTATGCATCCCAGTCGCCGACAGCCAAGACAAACTCGACAACCCGGAGCCTCTATCCAGCTTTGGGAATAATACAAGGCTGCTGGCTGGTTCGGTACGCGGTCCCGTCAAGGACACGGCGACCGAACTCGCGAGAGCACAACCAACGGGAATCCAAAAATTAAACCCACCCGCCACCCAACCTAAACATCCCTCGAGAACAGGGTTCATTTCAAAACCGTCCACGGTCACTCAAAGACCGGGTGAGCCAGCGCACCACTTTGGGCGGGATTCCTCCTTCTTCAAAAGAAGGAAGGAAACAGCGACCATGAGATAATAGGTGCCTTCAGGACACATTGTCGGGACGAGGGCATTCTCAACGCCCTAGCCCGTCGCCGGGTTCAAACCTTCACGGAACTATCCAACCTGGTACTCAAGTACTGTTCCATGGAGAGCACCTGGCAAATGCAAAAGATGTGCATCGAGCCTAATTACATCGAGCACGGCAGGTGAATTTGGATAAGGCAGTCCCCCCCTTTTACGGGACAGGCACCTCCGAGCAAGCGGAAAAGATAAATAAGTCAAAATCGAGGGACAAGTCGATCCTCGACACACTACTGGACAAGCTATGCCCCATACACTTTGTCCCGTCGGACACACTTTCCACACACAGCCTTCGAGCTTGTTGGGTTGTCCGACAAGTCGTGAAAAGTGGGGAAGTAATCCTCCAGACATCAAGACACGAAGGGCTTGGGGCATAGCCAAGCAATAGTGCGGAGATCCTAACGATCTATGAAACATCCTCCTCGGCAAACTAGAGAAAGAGAACCTTTCGAGAGCTCAATCAAATCAACCATGTAGTGGAGAAAAATCCCTGGTCAAACACACCTATTACCTTCGACCAAGATGACGAGCCGGTAACAAACACTTGCCATCGTAGTTCTGAACCCATCGTCGACGGCTTGAGACTAAGCGAGAATAACCTCATTTATGAGGATGCGCTGGATAAAATGCAGTTCGACCGATCTCGGATCAGAGAAAGCTCAACCACCTTCTGTGGCATTGTCCCCGGCAAAGTGGCATCCTGCATAGGACGCATTACGCTCGATGTTGTATTCGGTACCCCGATAACTATCGATCCGAGGAGCTCCTGTTCCACATCATGCCATTCCACAGTGGCTACCAGGCCCTGTTAGGACGGGAGGCCTTCATAAGATTCCTAGCCATACCACACTACAAATATATGATGCTGAAGATTCCAGGGCCAACTGGTATAATCACGATAGCAAGTGATCCCCATAGGGCGCTCCGAACCAAAAATAAGATGACATCCCAAGCCTTGGAGGTACTGGCCGCAGAAGAACTAACAGCCATGCGGGACGTGGTGGACAAAGACGACGTAGTCCTCGGCAAGTGACCGAAATCTATGTTTTCAAGGCGGCGAATGAAACTATCATATTCCAGGTACATCCGATAGACCCCAAAAAACTGCATCCATTGGAGCCCACCTGGAACCCGCTGTAGACGAAGCACTACGCGCCTTCCTATGCGAGAGCTGGGATATATTTTCCTGGCATCCTTCAAATATGGCAGGGATCCCCATAGGGCTGGCAGAACACAGGGTGAACATAATATCAGGCTTTAAGCCAGTCAAACAAACCTTGCGACGATTTTGTGAACCTAAGCATCAAGCCATGGGGGGAGACCTGGCCAAGTTATTGGACGCCGGATTCATCAAGGATACCAAACACCCTGACTGGCTGGCAAAATTGGTCATGGTACCAAAGAAGGATAAATCATGGCAACTACGTATCAATTTCAAAGACCTTAACGAAGCATTCCCAAAGGACCCTTTTCCTTTACCCCAAATAGATCAAATCGTTGATGCAACAGCCGAACAATAATCCCTATGCTTCCTCGATGCCTACTCTGGATACCATCAAATCAAAATGAAGGAATCCGATCAGGCAGCAACTGCCTTCATAACCCCATACGGGCCGTCCTGCTATAACACAATGCCTTTCGGGTTAAAAAATGTAGGCGCCACTTACCAGCGCATGATCCAACATATCGGGAAAAACAAATTGGCAAAACCGTGGAGGCATATGTGGATGATGTAGTCGTCAAAACCCGCCACGTCAGCCAACCGGTAGACGATCTCAGGGAAATGTTTGCGAGCCTACGGGCATAAGACATAAGGCTTAACCCGGACAAATGCATCTTTGGAGTCCCAACCGCCAAACTCCTCGGGTTTATAGTCCAAGAAAAATCCAGCCAAAATCCGAGCTCTGTTCAAACTCGCTATCCCAACAGAGCTACCGCATGTCCAAAAATTGGCAGGATGCATGGCGGCTTTAAGCCGGTTGATCTCTCGCCTCGGCGAGAAGTCCCTCCCACTCTACAGGTTGCTGAAGAAGACTAAAAACTTCAAATGGACCGAGGAGGCCACGACGGCCCTGGAAGAAATCAAAATGCTACTGGCCAGTAACCCTATACTCGTCGTGCCTTACCCAGGGGAACTAGTGCTTCTATACATCGCATCCACTAATCAAGTGGTCAGCACGGTACTCGTCGTAGAACGAGCAGGTGAGGGTAACCAGTTAAGAATACAAAGACATGTCTACTATGTATCCGAGGTACTTACCCCATGCAAGACCAGATACTCATACTACTAGAAAATTGCTGACGCAGTGTTCATGGCGTCGCGCAAACTCAGACACTATTTTCACGAGTGCGTAGTCACGGTGACATCGGAAGTGCCCCTGAACTATATAGTTAGAAACAAGGAAGCCAGTGGCCAGATTGCCAAGTGGCCATCGAGCTCCTGCCGTTTGAGATCACCTATAAGCCATGAAGAGCTATCGAATCTCAAGTCTTGGCCGACTTCGTTGCGGAATGGACGGAGGCCGAACTCCCCAAAGAATATATCACCTATGCTCATTGGATCATGTACTTTGACTGATCCAAAACCCTTGTCGGTCTAGGAGCCGGAGTAATCCTCACATTTCCTACTGGAGACAATGCCCGATACATGCTACAGATTATGTACGCCGACTCTAATAACGCATCCGAATACGAAGCCTTGTTGCATGGTCTTTGGATGGCGGTCTGAATGGGTATACAATGGGTTGAGGTACAAGGAGACTCCAACCTCGCCATATCACAAATTAACGGCGAATTTGATGCCAAAAACCCGAAGATGGCAGCATACAGAGACATTGTACTCAAGATATCAGCACGATTCAAGGGGCTCGAATTCCATCACGTCTCAAGAGATAACAATCAAGCTCACGCGACCCCGTCCCCAATAACATATTCCTCGAAAGGCTCTTTAAGCCATCTGTGGTGTGGTAGGACAAGTCCGGGAGCAGAAGAGCATATAGTGTGGAGCAAACCACCCTCCGCCGATATAGCCCAGCAAGACGGTCAAGTTATCGGTGGGCCTTATATTGAGGAAACACCATCAACACATGAGTTCATGGCAGTAATCACTACATGGACTGAACCATTCCTTGCCTATCTATTACGCAAGGAGCTTCCCGAGGACCAAACTAAGGCACGTTGCATTATTCACTGATCTAAAGCCTATAAGGTCCATGAGGGTGAGCTATATAAAAAAGAGCACCACTGAAATACTTCAACGGTGCATATTTGAAGACGAAGTGAAGCAATTGTTGGCTGAAGTACACTCGAGCATGGTTGGCCATCGTGCAGCAGCCCGGGCCTTGGTCAGCAAGGCTTTCCGAGCTGGTTTCTTCTGGCCCATAGCTCGAGAAGACGCCCACGCACTTGTTCAGCGTCGTACGGGCTGCCAACTCTTCACGAATGAAAGCCATATGCCTCCCACAACCCTTTGGACGGTTCTAATCACTTGGCTCTTTGCGGTCTGGGGTCTGGACATGGTCGGTCCACTTATAAGGGGGGACCAAGAAAAAGAAATATCTCTTGGTGATGGTCGACAAATTCACCAAGTGGATCGAGGCAAAGCCGGTCAATTCCACCAAGGCCAAATCGGTCATCGATTTTATATCTAGCGTCGTGCACCGTTATGGCATCCCGCACAGCATAATAACCGACAATGGATCCAATTTCATCGCCCATGAGGTGAAGGATTGGTGTGCAAAACTGGGCAACAAGCTCGATTAAGCCTCAATTTACCATGCACAAACTAACGGACAGGTCGAGCGAGCCAATGGGCTCATCATGAGTGGTATTAAACCACGTCTAGTACGCTCTCTTACACAGTCTGACTATCATTGGGTGGAGAAACTCGATTCTGTACTATGGGGCTTGCGTACCACCACCAAACTGTTCCCCAGGATACACGCCATTGTTTATGGTATACTGTGCCTAAGCGGTCCTTCCCTGTGATATAATCCACGAGGCACCCCATGTGCATATGTACAAGGAAAAGGAGGTCGAGCTAGAACGGCAGGACGACTTGGACGCCTTAGAAGGCGAGCGTGACATAGCTCGGGCCCGATCAGCCTTTTATCAGCAGCAAGCTCAGTGCTATCAAATTAGAGAAGTTCGGGCTAAGACATACAATACAAGCGAACTAGTGCTTCGCCTCCTAGAAAAGCAGAAGCATAAACTTCACCCAAAATGGGAAGGCCCCTTCATAATCGACAAAGTTCTAACGGGAGGAGACTATCATCTACGCAATCCAGGACATAATTGCGTGGAGCCAAACCCATGGAAAGCGGCTCGCCTTCGGCGTTTTATGGCTAGACTAAAATCGTTCCCTCCGTATGTTTTCCTTTCTCTCTCTTTTTTCGAATATTTGTTGTTTCTTCTATCTTTGAAGGATATCCCTAGATTATCTCCAGGTGAGTTCATCTTAATCGAACACAGTGTTTTTCTCGAATACTCATGTCAAATCGAATATTCAAATATAACACCTAGGGGCTTCATAACGAAGCAATCGTATATGTTTAAACATACCCATCGTGTATAAACCTCGACTTTAAGTAAATTCGCGCCATGGTATATATGCATCAATTGGACTAAAGATCTTTGCAAAGATGGTTGCCTCGCTCCTGTGCTTACTCCCAACGTTCTCGATCTATTCAGCTAGAGAGTAAAGGGAGCACCTCTGTGATTCATACGACTAGTTCGCCTAGATTCCTACCTCGGACGGGTGAAGCTGAAAGCTAGCATTCTTAATATAAAACTTGGTCGGAAGTGACCGAGGTCAATTTAATCGGCAGTCCTCTCCGTCGCACATCTGTGTAAGTCGGATAAACATTCTCAACAACTACACACTATGTAGCAACCCGAAAAAAGGAACCCATCAAGGAACTATTTTTTCTGGAAGATGTTTCTTACGCTTCATCGTAATATAAGATAATCCCCTCATACCGTATTTGTCTGTTAGTACCACATGGCCGGATTGCCTTGTTCTCCGAAATTGATTCCTGCTATCATCGGGTATAAAGAACGAAACACTCCCAGGTTATTTAAACACGGGAGGTAGAAGTCGATGGCCGGTTTATGACAAACGTTACAAATTTGAAGGGAAGTGTCATGGTACACATAATATAAACATTACACATGGTTACCCCCTTGGTTGGTCGAGATCTTCTATTATAGTATCCAATGCACATTCTTCCTGTGATAGACAGGCAGCTGGCATCACTTGGTCGTACATCAAATGTAGAGGTATCTCCGCGCCATCAGGGCCTACTGGACCAACTTGGGCCATGTGTTTGGGATTAATACGGGCGAAGTGGGTCTTCACCATGGCCCATGCTTCCCGAGCTCCTTCTCGGCACCCTGAAATCTTCCACAACTCAAAATGGCTCTGGGCTCTTTTGAATAGTTCGGGTAGTTCAGCAATCCCCTGAGGCGGAGGTTGGTCCGGCCATAATTCTCAACTCATATTCCTCATGAACAACAGAAACTTCTTGTAGTATATTCTCCCCGAAGGAATTGTCTTCTATCATGGGACGCCCAATCAAGAGACATTTTCAAAAAAAATGACGGAAGTCTTTTAGTATATCGTCATCACACAGTGATTTATCAAACAAACATGTCAGGGATTTTGACGTACAATCTGAAACGCTCCTTAAATGTTGATTCTCTTCGTTGCTATATGCGAGTTGAGCTTTTAACGCTTCGATCTCTTCAGCCTAATTTTTCTTCTCCTCCTTGAGTTGGTTGTTTTCTTTGCGACGTCTTCCTAATACGCGATGACCGGCTTCAAGCTGGGTTTTAGCGTACCTTCGAGAATCACGAGCTGAGTCTAGATCCCTCTGCATATGGTTTACGGATTCGCCTTCTATATCAAAAAATCCTGTGGTAAGTAAGTGTCCCTATGTTCGCCACACCATCCACAAAATTACCCTTACCATGAGCTTCCTTGGTAAATTTCTTTACATCCTCGAGCTCTGCCCTACTAGCTTGAAGTTCAGTTTGCATTCATTGCATATCTTCAGACAATTTGTTATTCTCCTGCTTCAAAGCTTGGAAAAGAAAAATCAATGGTACGTCGAGCCTTAACTCGGCCGTTTCGACTAAATTAAGGCTCGGGGGCTACTAGAACTAAACTTCGGTTCAAATTTCAAAAAGACCGATGAATACCTATAGTTGGGCTGACGTCTGCAAGGCTACTTCTATACGATTGTTCCTCGCAGCGCCAAGATAGGAATGAGTTGAATTTAGATCATTAAACTCTTGCTCGTAGAAGATAGGGTGTATTAAGGACTCCTTGCGATGCGGATGGTTCATGGCGCCCTTGATACGTCTCCAACGTATCTATAATTTTTTATGGTTCCATGCTATTATCTTGATAAACTTTGGATGTTTTGTATGCCTTTTATATCTTTTTTGGGACTAACTTACTAACTCAGTGCCAAGTGCGAGTTCCTGTTTTTTCCGTGTTTTTGACCCTTTTCAGAGGAGAATATTAAACGGAGTCCAAACGGAATAAAACTTCCGAAAAGATTTTTTCTGGAACAGAAGATACGCACGGGGCGTGAGAACCAAGGCAAAGCCCACCAGGGGAGGCCACAAGCCCCCTAGGCGCGGCCAGGGGGCCCGCGCCTAGCAGGCTTGTGGGCCCACCGTGGCTCGTCTGTCCTACTTCTTCCGCCTATAAATCCCCGAAAAATCCAAAACCACGGGAGAGATCCACGAAAATACTTTTCCGCCGCCGCAAGCTTCTGTCTCAGCAAGATCCCATCTGGGGCACATTCTGGTGCCCTGCCGGAGGGGGGATTCGGATACGGAGGGCTTCTTCATCAACACCATTGCCTCTCCGATGATGCGTGAGTAGTTCACCATAGACCTTCGGGTCCATAGCTAGTAGCTAGATGGCTTCTTCTCTCTCTTGGATCTTCAATACAAAGTTCTCCATGATCTTCATGGAGATCTATCCGATGTAATCTCACCCATTGACAAAAGGGGTAGCGAGGCACGCATCGTGTTGTTGCCATCAAGGGTAAAAAGATGGGGTTTATATCTATTGCATGAATTTATCCCTCTACATCATGTCATCTTGCTTAAGGCGTTACTCTGTTAGTCATGAACTCAATACACTAGATGTATACTGGATAGCGGTCTATGTGTGGATTAATAGTAGTAGATGCAGAAAGTATCGGTCTACTTGTCTCGAACGTGATGCCTATATGTATGATCATTGCCTTATATATCGTCATGACTTTGCGCGGTTCTATCAATTGCTCGACAGTAATTTGTTCACCCACCGTAATATTTGCTATCTTGAGAGAAGCCTCTAGTGAACACTATGGCCCCCGGGTCACTTCACATCATATTTCCAGCCTTACACTTTTACTTTGTTGCACTTTCCACCTTCAGATCTCACTTTGCAATCAATCTTGAAGGGATTGACAACCCCTTATAGCGTTGGGTGCAAGCTCGTTTGTGTTTGCGCAGGTACTCTGGACACTTGGCTTGATTCTCCTACTAGATTGATACCTTGGTTCTCAAACTGAGGGAAATACTTACTGGTACTGTGCTGCATTACCCTTTCCTCTTCAAGGGAAAAACCAACGCAAGCTCAAGAGGTAGCAACCCTCAATTTCAGAGTTTGTCGCTGAAACGTCATCGACAGGGCCGGGCGCGGGGCAAGTATTCGGAGCCCCCGTGTCAGCCGAATATCATGGGTTGGGTTGGCTTTCCGATACCTCGGCCATGTTTTCAGACAAGGAGGGTCGCGCTCTTTTTCTACGATTACCGGCAAAAGGATTGTAAGTACACCAAAGAAGCCGATGTTATTGTAAAGGCAAATGGTGAGTATGAGTACCTGGATGAAGGAATGGTCGAGGTATTGCCTGGCACCTCCTATTCGGGAACTTGTTCCTCAGTCATAGTAACCCCGACCGGCGGGACACGAGATGTTGTTCGGTGCGTGTTCCAACGACATTTTGGAATAGTCCCGCGACGAGTGGCCACCTTCGCTTGCTTGCCAAAGCTGGGAGGGACCTGGGGTTATTGACTAGAAGTGCCACCACTTGTTCTTCAAGGCTCTCTTGGTAAAATACCCCATCCTCATAGATAATGGGGATTTTCGGATCCTCGTGGAATCGAGGGTCATCGTCCCAGGCATAGTTCTCGGGCTAGAGAGTGGGGCATCTCACTGCTTCAATCTAGCGCCTCCAATCCTACAAGCAAAGGATCAAGGGGTTTACGTCTATTAGCAACATGATTGAACAAGATAACTACAAATGTGTCCATACTTACCCACGGGATGTGGTTGTACGAAGCAAAGCCTTCCTTGAAGGCGAGACAGGAAAACACTTCCTTTTCCCCCTTGAAAAAGTCAGCCAAAATGGATCCTAAGTCTTCCCGTGTGTCCGGTCCTTGCCGCTTGGAGCGTGTTGAATCATTTGTCCCGCAGTAATTCCACAAAGGGGGTATGCGCTGCTGAAGCGGTTCGACGCAGCTGGTGATTACGATGGACATCACTTGTACGATGGTCAGACCACCGTGAGCCAGCATTTTTAACTTGGCGGCTAGGCGCTTCACTTTCGAGCTCACTTCTTCGGACATACTCTTCGGACGCGGACATAATCGCTTCTTCAAAGGAGCCGTAGAGTACTCACGAAGGCCTCGCCGAACTGGCTCAAATAAAGGGACATCGTCGATATAGAACCACTCTGAAGACCATTCGTCGGTCTCCTCATTCGGTGTACCGACTGGTTATCCGGTGGCTGCTATATGCCACACCTTGGCCCGGCCTATTTCCTGGGTGTACCATCAGTCCGGGGAACAATGCAGAAGTATTTTCTCCACAAATCAAAGTGAGGTTCGCAGCCTATAAACATCTCACATAAGGCTACAAAGCCTGAGATGTGGATAATAGAACCTGGGGTCAGATTATGGAGCTGCAACATGTAAAACTCCTACAGACCCCTCAAAAACTGGTAAATGGGAAATCCCAACCTGCGCAGCAGGAAAGAAATTAAACAGATCCTTTCACCTCTTTGCGGGGCGGTGGATTTTTCTGCGAGGGCCTCGCCGTTGTACGCGGTTAGGCCGGCACACGTGGGTGTGAGATCAGACGAGCGAAGGTACCCTTGGATTTCAAGGTTTCGCAACCGAAGCTGGGAGACGGAGCAACTGGCTTGATCGCCTGGTTGAGGGCCAAAGGGACGAGAGGAGGAGCCCAACATGGACCTAAGTGCTAGGATTCTAGGGTTCCTTGGCAACACTTGTGGAGGAGGGAATGGCGATAAGGCCTTAGAACTGGGTCCCCATTTATTAATAAGAAAGGTCGCCTCTTCCCACATCAGTTAGAGACAGTTTCGTTGAATTGTTGGGATGTGTGTTTACTTTAAGATGCACGGCGTCCCATGATTATTATTAAAATTTAGGGGCAGGATTGAAAGTTATGGGTCTTGCAACGCTTCAATATTCATGGATTTGTCGAAGACCAATTCGTCGTGTTACAAATCGGAGGAGGAACTTGCCTTTCAAGCCGACCGCCAGAGACGTGTGAAAGTTGTCGAAGACTATACACAATGGTGTGGAAGGCTAGTTCGGGGGCTAGTGAGGGAGTCCTGGATTAAGGGGTCCTCGGGGCGCCGGCCCATGGACCGAATCATCACAGTCCGGATAGTTGACAACTTCGTACGCAGGAAGGAAGGCTCCGAGGACTAACGTCTACTCCATGCTTAAAAGGACTAGGTCGGGTCATCTATCCCCGACTAATAGTCGGTAACTTGTAAAACCTAGGGTCTCTGGTGTCTATATATACCATAGACCCCTATCCGTGTAGAAGAGGCTGAATCATGTGTAATCATCTTCATCTTCATCTTCATCATCTGTAATAGTTGGTAACTTGTAAAACCTAGGGTCTCTGGTGTGCATTCTCCGCAAAAGCTAAAACTTTGAAGGACGAGATAGATCGAGTAATGGGTTTAGAATTTATACCTTGGAGTTCCTTGTTAGCCTTGAGAGTCATGGCCTTGTACATCATCTTGGATGCCTTGGTTGTCGCTGCCCGATAACTCGTCTGTGAAGCCCTGATCGAGACGATGGAGTGCCCACACACTCCTTTGAACTCTCGTCCCTGTGCTGCATCGGATCTTCACGCATCTTGTAGAAAGCCGCCACCCATTCATGCACCGGCATCAAATTATCGGTGAAGGCCTCCCCAACGAGGGAATTGACGAGCTGAATTGGAGTGATCGCGGTAGCCTTGCACAGGATGCCACCCCGGGCAGCAGGGAGATGGAACCGCGGACCGCACCGGGGGTGACAAGCATGGGGTAGCCGATGAAGGAGTGGATGACGCGCTTGGTATTGGCGATGCCACAGTGATGCCCGACCCCACAGCACGTCCGGCCCCCCTCTCCAGATCCAGTACGACGAGATGAGGATGCCAGGCTTCATCATGATGGGAGTAGCAGCCTCGCTTACAAACCAGAGTGACGTCTATGAGGTTGGACCCGTATTAGGTGAAGTCAATCATCAATGGAGCAGAGCCGACGTTGAAGCCTAGCCTCCTCAGCTCGTTGTGGTCGAAATGAAACTTTGGAGCCGTCGTCACCTAAATGAAATGAGCTCGCCCTTCCCACATCCTAGTGTCGCGCGGCTTAACGGGAAAACCTAGGAGGAGAGAGTGATCCCTTTCCGGCACCCACCACCAAGTGCTCCTACCTGCCGCTCGCTACGGCACGGGGTCGGTCCCATGCATTGGGGGCACCCTACTAGGCCGACCCAACTTATTTTTTGTCTAAAACAGTTGGATAATCTCCTTTCTTATTTTTTCTGTTTATTTTTTCCATTTTTCCATTTTTCAGTTTTTTGCTCATTTTTTCCCATTTCCCTTTATTCTTTTTCTTATCAAAATGAACAAACGTTGAATTTCTCAATCATTTTCTGAAACCATGAATGTTTTTTAACACATAGAACAAATTTGAAAGCGCGAACATTTTTTAAAGCATGATTGTTTTTTTGGATCTTGAGAATAAATTATAAAACCAAGAACAATTTTGAAAAATCCTGAACAAATTTGGAAGCATGAACAATTATAAAACCAAGAACAATTTTAAAGCACGAACATTTTTTGAATCTTGAAAACAAAATTTTGAAACGGAGAACAATTTTGAAAACCCCTAACAAATTTGGAAGCGTGAACATTTTCTTAAAAAACAAGAACATTTTTTGAATCTTGAGAACAAAATTTTAAAATTGGAGCAATTTTCAAAATTACTAAACAAATTCATAAGCGTGTACTACTTTTGAAAACATGAACATTTTTTGAATCCTGAGAACAAATTTCAAAAAACAAGAACATTTTTTGTAAAACATTTTCAAAAATCCAGACATTTACTGAAAATCCAGAACGTTTTCTAAAACGTAAAAAAAAAATTCCAGATTTCAAGAACAAATTTTGAAAATCCCGAACATTTTGTGAACATCTAGAACATTTTTTCGATAAAGCAAAAACATTTTCCGAGTTTGAAGAACATTTTTTGAAAATCCAGAACATTTTTCTAAAAAAGCACAAACATTTTCAGAATTTTTTTGAAAAATCTTGAACTTTGAAAAACCCTGAATAAATTTGAATTTTGAAAAACAAATTTTGAGAAAAGTTTTGGAAAATCCTGAACAAATTTGAAAGCGCGAACAATGTTTTAAAGCCCGAACATTTTTTAATCTTTAAAACAGAGTACAATTTTGAAAAATCACGAACAAATTTGGAAGAGCGAACAACTTTGAACATTTTATAAAAAAGAACTAATTTGAAAACTTGAATAGTTTTTTAAAGCATGAACATTTTTGAATCTTGATTGTAAATTTTTAAAGCACGAACATTTTTTGAAGTTATGAATGGTTTTTAAAAACGACAACTATTTAAAATTTAGAACAGTTTTCTAAAAAGTAAATACATTTTTCCAGTTTAAAGAAGAATTTTTGGAAATCATGAATTTATTTTATAAATCCAGAACATTTTCTTAAAAATCATTAACTATTTTCGAATTTGAAAAACAGGTTATGGAAATTTCGAACATTTGTCGGAAATCCCGATCATTTTTTGAAAATACAGAACTTTTTTTGAAAATCCAAAAGATTTTTTCATAAAGCAAATACATTTTTCGTATTTGAAGAAGATTTTTTGAAAATCCAGAACATTTTCTGAAACAGAAACATAAAACAAAAAAAGTAAAAGAATAAATTAAAAGGAAAACAAAAAAATCCGGTTCAGTAAACCTTCTAAAAGTTTTCCAAAACCGAAGGAAAATGGCTGGAAATCTCTAGAAGGTTTTCAAAACCGGGGCAATCTGCTGGAACTGGACCGGCCCATCTCCTTGGAAGCATTGCTGCCCCCTCTACGAAGCCCCGATGATTTGAGGCAACGAGCGACGAATAGGGTCCCCCCACCCCACCCCACCAGCACTTAATTGCTCCCGGATTAGGAGGGCCAACTTGGGCTGAGCCAATCCTGACGAAGGGCGCAAGAACATGCAACGGCATGTTCAAAGCCACCGGCGTGGCCACCACATCAACTACACTAAACACAAATGTCGGCCCACGGCCCATGATCGAGCCCGCGAGATCGGCCTGGCCCACCGCCCCGTCACCCCCTCCTCTCCGACCCGAATCTCCGTTGCCCTGAGTCCAACAAGTAGCAGAGGAAAGTTGGCCGTCGAGAGCAACGACGGTGCCCTCGTCGCGCGCCCACTCATGTGCCTCGCCCAAGAGCACAAAAGCAGGGACGATTCTAGGGGGGGACAAGGGGGGGCTAGACCCCCCCTAAGAAATTGATTTTTCTACTATAATAATGATTGTTGTAGCTAATTATTTTTTACTTCATATGAACTTTGCCTTCTCCATGAACAAACTTATCCCCTATGCTTGCATGTTGACTTCGTCCCGAAAGGCACCAGAATCCAACCCTTCTCCACACATATCTCTCCACCGTGGGGCTTTGGGATGCGGATCCAATAAGCGTTTGAATGAAAGGGACTTCTCATTTAACACGGAGGTAATCTTGTATAATCCCCAAACCGAGTCTGTTTCAGTTCGTCTCCCAGGCTCCCAACACAGCTCCGCAATCGGAAGAAGTTCCTCTCCAAACCACTATATAATGCCAGCCCCTCCTAACAATCCACTTACCAAGTTCCTAGGGGGAGAGCGATAGCAACAACGCCACCATGAAGGCCGGAAAGGCGAAGCAGGGCCAAGAAGCAGATCGCGTTCACCTCCTCAACGCATCGTCCAGCGACGGCAAGGCGGCGCGTATGACCAAGGGGTGCGCGGCGTTCTTGGTGGGCAACGACGGGGAGGCGCCGCAGCGGTTCACGGTGGCCGTGACTCTGCTCGGGCACCCCGCGATCGTCGAGCTGCTCGCCGAGGCGTGGGAGAAGTACGGGTACGCGCACGAGGGCGCCATCGCCGTCCCCTGCAGCGTGGAGCGGTTCCAGAGGGCGGTTGACGCGGCGAGGGCCCAAGAACGGCACCATCATCATCACCACTTCCGCCTTCCGCACCTCGCTGGCTGCTTTAGGCCCCCGCATGTTCTTGCATAGGATCGATACGCGCGGCTTTGCTTCTAGCTAGTGTCTGCGACCTTTCTTGGGTTTCTGGTGCGGTGATCGAATTGATAAGACACCCCCATGATCGGAGAAATCTTAGAAATAGTACGTAATTGTATCTAATTGATCGAATCTCCATGAAGCATGCAGATTCCATCTGTGTTTTGTAGCCCCAAAATTGATTGATTGATTGATTTTGTACTGTTTTTGTTGCATATGTTCCATCTGTTTCCCCAAGATTGATTGATCGATTGATTATTTTGTACTGTTTTTGTTGCATATGTGACGAGAATTCGAGGGACCGTTCCTTTGCTGGTCAAATTATTTTTCGTTTGACTCTGTTTTATGAGAAATTGGATTAAGCACACTGATTTATTGTTACAATAAGATTGCAATCTTTACGACTCGTCGTTCTAATAGTTGACTCAAATCTTGATCAAAGTTATCCCGAAATTCGCCGAATCATCTTTTTCTCTGTTTGACAATATGATCATCAAGGAGAAGCAAACTTTTCTTAGAAAAAGTAATATATTGGATCTTGTGTGGGAAAATTCGTTTCTGAGTCCATGCTCATATGCTCCCTCTCACGAAAAAAATCAAAACAAATACTAAAAAATTCAAAAAATTCCAATTTTTTTTATGTGATAGATATTTTTGATGCGTGAGATTCGCTCCAAAATTTTAGTTGTTTGGACATCTCAGCAACTCTCGGCAAAAAAGACAAATTGAATTAAAATAATTTCATGAACAGTACACTTTTTCACCGACCCTAATTTGTATTTTTTGTCGAGAGATGCTCAGATGTCCAAACAACTAAAAATTTGGAGCGAACCTCATGCATCCAAATATCTACCACACAAAAAAATTGGAATTTTTTGAATTTGTTTTGATTTTTTTCGTCGACGCGGATGCAGATGCACCCGCGAGCCGAAACGCCGCTCTCATCTTGTATGTCTTATTTCATGATTGGATTCAGAATGTGAGAAGGTAACCGATTCTAGCTAGATGACCGACTAGAAATGGCATCAGTCGCCTCGCGGAGCAACATCACGTGTTTGTCATCCATAACGTCGTGCATTTCACGGGTGGGCCCCATGCACCGTCAATTCTCATCCTTACCATCTCTTCATGTGTCCCTCTCTTCCGTACTACCTCCTTCCCCAAACAATGCAAAAAAAAAACCTGCTCCCCATTCATGCGTTACCAGTGAGCTCCCCATTTACCTCGATCTTGCACACAAGGTTGCGAGAGAGACCCATGGGTGAGGCCGAGACCTCCTCCCTTTTTTGCCAAAGCCAAACTGTTCACTACTAGGAAAAATCTTATAGGTGGAGGTTTAATAGTAGCGCGGCTTAGAGCAACGCGCTACTACTACTTAAGAGTAGTGCGGTGCGGCAAATCGTTGAAAAAACGGTGCTGCTGGTACGGTATCTCCACTGTATCCATTCGACTATGTAGAGTAGCAGCTCGACGACATGGAAACGGCGTTGCTGCAAAACTATTAGCAGTAGCGCATGGCGAAATACGTGATGCAACTATTGTTGTACTATGCCACGTGGTGGGACTCACTTAGCAGCACCGCGACACCAGAACATGTTGTAAGGGCATTCTCTTACCTTAAGTGTTTTGGTGATGATGACAACTCACTATGTTAACTAACCGGGTGTCAAGTTGTTCAGGTATCATGTGTGAGATACAAGACGGTTAGGTATTTGATGAGGACATCAACGCCATTGTTACATCTACAACCCCAACTAGTATACATACTGGATCAGTTAGTAGAGCTCGTGCACGCCAATTTAATTACCACGTACTTTCATTTCTTGGGAATACTTCTAATATTCAAGAACATATGATGTTGCCTAAGTTAGATACTTTTGTTGTGCTCATGAATGAAGGACCTAGCATGGACAAGAAGGATATCCGTTGGAGCGGGATCAAGCATGGAGAAGAAGGTGCACGCGCAGGAGAGAACGATGGAACTTCTACTTGTTATTTTCGCACTCTAAAGCCACCATAAGGAGAGCATGAAGGATTTGGATGAAATATTAAAGACACCACTTTATAAATTTCGTCATAGGCTATTATAGGTGTTGCGCCACCTTATTTTTTTAGCCAGGCCCATGTAATTTCGAAATACCATAATATAGGCTATTTTTAGAGTCCGTATGTGTGGGGAAACCGAGTTTAGGGCTGTTTTCGGACCCCTCATCCAAGGGTCACGAAATTGCCTCTCTATTCCCTCATATATACAACCATTAAGGCATCGTTTAGACTTTCGTTTTGTTTAGATTACAAGTTCGCCATAGCTGCAACTTTGCGTTCTTTGTTTGTGTTTTACGACCAGACAAAGGCATCACAGAACCCCACCTTCATCAATAAAGCTTTCTTCTTATATTCGCAATATCTTGATTCCATCTGTATTTTGTAGCCTCAAGACCGTTTTTGTTGCATATATTCCATGTGTGTTTTGTAGCCCCAAGAATGATTGATTGATTGATTATTTTGTAATGTTTTTGTTGCATATCTGACGAGAATTCGAGGGATCGTTCCTTTGCGGGTCAAATTATTCTTCGTTCGACTCTGTTTTGTGAGAAACTGGATCAAGCACACTGATTTATCATTACAATAACGGAGTACTCGTCGTTCTAATAGTTGACTCGAAATCTTGATCAAAGTTATCCGGAAATTCGTTGAATCATCTTTTCCTCTGTTTGACAACATGTTCATCAAGGAGAAGCAAACTTTTCTTAGAAAAACTAATATATTGAACTTGTGTGTTTTATTTCATGATTGGATTCAGAATGTGAGAAGGTAACCGATTCTAGCTAGATGACCCACCAGAAATGGCATCAGTCGCCTCGCGGAGCAACATCACGTGCTTGTCATCCACAACGTCATGCATTTCACGGATGGGCCCCATGCACCTTCAATTCTCATCCTTACCATCGCATCATGTGTCCCTCTGTTCCATACTACCTCCTGCCCCAAACAGTGCAAAAAAAAACAACCTGCTTCCCATTCATGCATTACAAGTGAGCTCCCCATTTACCTCGATCTTGCACACAAGGTTGCGGGAGAGACCCATGGGTGAGGCCACGACCTCCTTCCTTTTTTGCCCGAGCCAAGATGTTCACTACTAGGGAAAATCTTATAGGTGGAGGCTTAATAGTAGCGCGGCTTAGAGCTACACGCTACTGCTACTTAACAGTATCGTGGGGTGGCAAATCGTTGAAAAAAGGCGCTGCTGGTACGGTATCTCCACTGTATCCATTTGACTATGTAAAGTAGCAGCACGACGACATGGAAACGACGTTGCTGCGAAACTGTTAGCAGTAGCTCGTGGGCGAAAGACGTGATGCAACTATTGTTGTAATGTGCCACGTGGTGGGACTCACTTAGCAGCACCGCGACACCAGAACACATTATAAAGGCATTCTCTTACGTTAAGTGTTTTGGTGATGATGATAACTCACTATGTTATCTAACCGGATGTCAAGTTATTCAGGTATCATGTGTGAGACACAAGACGGTTAGGTATTCCCTTCAAACGAAAAAGATCGAAGACGGTGTTCTCTATGTGTTTATTCTCTTTGGTCGTAGGGATCCCATACTATTAAGAGGGAATCCACATGGGAAGTTCTTGGGTGAATCAATTCTCTCTCGCATTCTTTGCACCCAAATCGTTCCATTGCATCAAGGAGAGAGATGCCCCTCTTTTGTTCCAGGCTTGCCGTTTGTACCGCTGCCCCGGGTGGTTGTACCATACAGAGCTGGGTGGCCCAGGGTGCCAGCCCTGGACAGTTGAACTGGCCCAACACCGGGCTTCAATCGCACACTTCGTGGGTGGAGCCCTCCGTTGAGCCTTCGTGGGTGGAGCCCTCCTTGGATTCTCATAGTCGTTACCCTCCGTGGGTTGAGGTCTTCATCAACGTGGACGTACGATAGCACCACCTATCGGAACCACGCCAAAAATCACAGTGTCATCTTTGTGTTTTATCTCCCTATCCCTACCCTCTACTTACATGTGCTTTCATTTATTTTCCGCTGCTATACTCCTAGACTTGCATGTATAGGATGTTCTTGACTTGGTATAATCGCTAAAACTTGCCAACTATTAAAATTGGGAAAGTACTAAGTTTTTATTTGATCAAGTAGTCTAATAACCCCCCTCTAGACATACTTCAGATCCTACAGTTTCGCTACTGGATCATGTACATGAGCTAGCTAGGGCCTAGGATGGATGATCTGCAAAAGTAATTTGACAAAGTTTCATCGAATGAGACGTAAGCATGCGAAGAATGGTTCAAGAAATTTGTTGAAAATCGTCCTCCATGGGCCATGGTTTTGGCACATCTTCTTCCGAATGGGTTGTCCTCAACTTTCTTTCCCAAGTGGGATTATGGTGTGGTCTGAAAAGCAAAAAATCATTGGAATCGACATTGGTAGCCGACAACTATGTTTTTTTTGTACATGAAAAATATAGGTGATGTTTTTTCCCTTTTAGGACTTGATGTGTTGTGTAGATGCCATGCTTGTGGCCGTTGACAACGGGGAGGAGCTCTGCCAAGGAGAAGCGCCACAATGGCCGAAGATGGCGCTAAAGACTTGTTTTGTTTCAAGAAAACAAGTTCATCGGAAATCTTGTTGAAATCCCTCTAGAGATGGTAAGTCCAAGGAGGCAACGAGGAGCACCGAGGGGGGGTGTCGTGCCTTCGTGGCATGATCGTTGATACGTCCCACACGTATGTATAATTTTTTATGCTCCATGCTTGTTTTCTACCATTTGTCCTATGTTTTTATGATTTATTGGGACTAACTTATTAATAGTTGCAAAACTTCACAAATTCTTGTTTTACACTTTTATTTGTAGGAATTAATTGGGAATTGACAAGAAAATGCAAAAGGAGCCTTGTTGGAGGAGGACTCTAACTTTCATGAAATGTGACCACCAACATATTTTAGAGATTGTTAGTTCGACCCGCAAAGATGGCGTCAAATGGAAAAAGCTAAATCTACAAAAGTGTGGGCAATTTTATGGCATTAGTTCTAGACTACAAAGTTTTCCAAAAAAGAGTTCGGATGCCATCCCTAGAACCGTTTTACTCTAGGAAAAATGTGATTATGGGATTTCGAGAATTGATAACGTGATTGAGTGTAACTCTTACCATATTGAATGTATTCGACCAAGCCATGACTTTGGGGATTCATGGGGCTGTGAGGAATCCCTAGGAAGGTTCTAGAGGTGCCCAAGAGCCATTAGACTAAGGCTTCATCCATCGAAGGGCCATAGAGCACTATGGAGGCACACATAAGGAGAGGAAAACCCTAATTTCGGGGCAGCCACCAAAAGCAACGAATTTGTCTCTCCCTTGATAGCCACCAAGAGGGAGAGACTCCTCCATTGTAGGACCAAGACCAAAGAACAAGGGGGGCCAAGGGGCCATCGCCCGTCGCCAGCGTTGTGGCTGCCACCGACTCGATCTCTCTGGGCTGCACCTCTCTATCAACAACTCTATCTTTCTCACCATGATAATGTGTGAGTAATCCTTCTCGGGGCAAAGGGTATGTACAAGTAGCTATGTGTTTGATCTATCTCTCGTATTATTGAGATGGAACGATCTTGATGTATCACGGGCTTTGTTAATATAGTTGGATCATATGGTGTTCTTCCATTGCTATCTTGTTGTGATGAGTTGAATCTTTCTTTTTGAGATCTCTTTATATTGGATTGAATATTGGTGAGAAGACTTGATGTATGTCTTGCATGTGGATACCCATGGTGACAATGTGGTATTATATTGATTCACTTGATATATGTTCTGGCATCAACTTGCGGATTCCGATGACCTTGGGGATCTATGCATAGGGGTTCATTGCACGTTTTCATCTTACTTTCTCTGATAGAAATCTTGGGGTACTCCTTGAAGTTCTTTGTGTTGGACTGAATATGATGAATCTGAAATTGTTTGATGCATGTCAAATAATTAACCCATGGATACTTGTGGTCACATTGGAGTATCTAGGTGACATTAGGGTTGATTGATATATATCATAGGTGTTATTTTACTACGAACTCTAGGGTTGTTTGTATCACCTATAGAAAGAACACATTAGATTGATCGAAAAGGATAAATTTAAGGTGGTTTGTTGCCTACAACAACTTCTTATCATGTTCTCCTCTATTAGGAACTTTGGAGTGATTATTTGTTGCATGTGGAGGGATGACCATGTGATTCTACTAAGTTAGCATTGTTGAGAGATTGCACTAGTGAAACTAAGAACCGTAGGCCTTATTTCCAAACATTTATATAATGTTTTGCTCGCAAGTTTCCACTTGTTACCTTGCTGTTTTCATATTTTTATATTACAAAAACCTATATCTACTATCCATACTACACTTGTATCACCATATTTTCATTGAACTAGTGGACCTATATAATTTACAATTGTATTGGGTGTTTTGGGAACACAAAAGATTTTTGTATTTGATTGTAGTGTTGTTTGAGAGAGACCATCTTCATCCTAGACCTCCCATGGATTGATAAACCTTAGGTCATCAACTTGAGGGAAATTTGCTGCTGTCCTACAAAACTCTGCACTTGGAGGCCCAACAAAGTCTACAAGAATAAAGTTGTGAAGTAGACATCAAGCTTTTTTTGGCACTGTTGCCGGGGAGGTAAGCGCTTGAAGGTATATATTTAGATTTTGCAAATAAATATTTTAGTTTCTTGTTTTTCACTGGTTTGGTTTATAAAAGAAAACTACAAAAATGGAGTTTAGGTTGCCTCACTTGTGTCGTCTTTATAATGTCTTTCATGAAAATGATGGTTCAGAAAGTTGTGCTCAATTGTTAGAGGAACAATTTATAAAAAATGCTTAGTGTGAAATCCTTGAATGATGAGTATGATAGTAATATTGTCAGTACGAATTCTCTGAATATCCATGAGCTAACGATATGCAAAGCCACAAGCTTGGAGGTCCTATGTTTGATGAAGATGATATTTTTAGTCCCCCCAGTTTTGATGAGCATATTTATTCTGATGAAAGCATGCCTCCTATTTATGATGATTATATTGATAAAAGTGGGTTTGGAAGAGTGCCAACTCTAGGTACTAATGATCCCATTATTTTGGAGGGTGTTAAATCTTTTCATAATGATAAAAGTGGATTTGGAGAGGTCATGCCTTTATTTAGTGATGAATCCACTATTTTCGAAGAGGTTTCAATTGACTGTGACAACAAAGTTGCCATATATGATTATTATTGTGATGACATGTATGCTATAAAGAATAATGATAAACATGAAACTTGTCATCGTGGTTTATTTTTCAATTGGATTACTTCAATCAAGTGTCTCATGATACTTATTTTGTTACGTTTACTACCACTATTATGAATGAGACGTTTGCTTATGTCGAGAGTCATAATTTTTTTATGCTTGTGCATCATGAAAAGAATGATTTATGTGATAGTTATACCGTCGAATTCCTTCATGGTGCTAGTGAATATTATTATGAGGGAGGAACATATACTTGTATGTATTGCTATAATATCAAGTTTCCTCCCTATGCATTCAAAGTTTTGAAGTCATGCTTGTTTTGCCTTCCTATGCTAGTTGATTCGTGCTCCCATAAATTATTTTCTCACAAAATCCCTATGCATAGGAAGTGGGTTAGACTTAAATGTGCTTGCCATGATATTCATGATGCTAACTTGCATGTTTCAAATACTATTCTTACGTGACCATCATTGAAATCATCATGACTAGCTAAAAGACATTAAAGAAAAACGCTTGTTGTGAGATAACCAAACACTTATGTTTTCCGTTTTTGTGTGTTCGCACGATTGAGATACTGTAGTAATCATGTTTTGTGTCTTTGATTCCAATAAGATGTCAAGTAAAGCCTTTGGGATAGTATGGATACTTGCTTTTTTGATTCTCTGCAAAAAAAACATTTACGTCCAGTTCAGAATTTCTTTGGTTTTACTAAAGCGTCAATAGAAGGAGAAATTCTGACACAATTTTGTTTTCATAATTTGTTTGTTTTAGTGTTTTCATAGCTTATATTTAACGATATAAATTACGGAAATGACAAAATACAGTAGGCGCCTGTTGTGGAGAGACTCCTACGTCTCCTACGTCAGCTTCCTCGACAACTGTTGTGGGGAGCCAAACTGCCACACCTTGCCTGCTCGAATTCTTGCAAACCATGCAGGCTCCAACTGCGGCGCTACTTCCATCTCCTCGATTCCCGGCGAAGGCGCGCGGTACCGGTCGACTTCACTCTGCGCCGGAGTGACCGCATTGCCAAGGCCGGACTGGGCCTTGACTCGGAATCGAAGGCCAAGCACGTGCTCTTGCGTACGCTTGGGATCCTCACGGACAATGATACAACTTCCGCTGCAACGCTCGAGAGATATGCCAAGCTTTTTTGAAACCACTAGCCATTGGCGTGGTCCAAGCATTCGCAGATTTCTACGGATGGTCGGTTTCTCATCAGCTGTTTGAGAGTACTGCACCGTACACAACTCTTGGAGTCGAGCCAAGACTCGTGGAGATCTGACCTCCGTTGCGATGTGCCAACATCCCCCCTGCACCATGGTATCCCCCTTTCTTCATGGGTAGCACAAAAATCGTGTTTTGTAATGTTTGAGGTCTCAATAGTCGTGCCAAACGCATGGCAGTTCGAAGCATGATCTTCGCTTCTTCACCTTGTATTGTTTGTCTCGAGGAAACTAAGCTTTCGATGGTCTCGTTGGTCCTGTGTTGGAAACCCTTGGTGGCCACTTCCAAGATTTCTTCTTCCTCCCCGCGAATGGCACTCGCGGATGCATTCTAATTGCTGGGCAACGCTTCTGCATAACCCTCTCTAACCCATCCATCGGCGACCACCACGTCACGCTCCTGGTCTCTTCCCTATCGGGGGTCAACATTGGTGGCTTACGAATGTGTATGGCCCGCAAGGGGACACCGAGAAGATCGAATTCCTCAACGAGATTCATGATCTGCGCAACACCCTGGCCGGCCCTTGGCTCATTGAAGGCGACTTCAACATGATCCTGAGCGTGACTTCAACATGATCCTGAGCGTGGAGGACAAGAATAATAATCACCTCAACCATCGTATCATGCATAGATTCCGATGTTTTACTGCGGGCTGGGAGCTTCACGATCTCTATCTAAACGGTCGGCGGTACACTTGGTCGAACGAGCAGGACTCACCAACCCTTGTGTGCAATGATCGCGTGCTCTGCAGCCCGTCGTGGGAGATGTCGCATCCTTCATGCCTCCTGCGCTGCCTTGCTTCCGCGGCATTTGACCACTGCCCCTTGATCATGGATTGCAACCCCCACTCTCGCGCTCCCAAGAGATTCTACTTCGAGAGCTTCTGACCGAAGTTGGAGG
Organism: Hordeum vulgare subsp. vulgare; assembly: GCF_904849725.1. Classification (NCBI taxonomy): domain Eukaryota; kingdom Viridiplantae; phylum Streptophyta; class Magnoliopsida; order Poales; family Poaceae; genus Hordeum; species Hordeum vulgare. The sequence continues at coordinate 371,772,643 of NC_058523.1, forward strand.
GCTTCCAAACTATGGTGGCCGAGGCTTGGGCCTCTGTGCAACCCGACCCAGGCCCCTTCCGGAGGATCTATGCACACATGAAGGGCACGGCTAAATTCTTGCAAGGGTGGAGCGCCAAGAAGATCGGCAACTTGTCCCTCCATCTGCTCATCACCCGGGAGCTGATTGCGCGTCTAGATGCCGCCCAGGACTTTAGACCTCTCACCCCGGAAGAAGCTTGGCTCCGTCGCAAGCTCAAGGGAACCTACTTAGGCCTCGCCTCCCGACAGATCAATCCAGCGCCAGCGCTCCAAATTCGCTTGGCTGCGACAAGGCGAGACAAACTCCGCCTTCCAAAATATCTATGCCTCTCATCGGCAACAGAATAACTACATCGCCAAACTGCGTGTGGGAGATGAGATCGTCAACGACGAGGAGGCCTCGCCCGGGTGGCATTCGATCACTTCTTCTCCATCCTTGGTACATCCCAAGAGGGACCTTTCACCATCAACCTCGGCCACATTGATCGTCGAGGCTTCGACCTCTCCAATCTTGAGCGGCCCTTCACTGAAGATGAGATCTAGAATGCCATCAAGATATTGCCTATGGGCAAATCGCCTCGTCCGGACGGATTCAGCTCCGAGTTTCTACTCTCTTGCTGGACAATCATCAAGGATGATTTTTGTGATGCCTTCGCCAAACTGTTCAACTGCAATGGCCGAGGATTCCAGAAGCTCAACGAGGCATTGCTTTTCTTGCTCCCCAAGAAGACATGTGTGTCCACGCTCTTTGACTACCGGTCGATCAGCCTCATCCACCTTTTGACCAAGCTTTTTGCCAAGATCTTGTCGCTCCACCTTGCAACCCGGCTCGGAGAGTCAGTTTCTCCAAACTAGAGCGTGTTTATCGTTGGGTGCTCGGTTCACGACAACTTCCTCCTGGTGCAGCAGATGGTGCATCGTGTGCACCGGTTGTGCCTCCTCCGAGCTATGCTAATGATTGACATTGCTAGAGCCTTCGATTCCATCTCCTGGGCCTTTCTGCTGGAGACGATGCAACATCTTGGTTTCGGACACCGCTAGTGTGAGTGGATTTCGATCCTTCTCTCCACCGCCAAAATGCGAGTCCTAATTAATGGAAGGCCAGGACCACCGGTTCTTCACACGCAAGTGCTGCGCCACGGCAACCCCGTCTCCCCCATGATATTCCTCCTTGTCATCGACGCGCTCAACTTACTCATGCAACAGGCGATTAAGGTTGGAGTTCTTCGACGGCTCACCACCACACGCTTTGCTTCGAGCATTTCACTCTTCGCGGATGACGTGGTTCTGTTTTGCCATTCAGACGCGAGCGAGCTCACCACTGTTCAAGCCATCCTCCACACATTTGGAGTGGCTTCCGACCTACATACAAACTATTCCAAATGCTCCGTGACTCCAATTCATTGCTCAGATGAGGCCACGATCACGATGAGAGCACTACTCACCTGCCATGTGTCCTCCTTCCCTGTCAAGTACCTCGGGCTCCCGCTATCAATCCACAAAGTCCACCACACGGCCCTTATGCCTCTGGTGGACAACCTTGTGAAGAAGCTCTCCTCTTGGCGCGCTTCCCTCCTCTCATGTGGTGAGAGGTTGGTGTTGGTCTGCCATGTGCTCACAGCAATGCATCTCCACATCATGCTCGCCATGGCGCTCTGCCCCACCACTCTAAAGCTCACCAACTGACTCATACGTGACTTCCTATGGCATGGCAGGAAGGACCCGAGATCGGGCAGCTGCCCTGTTAACTGGGCACGTGTATGCGAGCTGATCAAGCTTGGAGGGCTTGTCATTCGTGATCTTGAGCGGGCTGACATCGCCCTACGTGTGTGCTGGCTTTGGCTACAGGCCACGGACCCAGCGAGACCTTGGAGACGAGACAAATCATCCGTGCTTCCACCTCCTAGACTCTTGGGGATGGAACCAAGTGTCGCTTCTGGATCGACCCATGGCTGGATGGCTCCTCCATCTCTGAGATCACCCCAGCTCTGGTCGCCCTCGTCCCCGAGCACAGAAGCAACCACATACTAGTTTTGGAGGACATCCCCGACCGAGCATCGATCAAGGACATCCAAGGGTCCCTTAGGGTCGTATCCACTGTCCAGTATGTCGACGTGTGGTGACGCTTACATGACATATCTCTACAGCCCACACAGGACTCTATCCGTTGGAGATGGACTGAGAACGGCACATGCACGACCAAATCTTGCTACCTCGCACTCTTCCAAGGATCCACTACTTCAACTACTTGGAGGCTCACACGGAATGCCTAGGCGCCGAATGGAGTCAAGATCTTCCTCTAGCTGGGTGGCCTTGACCGTTGGTGGACATCAGCGAGACCGGCTCGCTACGGCCTCCCGCACACGGTTGTGTGTGCTCTTTGTGGCCAGGAGGAAGAAACCACAATGTTCAAGAAAGCGTTTTTAAGCAGCGCTTAATCGCGCTTAAGCGCTGAGCGGCGGCTAAACGCGTGGCTTGTGTCCTTAGCATAGATTTTAGCAATAATAGAAAAAACCGGAATTTAGCTGCCGCTTAAGCGCTGGGTGCCAGCTAAGCGGTCGTTGAGCGCGCTTAAGTGTTCAGAAAACGAGGATGGGCCACAGGGTGAAGGGGTAAGTGTTTACTGGCCTGACCCAATACTGGCCTAGCCCAATACTGGCCTTTTAAGCTAGGGTTTACTCAGTTAAAATGGGAGACGGAGAGGAGAGCTCCACTGACGGCTAGGGTTTCTCAGATTCTTCCTCCTCACCCCCAGACTAGATATGAGCTCCTCCTCCTCCTCCTAGACGTCCACCCCTACAAGTTCAGGTGAGGATCTCGTCGTCCTCCTCTGCTCCTCCTCCTCTCCTCTCCTCCTCTGGTTCTTCCTCTTCCATAGGTAGGCATGCATTACTCCAGCACCATTTTGCCTTTGTGTTGCTGTATAGCTGTTCAGTTGTCCAGTTCCTCTTCCATTAATTGGCCCTTGCCTCCTTTGTTAATTTCAACAGAAGGTAGCAAAAATTTAGTGCTTTAATTCTGTTCTAGAATGGAGTTAGGAGGAGGATATGATGCTAGTGCAGCACCAACTTCAGCAGAAGAGAGAGCAATGACTCTCAAGTGGAATACCGATGATATGGGTTGGGTCTATGGCCAGCTGGTTGATCCTGACAACCTTCAGAGAGTGAAGTGTAATTTCTGCAGTCAGATTTTCACGGGAGGTATTTACAGGCTGAAGCAACACATTGCGGCAAACTAAATGAAGTGAGGACGTGCTTGCGGTGCCCACAAGATGCTGAAGAAGCTTGCTTAAAAGCTTTTGAACAAAAGGCAGCAAAGAAGCGAAATAATTCTGAGCACGAGAAGGCTGTGAGAGATGTCGTTGTTATTGATATTGATGCATCATTCACTCCTCAAGGTCAAGCTCAAGATGATGATGAACTCACTTGTATTGGTAACTGACAACATCATGTGTTAGGTCCTATAGATAAGTGGACATGTACCATTGACCCCAAGTTATCGGGAGAAGCAAGACTTAAGCAAATGAAGATTAACAAGGAAGCATGGGAGGAGAGATCACTTCGAGCACATGAGTACATTGCAAGATGTGTGTTTACCCATGGTAAGAGCTTGCTTCCCTGTTTTTTCAGTTAAATTGTACATTGTTTGCTGCCCTCCTATGCTAAGATGTGTTTCTCTTATATGCAATGTAGCAATACCGTTTAATGCAATTGACAATGATGAGTTTAGGCAGATGGTTAAGGCCATTGGTCAATTTGGCCAAGATCTAGATCCACGTAGTCAATATGATCTCCGGGAGACTTTGCTAAAGTTTGAGTATGCAAGAACCAAGAGTTAACTCAAGGACCGAGAGGTTGAGAAGGGCAAGCATGGTTGCTATTTCATGACTGATGCTTGGACTAACATGAAGAGGAGAAGCATTATGAATTTGGTCACACATTGCTTGGAAGGTGTTAGCTTCATCAAGTCAAAGGAAACATCGACACACCGCATACAAGTGAGATGATCTTCAATTTGTTAACAAGACAATTGAAGAATTAGGTGCTAAACATGTGGTGCAGGTTGTGACTGCAATGCTTCGAACAACACGGGAGCTAAGGATCTCTTGAAAGTGAAGAGGCCGAAGATATTTTGGAGCTCGTGTGCAACTTACACTGTCAATTTGATGCTACAAGGGATTGGAAACTTAGCTAAGTTCAAGAAGAGCATTGATCAAGCGAAGGCTTTCACAATATTTTTGTATGGGCACCATCGCACCTTAGAGTGCATGATATCCTTCACCAAGAAGAGAGAAATCATAAGGCCGGGAGTAACCATATTTTCTTCCCAATTCCTCACTTTGCAAAGCCTTGCAGACAAGGCTGATTCACTAAGACAGATGGTGGTATCCTCTAAGTGGGACAAGATCAAGAACGTGCACTCAAAGAAAGGCAAGGATGCTACAACCATAATCCTCAACAAGCCATTCTAGAAGGGTATGAATCTCTGCATCAAGGTGTTCGAGTCGTTGGTAAAGGTCCTACGGTTGGTTGATAGTGATGCACGACCCTCAATGGGTTGGGTGTATGGAGAGATTGAGAAGGCAAAGAAAGATCATTTGGTAATGTCGAGGCGCGCTACAAAGATGTCTTGGCTATAGTTGAAAAGAAGAGGAAAGATAGGCTAGATGCCCCACTGTAGTTGACTGCATATTTACTGAATCCACACTATAGCTATGTAGATGACAACATATTTGATTCTGTTAACATCAATACAACCTTTTAGTCTTGTGTGGAGACATTCTATCATGGTGATGGCAACATGCAAGACCAAGTTGTGAACTACGAAATAGGCAAGTTCCAAAGCAGAGATGGATCCTTTGCAAAGAAGCTTGCTAGGACTTGGCAAAACTTTCACTATAATCCTGATTAGTTGCATATTTTGTCGAGTACTCAAGTTCCTATATTATTGTTTAGTGGCTTGGTGGAGAATGTATGGAGGTGAGACACCAGGGCGGAAGGGCATGGCTATGAAGATCCTTTCTTTGACTTCAAATTCTTCCGGCTGTGAGAGAAATTGGAATTGTTTTGAGTCGGTTAGTCTCCAAAACCAACTAAATTTGTTTCAACGATGTGTAGTTCCTATTAACTAATTCCTGACTAGTAGCATTGACACTTGAAAATACATACCAAGAGGAGAAATCAACTTACAACAGATTGCCTCAATCAGCTTGTGTACATCCATTTCAACTCAAGGTTGTTATCTAAGAAGAAGAAGATCAAGCAGAGGAAGAACATTGATGTTCTCCTAAGTACTGATGCATCCGAAGCACAAGGCTTCTTGTTTGAGGGACGATATGATCATGCTTTCGTGGTGTTTACAGATGGAAATGAGGGAGCAGATGGCATACATTAGAGTGTGATTGGAGATGTTATGGGAACCAGTGAACAACTTGAGCTTCGTCGAAGTGCGGGAGTTAGAGATCTCCATGATGAAGAGTTTGAGTCAAAGAAGAAGAAGTAGAGGAGACAGATTCATAGGAGGAGGATATAGAGTATGAGGATGATGAAGATGAAGTGGTGACCGGGCGCACTTATGCGGATGATGTTCCATGAAGTTTGGGGCTGCTGTTTGGCTGTTGCTGCTGCCACTGCTTAGCTGCTGCTGCTGCTTGGCTGTAGCTGCCATTTATATTATATATGCTCATTCTAAGACACTATTATGCATTTATGCTTCCTGTGTGAACTACTGAACCACAACCTTATATGCTATTTCAGATTCTTAGTTACCTATGTGCTATATTTCCTATTTTCTTATGCATATTATCCAAAAACAACCAAAATCTGGTCCATTAAAAAAATCTTAATCTTGGTTAAGCTGCACTTAAGAGGCCATTGCTCAAAGTTGTGGCCTTCCGCTCCGCTTACGCTCACCACTTTTTTGAACATTGAGAAACCATGCAACACTTACTCATCGAATGTGTCGTCTCTCGCATCGCATGGTATGATTTATTCTCGTGGTGCCGTCTCACTCCCCCCCCCCCACCGAATGGATCCAAGGACTTCTACGACTAGTGGATCGCGACCATCAACGACTCGCCCACAGGCCAGCGCAAGGGACTTTCCTCCCACATCGTACTTTCTGCTTGGACCATTTGGAGGCACCGCAATGCGTGCATCTTTGATGGCACGACCCCGTTCGCATCCCACCTAACTCACAACATCAAGGAGGAAGCTCGCAAATGGGCCACTGCCGGCGTTCAAGGGCTTAGTTCAATCATTCCTGTAACCTGACCTTTGTACCCTGTGGGCCGAGCATCCCATCCTCTGCTCATAGCGACCTCCTAAGCGCTTGTCAGTGTACACTTTTGGAGGTCTGTCACTGTACTTTCTTTCCTCTTATCAATGGAATGCTATGCCCAACACGTATTCGCGAAAAAAATAATACAGTAGGTATTATATAAGATCAGTTATCAATTTTGTCTTGACAGTACCTTAGTGAACGGATCTACGACCTCTGCCTTGAGTCCACTGATCAGGAGCGTGATTGTTCCACTTTTTTACTTCATTCATAATGTGGCTTTGGATGGATAGATCACCGAGAAGAAGAGTTTCTCCTCACCAATGTCACTTGCGAGTCCCATTCAGACTCCCACATGTCACTCAGATCATCCTGGACCGAGGCATCCATGGCATCTCCCACTATGAACACCACCCAAGCCGTGTTGGCACGAAGCTAATCCTCCTCATCCCCTCCTTTTCCAGGAGATAGAAGCCCTCGTTCTTCATGTCGTACCCATACATGACAAGCTTTGGCTTTGACTGACGTGAGGGGCAGTTGTGGGAGGTGTGCCCCTCCTCTTTGCACACAAAGCACATGGGCTCATTGTGGCATCCGATTTGGTATTGCCCTTTGCACCCACACTTTAAGCATATCACCTCAGAGAGATTTTGACCAGAGACAGAACGCTCGACCCCCGCAGGTCGACGGGACTGCCGGGATGGTGATCCCTTGCCATCACGGGGCCATCGATCGCCATCTACCCTCAATTGGTTCCAGTCCCCGCCTGCAGACGGAGCCCCACCCCCGCCACCCCAGCTCAAGGGGCGCTGCTGACTGGAGGGAGGGGGCGTGGAGGGAGAGGAAGGACCGGCGTAGACTCCCTCCTACGCGACACCGACCACTGCGGCGACCGCGACCCACGCTCAGGGGCGGCCCCAAGCCGCTCTCGTGAGTGTGACTCCTTACAAATCAAGAGCTGAGCCCGGAGATCGTGCTCCCGAGCTTGCTCTTCCTCGGAGACCACCGGCTCCTCCGTCTATCTCTTGTTACGTCCGTGCACCTGTTGTTGGGGAACGTTGCATGGGAAACAAAAATTTTCCTACGCATAGAACACCTATCATGGTGATGTCCATCTACGAGAGGAGATTTGGATCTACGTACCCTTGTAGACCGCACAACAGGAAGCATTAAGAAACGCGGTTGATGTAGTGGAACGTCTTCACGTCCCCCAAACCGCCCCACAAACCGCCCCACGAACTATCCCGCGATCCGTCCCGCGATCCTTCCTACATACTGTCTTGCAATCCGTTGCACGAACCGTTTTGCGATCAATCTCATGATCCGTTCCGATCTAGTGCTGAACGGACAGCACCTCCGTGTTCAGCACACGTACAGCTCCACGATGATCTCGGCATTCTTGATCCAGCAAGAAAGATGGAGAGGTAGATGAGTTCTCCGGCAGCGTGACGACGCTCCGGAGGTTGTTGATGATCTATCTCAGCAGGGCTCCGCCCGAGCTTCGCAGAAATACGATCTAGAGGCAAAACCGTGAAGGTATGTGGTCGGGCTGCCGTGGCAAAGTTGTGTCTCAAAAACCCTCAATACCTCTAGTATATATAGGAGGGAGGGAGGGGAGGAGGCAGCCTCAAACCCTCAAGGTTTGGCCGAAATTGGAGGTGGAGGAGTCCTACTCCAATCCTACTTGGAGTAGGATTCCACCTTCCCACTTGGAAACTCTTTCCACCTTGTGTTTTTTCCTTCTCAAACCTTATGGGCCTTAGTGGGAACTCATTACAGCCCACTAGGGGCTGGTTTATCTCTTCCCATAGCCCGTGAGACCCCTTGGGGCGTGACACCCCTCCCGATGGTCCTCGTCACCCCACCCGGCACTCCCGGTACACTACCGATGAGCCCAAAACTTTTCTGGTGACCAAAACAAGACTTCCTATATATCAATCTTTACCTCCGGACCATTCCAGAGCTCCTCGTGACGTCCTGTATCTCATCTAGGACTCCGAACAACTTTCGGTTACCGACACCTATAACTCAACTATACCAAAACGTCACCGAACCTTAAGTGTGCAGACCCTGCGGGTTCGAGAACTATGTAGACATAACCCGAGACACTCCTCGGTCAATATCCAATAGCGGTACTTGGATGCCCATATTGGATCATACATATTCTCCGAAGATCTTATCGGTTGAACCTCAGTGTCAAGGATTCATATAATCCCGTATGTCATTCCCTTTGTCCTTCGGTATGTTACTTGCCTGATATTTGATCATCGTTATCCGCATACCTATTTCAATCTCGTTACTGGCAAGTCTCTTTACTCGTTCCGTAATACAAGATCCCGTAACTTACACTTAGTCACATTGCTTGCAAGGCTTGTGTGTGATGTTGTATTACCGAGTGGGCCCCGAGATACCTCTCCGTCACACGGAGTGACAAATACAAGTCTTGATCCATACTAACTCAACGGGCACCTTCGGAGATACTTGTAGAGCACCTCTATAGTCACCCAGTTACGTTGCGACGTTTGATGCACACAAGGTATTCCTTCGGTGCCGGTGAGTTATATGATCTGATGGTCATAGGAACAAATACTTGACACGCAGAAAACAATAGCAATAAAACGACACGATCAATATGCTACGTTCATAGTTTGGGTCTTGTCCATCACATGATTCTCCTAATGATGTGATCCCGTTATCAAGTGACAACACTTGCCTATGGCCAGGAAACCTTGACCATCTTTGATCAACGAACTAGTCAACTAGAGGCTCACTAGGGACAATGTGTTGTCTATGTATCCACACATGTGTTTGAGTTTCCAATCAATACAATTCTAGCATGGATAATAAACGATTATTATGAACAAGGAAGTATAATATTAACTAATTTATTATTGCCTCTAGGGCATATTTCCAACAGTCTCCCACTTGCACCAGAGTCAATAATCTAGTTCACATCAGCATGTGATTTTAACGAATCCAATACCCATATAGTTCTGGGGTCTGATCACGTCTTGCTCGTGAGAGAGGTTTTAGTCAACGGTTCTGAATCTTTCAGATCCGTGTGTGCTTTACAAATCTTTATGTCATCTTATAGATGTTGCTACTACGTGCTATTCGGAAATACTCCAAATATATACTCTACTATACGAATCTGTTTTACGACTCATAGTTATTCGGATTAGTGTCAAAGCTTGTATCAACGTAACCCTTTATGACGAACTCTTCAACCACCTCCATAATCGAGAAAAATTCCTTAGTCTATTAGTTACTAATGATAACTTTGACCGATGTTCAGTGATTCAATCCTGGATCACTCTCTATACCTCTTAACACACTTGTGGCAAGGCATAGGGGACGACCTTCGTCCTTTCTCTTTCTTCTGCCGTGGTCGGGCTTTTTAGTCTTACTCATATTCACACCTTACAACACAGCCAAGAATTCCTTCTTTGTTGATCTATTTTGAACTCCTTCAAAAACTTGTCAAGGCATGCATTTCATTTGGAAGCTCTGTTTAGCATTTTATCTATCTCCATAGATCTTGATGCTTAATGTTCAAGTAGCTCTATCCGAGTCTTCCTTTGAAAACCCCCTTTCAAACAACCTTTATGCTTTACAGAAATTCTACATTACTTCCGATCAACAATATGTCAACCACATATACTTATCAGAAATTCTATAGTGCTCCCACTCACTTCTTTGGAAATACAAGTTTCTCATAAACCTTGCACAAACCCAAAATCTTTGATCATCTCATCAAAGTGTATATTTGAACTTCGAGATGCTTGCACCAGTCCATTGAAGGATCGCTGGAGCTTGCATACTTGTTAGTATCCTTAGGATCGACAAAACATTCTGATTGTATCACATACAATCTTTCCTCAAGGAAACCGTCGAGGAAACAATATTTTGACTTCCTATGTGCAATATTTCACAAATAATGTAGCAACTACTAACATAGTTCCAAAAGACTTTTAGCATCGCTACGAGTGAGAAAGTCACATCATAGTCAACTCTTTGATCTTGTCGAAAACATCTTTGCGACAAGTCGAGCTTTTCTTAATAGTGACTTATCACCATCATCGTCTGTCTTCCTTTTAAAGATCCATCTTTACTTAATAGTCTTACTACCATCAAGCAGTTCTTCCAAAGTCTACACTTTGTTTTATACATGGATACTCTCTCGGATTTCATGGCCTCCAGCCATTTGTCGGAATCCGGGCCCACCATTGCTTCTCCATAACTCGTAGGTTCATTGTTGTTCAACAACATGACCTCCAAGACAGGGTTACCGTACCACTCCGTAGTAGTACGCTACCTTGTCGACCTACGAGGTTTGTAGTAACTTGATCTGATGCTCAATGATCACCATCATCCGCTTCCACTTCAATTGGTGTAGGCGCCACAGGAACAACTTCCTGCGCCCTACTACACACTAGTTGAAGTGATGGTTCAATAACCTCATCAATTTCTGTCACCCTCCTACTCAATTCTTTCGAGAGAAACCTTTCCTCGAGAAAGGACCCGTTTCTAGAAACAAATACTTTGCTTCCGGATCTGAGATAGGAGATGTACCCAACTGTTTTGGATATCCTATGAAGATGCATTTATCCGCTTTGGGTTCGAGCTTATTAGACTGAAACTTTTTCACATAAGTGTCGCAGCCCCAAACTTTCAAGAAACGACAACTTAGATTTCTCTAAACCTCAGTATATACTGTGTCATCTCAACGAAATTACGCGGTGCCCTATTTAAAGTGAATGCGTTTTTCTCTAATGCATAACCCATAAATGATAGTGGTAATTCAATAAGAGACATCATATCATGCACCATATCAAATAGGTCGCGGCTATGACACCATCACACCATGGTGTTCTTGGTGGCATGAATTGCGAAACAACTTCCACATTGTCTTAACTGTGTACCAAAACTTGCAAATCAGATATTCATCTCTATGATCATATCGTAGACAGTTTATCCTCTTGTTACGACGAACTTCACTCTGTAACAGAATTGAACTTTTCAATATTTCAGACTTGTGATTCATTAAGTAAATACTCCTGTATCTACTCAAATCGTCATTGAAGTAAGAACATAATGATATCCACTGCGTGCCTCAGCACCCATTGGACTGCATACATCAAAATGTATTACTTCCAACAAGTTACTATCTTGTCTCATCTCAATGAAAACAAGGCCTTGCTCATGTGGTATGATCTGCATGTCTCAAGTGATTCAAAATCAAGTGAGTCCAAACGATCGATCTGCATGGAGTTTCTTCATGTGTTTTATACCAACAGGTATGGTTTGCATGTCTCAAACGTTTCAAAAATGAGTGAGTACTAAGATCCATCAGCGTGGAGCTTCTTCATGCATTTTCTACCAAGATGACTCAAGTGGCAGTGCCACAACTAAGTGGTACTATCATTATTACTTTGTATCTTTTGGCACTAATATTATGAACATGTGTAACACTACTATCGAGACTCAATAAACCATTGAGGGTAATTATTCAAGCAAATAGAATAACTATTATTCTCTTTAAATGAATAATCATATTGCAATAAACACGATCCAATCATGTTCATGCTCAACACAAACACCAAATAACAATTATTTAGGTTTTACCACCAATCCCGATGATAGAGGGAGCGTGCGAAGTTTGATCACATCAGCCTTGGAAACACTTCCAACACTTATCGTCACCTCACCTTTAGCTAGTCTCCGTTTATTTCCGTAGCTTTCATTTCGTGTTACTAATTACTTAGAAACCGAACCGGTATCCAATACCCTCGCGCTACTACGAGTACTAGTAAAGTACACATCAACATCATGTATATCAAATATACTTCTTTCGACTTTGCCAGCCTTCTTATCAACCAAGCATCTAGGGTAGCTCCGCCTCAGTGACCGTTCCCCTCATAACAGAAGCACTTAGTCTCGGGCTTGGGTTTAATCTTGGGTATCTTCATTAGTGCAACAACTGTTTTGTCGTTTCACGAAGTATCCCTTCTAGCCCTTGCCTTTCTCGAAACTTACTGGTTTTACTAACCATCAACTATTGATGCTCCTTCTTGATTTCTACTTTCGTAGTGTCAAACATCATGAATCGCTCAAGGATCATTGTGTCTATCCTTGATATGTTATAGTTCATCACGAAGCTCTCACAGGTTGGTGGCAGTTACTTTGGAGAACCATCACTATCTCATCTGGAAGATTAACTCCCACTTGATTCAAGCGATTGTCGTACTCAGACAATCTGAGCACACGCTCAATGATTGAGCTTTTCTCCATTACTTCATGGACAAAGAATCTTGTCGGAGGTCTCATACCTCTTAACAAGGGCACAAGCATGAAATCACAATTTCATCTCTTTAGAACATCTCTAATGTTCCATGACGTTTCAAAACGTCTTCGGCGCCTTGCTTCTAAGCCATTAAGTATTTTGCACTGAACTATCGCGTAGTCATCGGAAACGTGTATGTCGGATGTTCACAACATCCACAGACGACGCTCGAGGTGCAGCACACCGAGTGGTGCATTAAGGACATAAGCCTTCTGCGCAGCAACGAGGACAATCCTTAGTTTTACAGACTCAGTCCACAAAGTTTGCTACTATCAACTTTCAACTAAATTTTCTCTAGGAACATATAAAAACAGGAGAGCTATAGCGCAAGCTACATCGTAATTTGCAAAGACCATTAGACTATGTTCATGACAATTAGTTCAATTAATCATATTACTTAAGAACTCCCACTCAAAAAGTACATCTCTCTAGTCATTTGAGTGGTACATGATCCAAATCCACTATCTCAAGTCCGATCATCACGTGAGTCGAGAATAGTTTCAGTGGTAAGCATCTCTATGCTAATCATATCAACTATACGATTCATGCTTGACCTTTCGGTCTCTAGTGTTCCGAGGCCATGTCTGCACATGCTAGGCTCGTCAAGTTTAACCCGAGTGTTCCGCGTGTGCAACTGTTTTGCACCCGTTGTATGTGAACGTTGAGTCTATCACAACCGATCATCATGTGGTGTCTCGAGACGACGAACTGTCGCAACGGTGCACAGTCGGGGAGAACACAATTTCGTCTTGAAATTTTAGTGAGAGATCACCTCATAATGCTACCGTCATTCTAAGCAAGATAAGGTGCATAAATGATTAACATCACATGCAATTCATAAGTGACATGATATGGCCATCATCATGTGCTTCTTGATCTCCATCACCATAGAACCGGCACGATCTTCTTGTCACCGGCATCACACCATGATCTCCATCATCATGATCTCCATCAACGTGTCGCCATCGGGGTTTTCGTGCTACTCATGCTATTACTACTAATGCTACGTCCTAGCAATATAGTAAATGCATGTGCAAGCACAAACGTTAGTTTAAAGACAACCCTATGGCTCCTGCCGGTTGCCGTACCATCGACGTGCAAGTCGATATTAACTATTACAACATGATCATCTCATACATCCAATACATCACATCACGTCGTTGGCCATATCACATCACAAGCATACCCTGCAAAAACAACTTAGACGTCCTCTAATTGTTGTTGCATGTTTTACGTGGTTGCCATGGGTATCTAGTAGGATCGCATCTTACTTACGCAAACACCACAACGAGGATGTATGAATTGCTATTTAACCTCTCTCCAAGGACCTCCTCGGTCAAATCTGATTCCACTAAAATTGGAGAAACCGACACTCGCCAGTCATCTTTGAGCAACGGGGTTGCTTGTAGTGATGAAACCAGTCTCTCGTAGGCGTAGGAGGAATGTCGGTCCGAGATGCTTCGATCCAACAATACCGCGGAACCAAGAAAAGACTAAGGAGGGCAGCAAATCGCACATCACCGCCAGCAAAAAATTTTGTGTTCTACTCGAGATGACATCTATGCATGAACCTAGCTCATGATGCCACTGTTGGGGAACGTCGCATGGGAAACAAAAAATTTCCTACGCACACGAAGACCTATCATGGTGATGTCCATCTACGAGAGGAGATTTGGATCTACGTACCCTTGTAGATCGCATAGCAGGAAGCGTTAAGAAACATAATTGATGTAGTCGAACGTCTTCACGTCCCTCGAACCGCCCCACGAACCACCCCACGAACCGTCCCGCGATCCGTCCCACGAACCATCTCGCGATCTGTTGCACGAACCGTCTTGCGATCCATCTCACGATCTGTTCCGATCTAGTGCCGAACGGATGAGACCTCCTCGTTCAGCACACGTACAGCTCCACGATGATCTCGGCCTTCTTGATCCAGCAAGAGAGACGGAGAGGTAGATGAGTTCCCCGGCAGCGTGACGACGCTCCGGAGGTTGGTGATGATCTATCCCAGCAGGGCCCGCCCGAGCTCCGCAGAAATACGATCTAGAGGAAAAATTGTGGAGGTATGTGGTCGGGCTGCCATGGCAAAGTTGTGTATCAAAAACCCTCAATACCTCTAGTATATATAGGAGGGAGGGAGGGGAGGAGGCAGCCTCAAACCCTCAAGGTTTGGCCGAAACTGGAGGTGGAGGAGTCCTACTCCAATCCTACTTGGAGTAGGATTCCACCTTCCCACTTGGAAAATCTTTCCACCTTGTGTTTTTTCCTTCTCAAACCTTATGGGCCTTAGTGGGAACTTATTCTAGCCCACTAGGGGCTGGTTTATCTCTTCCCATAGCCCATGAGACCCCCTGGGGCGTGACACACCTCCCGATGGTCCCCGGCGCCCCTCCCGGCACTCCCGGTACACTACCGATGAGCCCGAAACTTTTCCGGTGACCAAAACAGGACTTTCTATATATCAATCTTTACCTCCGGACCATTCAAGAGCTCCTCGTGTCGTCCTGGATCTCATCTGGGACTCCGAACAACTTTCGGTTACCAACACCTATAACTCAACTATACCGAAACATCACCGAGCCTTAAGTGTGCAGACCCTGCGGGTTCGAGAACTATGCAGACATGACCCGAGACACTCCTCTGTCAATATCCAGTAGCGGGACCTGGATGCCCATATTGGATCCTACATACTCTCCGAAGATCTTATCGGTTGAACCTCAGTGTCAAGGATTCATATAATCCCGTATGTCATTCCCTTTGTCCTTTGGTATGTTACTTGCCCGAGATTTGATCGTTGGTATCCGCATACCTATTTCAATCTCGTTACCGGCAAGTCTCTTTACTCGTTCCGTAATACAAGATACCATGACTTACACTTTGTCACATTGCTTGCAAGGCTTGTGTGTGATGTTGTATTACCGAGTGGGCCCCGAGATACCTCTCCGTCACACGGAGTGACAAATCCCAGTATTGATCCATACTAAATCAACGGACACCTTCAGAGATACATGTAGAGCACCTTTATAGTCACCCAATTACGTTGCGACGTTTGATGCACACAAGGTATTCCTCCGGTGCCAGTGAGTTATATGATCTCATGGTCATAGGAACAAATACTTGACACGCAGAAAACAATAGCAATAAAACGACACGATCAATATGCTACGTTCATAGTTTGGGTCTTGTCCATCACATGATTCTCCTAATGATGTGATCCTATTATCAAGTGACAAAACTTGCCTATGGCCAGGAAACCTTGACCATCTTTGATCAGCGAACTAGTCAACTAGAGGCTCACTAGGGACAGTGTGTTGTCTATGTATCCACACATGTATTTGAGTTTCCAATCAATACAATTCTAGCATGGATAATAAACGATTATTATGAACAAGGAAATATAATAATAACTAATTTATTATTACCTCTAGGGAATATTTCCAAAATGTGCAACCTCCTCTCTTTCTTCATCGGGATAGCCTTCGCCACCAACTCTGGAGCCGTCGTCGCCCAAATGAAATGAGCCTGCCCTCCCCACATCCAAAGAGCATCTCCAACAAGATGACGCTTAAAAAAGGGTTCGCCTCGAACACAGCCGGCTGAGATATAGTTATGTCTCACTCAGCTTATGTCAAACTGTCATCTTCTCTAATTGAAACAGGATGTTCTAGTCGCTCAGAAACACGTTCGTTCATAAATAAAACATGTGATCAATTGTATGGGAGGAATGCCTCCTAGAAGGTGTTTGTTGGGGAAAAGGTGGCTTTCCAACACATCCCTTTATTTTATATATAAATGGGTCTTCCACATTGCAATGGACTAGTGAATCATCTGAAATCTACATTTGCCTCTCTTTGCTTTCACAATTCAATGCGTTATCAGTACATAGTCTTTACCGGCGGATCAGTCCGGCCTAAGACGACGACGCATACGCACAACCACGTCCATGGCTTCTTGCCAGTCTTGCTGCCGCTCCATCCCATGAGGCCTCAACGATGGAGAACAGACCTTGGAAATTGATTGCTAATGGACTCCATTAGGACGACCTCATCAAGGACGGCCATGCATCCATAAAGAGAAATCGATCACAAAGCGCTAACTTTTGTCTTCTTGTGATTAAGATCGACAATCTAATGATTGTATTTTCGTGAATAGCATGCATGAATCTCTTCGTTGGATCAGCACACACATGAAAGAAGGATCAACCTCTGGTGGATGGCAAGCTGATGTCCCCTGGCAGCGGCGCTCAGCCCAGGACGTCGTCCCCACGATGCAGGACATCCAGCTAGTACATGACTCAGTCCCGATACGAGACTACATTGATCTCGGCAGGAAGCGCACCCTCCTTCGACCGCAAAGCCGCTGCTCCCGGCATTGGGGAACTAGACAGTCTGCAGGAGCATGCATCCGCATGCATGGATCTGCATGGAGATTGATGTGCAAATTTCATACTAGATGCAGCCTTCCGTCCTAAACAGTGAGTTATCTAACAACTGATCGTTTGTTGTATGTATACACTCGTGTAAATCAAATCCATTCGAGCCTATACATGTGATGCCTGGTGGTCGCTCTTGGCATCCTATGGATGGAAGACGCGTGCGTGGCCTCCCGAAGGTGCATGGCCCCTTGCAGGACGTGACTGCACAACAGAACAACATGGCCGCGGTGATGCCCCCGACCGCGATGATGCATGGACGAGTTCTTGGCGCGGAGGCCCTGGCATGGCGACGCGCTTTGGCGCATGAGCCACCGACCGCCATGGCCCGTTCAACTGGTGGAGCAATCGTCAACCTTTTGCACGGCGCTGCTGGTGCCTCCGCCAAGCAGGGGGCAGGTGTTGCATGGTACGAGCAATGGGTCGCGGCGAGGCCCAGCAGGCGACATGATCGACGACTTCCTCCGTCATGGACTCAAACATCTATCAGCGGTAGTTACAAAAATCCCCTCAAGGGATGGAACCGATGGGACAAGAAAGATGGGGAAATCCAATCTTTTCATCGATTTTGCAAATCGACCCTCGTGTTCTATGGTGTTATTTATAGGTAGAAGGAATTTCTGATAGCCTCAGGATTATCAGAATCTATGCATTAATTCCAGGACCTATAGAAATTTGCAATCAAGCCATCTGGCTCATTGGACTTAACAGTTTAGCACCATGGCTTCCTTTTTTCAGCACTATAACTATAAGGTTATCGTTGTTTGCGTTTTATGCCTTGGGCTTCAGAGCAAATATACAAGATAGACCAAAAGGTCTTGCTGAATTGCATAATAATTCATTATGCATCATTTTACATCATGTAAAATGATCGTTTAGGCCCCAAATCCTCATATATGTTGCACAAGTATGCTTATACTTCTGCATTTATTTGTATTACATGAGTAATACTGTTGCGAAGCAATATGTTGATTCCATTATACATGGAGAATATGGAACTTGCTTGCAAATTTGAAACACATGAGGTAGTGAAGAGTTTGACACAACCTGGTTATGTCAAATTTAAATTTGTCACAAGGAACAGACAAATGGTACCTACTGCTTAATTGCAGATTATCCAATGTTGTTGTGAGGTCTATATTATGTCATTTCGACATAATGACTACCTTCAATTTTGAACACAATTTATGGGTTGCATCTATGGCAACAAATTAAATTTCGTTCACAACTGTGAGGTCAACACCACCATGTGGTGATTACCTTCAATGTGTTTTAATTAACATAAGGTTGTGAGAAGCTCCATAAGAGTGAGGTCTACACTACTCAGTAGTGATTATCTCCATGTATTCAAAGCAAAGTGAAGGCACAAAACTTATGACATAATCATTATGAGGCCTACACTGTTGGTGCCTACCTTGATGATGTTTTCCCAAATACTTGTCAATTTCATAGCATTTGTCATTGGTTGTGACTATAGTGTCACATGCTCCATCAGGAAAGGAATCCAAGGCATTAGTGGTGACTATGCTACATACTATGCTATGAAGATAATTATGCAAAATACTTGCATATTTTGGTGATTACCTTCCATGAGTACACAACTTATGAGATGTAATCGTAGCTATGAATTAAATTCCGCTCACATCTCAAAGATTTTTGCCACATTACGGTAGTTACCTTCATGTGTTTTAAATAACATAAGGTTGTGAAGAGGCTATGATTGATTAAAATATCCATAAGAGTGAGGCACTACTAGGTGGTTGATTACCTCTGTGTTTTATGGGAATTAAAGATTTATTCTTTATGAGGTGACTATACCTTTAATTTGAGGAACTACATCATATTGTAATGATTATCTTCTTGTGAAGGCTTGCTCACGAGTCACTAAGAATTAACATGATCATGATTATGCTTAGCCATAGCATTTTCATTGTACTTAATTTACTAAAGGTAAATTAATGCATGAGCATTTCATGCAATATGTGGGTGACCTTTTTAAAAAGGAAATGCGATGTGATGACGCAAGGTGGATGGCATGATTGAACATGGGTCATGGACATTAATATTTTGTCGACCCGTGGCCTTATCGCCACTGAAACTCCACCTACAAAGAATGTCATGGCTATATATAAATACCTGAAATGTGCAAATTTGCATTTATGTGACATCGCAATGTCTTGGTTCTCAAACTGAGTATATAATGGATGATGAATATCCATTTTCCCTTTTGGTACCACCTTAAGGAGAGATATGTTGTCATAACAATCACAGGAATGATTATTCATTTGTATTAAGGACTTAAATTCCATTGATGCTTATAATTGTGTTGTCTATAAATCATCACTAAGTTGAGGTTATGTGGTAAGGAAGTCTCAGATCTTCATCTGATTGTATGTCCTTACTGCACTTTACATTCTCCTATGATGGTAAAAGAAGTACCATCTTCATTTCAAGGTAAAAATATGATGAACTTCTTGTGAAGATTCATCTGGTATACCCGAACGGGTGTTATACCATTACCTAAAATTCGTGCTAGTGCTTATAGTACTAAGCAATTTTGTGGCTAGAGAATCACGAGGTGTTGAATGTGAAGTGATAAAAAGATGACAAGCAGAAATGGATTATATATCTCGCAAAATAATGGGTCATTTAAATAAATGATCACAATGAAAACTTCAAAGTTTGTCAAAGTGGTGATTGTATGAAATATCGTATTAATGATTACCAAACTTTTAAGTTTTTGGTTGAATCATGTCACCGACTCATTGGAGACGGCAAATGAGTTTAATGAGAAAGTATGAAGTTCTACTTCAAATGGACAACCGGAAAATATTCTGGTGCAGTAGAAGGAGAATGCACTCCTCTACATTGATGATATGCTTGTGGAATGACATTCCCAAGATATTGTGGAGATCTTATGTACTCTCCTAGTTATCCCAAGATATCATTTGCCTATAATTGTACTACTACAAGTGGTATAATTTGCAACATCTTGTCCACGGGACATGATAGTTGTGAGTAATTGAGTGTATGAATCATTCATACACAATATTGTTGCGTACACAATATTTTTTCCTCCTTTACCTGTCTGGTATGAGGACGATTAGAAAAAATATTGATAATTCTGTTGGCCACAACAAAATTGCAATATTCATGAGAATCGAAAGATTTTATGTGCACTACATGTGCCATAGAGGAATTAATTTTAAGGCACCCTCACCTTAAAATTTGAATGCGCCACTCATTATTCTTGAATGGATTCAATAATGATGCAAAATATTCAACCATTGGCTGGGTTATTTTGGTACTTCATGGTATTCATAGACACATCTAGAAGATAGACTTAGGTGTGTATCAACCACACAAAATCATGTGTTTGCTGAATTAAGAGCTCAAATTGATGAATTTGGAGCATATGCATGGGATAATTCTATCGGAATGGAAATATCGTTGAATTTGATTCATGAGAAATTCATGGTCATATTCAGTACGTCGTGTACCTACCCAGAATGGTGTGGCTAGATATCTTGTCAAAAAGAGTCAAGTTGCATGGCCATTGCTACAGAATTGTGATGATCCAACATTTGTTGTTGGTAAGATGCGGTCTCACACACCACATATTTGGTCTAAATGTGATCAAATGCATTTAAAACCGCATCCCCTTACAGTCTGTACACGGAAATCAATGAAGTATTTCCCATCTGCGATAATTCCGATGCACACCGATATCACCACCCCAACATACATTATGGCCTTCACATACATTTGGGATCTATGTGAGGAATAACTATGGTATGATTATTAATCCATCAAATACCTTAGCCCTAGCGAGGGAGTTATTTGCAGCTCGTACGCTGCTTGCTTTTGCAATAAGGACATTTTCTCGCATTAGGGAGAGAAATGTACCGCATAGCATGCCAGGAAATGCAAAAGAAATGTCATAGACATTTTGTCCACGTACTTCAGAATCTGAACTAGAGATTAAGATTATGAGAATTTGCAACATTTTGCAAATAATCTACCATATAAATTACTGATGACAAAGGTGTCACTGAATTTCATACCAGAACGAGTGGAAGTACCTAATAACCACTCATATCCCCACATGAGAGCAATAGGTGGAGAGTCCTGGTCACATGGGATTAAGTTCTCATATGTTTCCGCGGAAATAGAGGAAATGGTCTCCTCAGTCAGTAAATGTGATTCAACCTCGCGATGAATGACACCTGATGGATGCGCGTCATCCATAGCCCAGCACCGATATGCACACATTTTTGTATGGCGCTGGGACATCGAAACATCTTGACTCCGTTGTTGTGGGGAATCAGAAGTAGTTAAGAGACATAACGAGAATTCCAAAAATGATATCAATTCAAGAGAATCGTATATTGAAAGTCTACATATGTCGACATAATTTTTTTCTTGAGAATTGCATAAATCCTTTTGGGCCGTGAACCAAAATCCATGGAAAGTGTTGTTGACACTTATATTGGTTCAAATGAAAGGAAGCAATTAAGAAGAGTAGCACTCGCTCACTAAAAGAGAGGTGTTTACCATAGTAAAACCTTCTCCTCATAAGTATCTTCCGTAGTGAAGAGAATTGATTTTTCGTTTAGAAACGAAATAGATGAGGTGGTGAGAAAGCGAGGCTTGTAGCACATGGGTTTCCGTAGAGACCCGACATCAGCTGTGATGTAGCATACCTTCTCAGTATGAGTGGAATTATGTTTCGATACTGAATTGGAAATACAAATCCATGTGGTTGATGTATGTAATGGCTACATACTCACATGCATCATTCAGTTTGGATATATATATTGAAGTCATGAAATGGCTTAATATTCCGAATCCAATGATAAGTCACAACATGTGTGAAGCTTTAGAAGTCATCCTATGACTCTGAAGATGTCGAAGAGTTGTGTGTGAGTTACTCCTTGATAAGGATTGCACTAACACTAATAACAGTTGATGTGTATTCATGAAGATATCCTTAATTGGATTTACATCACGTTATTGATGTGGATGATCTTATTATCAATGTCCACAATCTTTTTGAAATGGATATTTGGGTCAAACCAAATGGTGCTAAGTTTATAGCTTGAGCACATTCCCTCGGGAATAAATGTATGTCATTGTTCATATATCTAGAAATATTGAAAAAGTTCAATATGGTATGTAACGCCCAAGATGCGGTCCTATCCTTATTTTTGGCACGATGGCCTCGACAAGTGTGGCACAATGGCTTAGAGGAAACCAGAACACCCCGTATTACATCCCAAGGACAAGTCTTCTGGACCGTTGGCACAGAACAAATCAACTCTTTATTACTATGGAAAATATTACAAGGATACATGGATTACATCGCCTTGGCGATACTACACCTGCCTACGGTAAATCCTACGCTAGAAGCGGACAAACGACCGATGTGATGAACTCCACTCCGTAGGGACTCTGGCTGGAACGCACATCCTAGCTCACGATTTCGAATCCTCGACAAGCAAGCAATCAAGGCATGACCTGCAATCTGGCATGACAATCCAGGTGAGTACTTTGAATTTACTCGCAAGCTCACAACAAACATTAGCATTAAGGCAAGACAACATCATAGCAATCAAGGTTAAGAAAAGATCTGTTATTACTAAAGGAGTAGCACATAACTAACTATACCACGCTGCTCTCACCGTACTCGGGTGATACCAACTCATGTGATCTTACCAAGATCCTTTAGCGAGTATCCTTAAGACGGATACCAAGACTTATCATCAGCACGATGCCCAACTGTTATCATACTCGGACGAGTTCTTCCATCATTAATATCATAATTACGATTGACCACCTACTGAGGTCTGGTCGGGTTGTCCTATACCGTGGACTCAGCTATTCGAATAGGTTTGACACTCTACAGAGGTTGCACACTTTACCCACACTATGGAGCACTGACCTCGTGATCCCATTCGGGTGGACCAGTGTTGCTCCAACAAAACTTGCCTGACCCATGACTCGTTCATCGTACCACCAGAAATCATCCTCCCTCGGAGTATTGCCCTGCGTGGCCCTGTGTCCTCATGACACCTGCCACCATCGTGGACAAACAAAACTGTCCCAAATGGGGACGGGTACCCCAAACAACTCAATTGGCTCACAGGGTTATCACCGCCTACCGGGCCAAGGTAGCACACGTGCATAACCCTCCCTCTTTGGAGGTACCGGTGAAAGATCACGCGATCAGCTCAAGTCAAGGCCGTCCCATATCGGCAAATGTGGTTGCACCAATGAGCCCGGACAAGTGACTCTGATCAACCAACTAGGTATCTTATCCCGAATAATATGTCTGTTATAGCTGACACTCTGACGTCATAGTAATCTGGTAAATAATAATCTCAAACCACTACTGTTGATCCATATACACAAAGTAATCATAGACAATAATCTCAACCTTATGTTATCGACTAGTGTGTAAGACACTAGTCACTAACGATCCCGTACTCATCTCAGTAATAATTTATTCAACAGTGCATACTCACATTCCAGACTGTAAACATATATATTTATTATTAAAATAGTTAATTAGACTATGATATTGCAATGCAATTAATCAAATGAAAGTTCTGGCTTGCCTGGGATGAGGGAAACACCGGGAAGAAGGGCGAGAAGCTCACGGAAGGAATTGTCGGAAACAGTTCTCTCTCGGACAAGGGCTGTTTACGGCAAGAACAACATGGTCATTTCCACTATGTGATCACATGGTGGAAATGATACCATCTTGTCGGGCTGGACCAGACGAAGATGTTGGCTTTGGAATCACCGGAATCGTTGTCCCGAGCAAAAAGATATAAGGGTTTTGGAGCCAGGGATTATTCTGCAAAACAAATATTCACATACGGGTCCCTGAGTGGATTAGGCAGAAAGCACTTTTGAGAGAATACGCTTTGAGAGAAGTGAAAGCGTATTTTCGCCCGAAGAATAATAGAATACGCTTTCATAAGAAGAAAGCGTGTTTTACCAAAAAGGCGCCTCCACTTACTTGGGTGAATGATTGCCTGGTCAGCTCCTGGGCCGCTGACCGGCGGGGCCCACCACGTCTCTCTCTCTCCTCCTGGCATCGTCTTCAACCTCGCAAAGGGGACAGGGGAGGCTTCGGGCGCTGCTGGCTGCTGGCGCGTGACCGCACCAGAGCACGGGCCGGCGAGCGCGGTAGCACCGCCGCTCCATGTCCCGCCAGGAGGAGGCCAAAGGGGCGCCCAGGGCGGCGTGCGACGCCGCCGCCATGGCTCGGGTTCCCTGGCCGGAGTAAATCTTGTGGGCATGCTAGCGGGGCTTCCCGTCGGAGAGGGAGGGCGGCGGAGACCTTTTTGGGGATGAGGGGTGGTTCTCATGGAGGCTAGGACGGGAAGGGGCTACCCTAATGCTCGAATTCGGGC
Organism: Hordeum vulgare subsp. vulgare; assembly: GCF_904849725.1. NCBI lineage: Eukaryota > Viridiplantae > Streptophyta > Magnoliopsida > Poales > Poaceae > Hordeum > Hordeum vulgare. Next base: position 371,797,141 of record NC_058523.1, read on the forward strand.
AGAGGGCCGAGGTGGCCCTGGCGGCAACGGCAGATTGGGAGGGGCTCTGGGACTCGGGGAGGAGTGGGATGAGGGCTGCAGGTTGGAGGAGGGCTCGGGGCACGCCTTAAATAGGCACGGGGAGGAGCTGCATGACGACGGCCGAGGCTTCGAGATGAATGTTACCCTGGCGGCCCTCCGGTGATCGACAGAGGCAACCAGGAGCTACGGGGCGAGGGGAAAGCTCTAGAGGATGCATGCGAGTGGTAGAGAGCTCCCCGACGCTCGTGGACAAGCCAAAGTTTCCTGGAGGGTGCTCCTGTCTCCGTCAATGCACAAAGTGCCATTTTGGCTTGCTCTGAGCGTGGTCACCATGTGCACTACGTGCTGTGGTGTGCCATTGCTCCTCACTCCATGTCAGACAAATCACACACTGCTCAAATGGATAAGATGCAAGGGAAGAAACCACTAGAGGGCTCTGGGAGGAAGAAAAATGCTCAAATATGATTCAACAGCGGCCTGTTTGGAGTGGGGTGGGGGAGATCTAGCTAGGGAAAAGGATTTGGTTTTTTGCTGAGGGTGATTACATACTAAGGTGATCATCTCTGCAAATTTTCAGCTCATTTGGAAGAATAAAAATAGCACTTGCAGTTCAAAGGGCTTTTCTGGACAGAATTACAAAGTATGAAGTGGCACTCACACACTTGCTTGGATGGAGCTGAAACTTGGAGATAAATCATTTAGGCATGTGAGGATGTTGTATAAATTTCATGCCATCTTGATAATCCAAAGTGGCACTTCCTTCACACAGTATCCGACTGGACAGAAACTTACGAGAATTACTGGGAATAATTGGCTAAATAAAATGAGCTCAAAATTGGTTTAGAATGGTTTTATAGATAGGAGAATGTCCTTGTAAAATTTCAGAATTTATGGAGCAACATAAAATATAGTTGCTTCACAATCCAAAATAATGACCAAAGACAAAGATTTGAAGCTATGGTCACATGGTTGAAGGCGTGATGCTCAAATTTGGTGGAGAGTCATAATTTGAGCATATTGAGATGATGGCAAAGTTTCAATTCATTTAAACACTCCTAGCTAGCACTTGCTTCACAAAGCTTCCTCTGGATCAGAAACTTTGGAAATTTGCCAAGAAATATTTACTAGCTAAATTGAGTTGAATTTTGGCATGAGGCAATGATATGGCTAGGAAAGAGTTCCCACAAATTTTGAGAGCAATCAAGCAAATAAAAGGGTACTTGCTTCACAACTTGATATATAGGGCAGAATCAGAAAAGGAATTTTTGGGGAATATTTTTGAACATGACAAGGAAAGATTTTGTCATATCTGAGGAAGATATGACCCAAGAGATTTATGACAATTATTTGGGAATTTTTGAAGAGATATAAATGGGGGTTGCTTCACAACCTAAGGCAACAGAGGTTATTCCTTTTAAAAGAAAAAGGAATATTCCCAGGGAAAAGAATATTGGGATTGGCTCAAGATGGAAATGGCTAGGTCTTGGGGTGGTTTGAAGGTTGGCAAGCCACTAAGAAAAAGAAATCAAGGGTAATCTCTATAGGTTTCAAAACTATCAAGCCACGGAAAAGCAAAACCAGACCAAAATCGAGGGAAATAGAAATGGGTAAAATCCAGGGTGTTACAAACCTACCCCCTTAAAGAAATCTCGTCCTCGAGATTTGATTGCTCAAGGTACAACATACATGTCCTTACTTGAGGAAACCGTTTCCAACTCGGGTTTCCTTCTTACCTTAGAATGATACTTCCGGTAAATCTTAGCTGACGAACTGTCTGCCTTCACGGTGGTTTGTTCCACGAGATCCTCATATGTTACTCTAACTTTCATTTGTTTATATATGCTGACTTGACTGTCGGAGGTTCTAGTAGAGAGATCTTGTTCACGACAAACTATCTTCTGATTGATTCCCATATGTGAGGACACATGCTTCGAGGTTGTTGTCCCACATTCTGGTCGTTCCGTCTGTCGACACCTTTAAATGGATAATGGGTCGTGTAATCTTTTGACACCACTGTTGCAATCTGACTGCTGAGTAGTCTTCATGGATTTGAGTATCTTCTTCTAACGATGCTGAGAAAATCTTGTTGGGCTGAGTGGATTGGCTTGATATATGGTCCTTGCAAATGGAATAGACCTCATGGGTGTGTTCCCACGGTGATTGGTATGGAACCAGGCTGGTTTGAGTGTATGCACTATGTTGATCTTGCAACCATTATCATACGTGTATGGGCAATCTTGCTCTTTCTCTTTTGCCTGGATCCTTAGCTGGAAGAGCTTGGTTTCATGTATTCTTTATTCCTCAGGATGAACATGGGTGCTGCCAGGTACCATATTCTGGCTGGCATATTACTTAACAAGTTGTAGCCGTAGGGTAACGACCTTGTGAACCCTTGGATAAAACCGGCAAATAAACCACTAGCCACCAGAACGGTCTTTACAACTCAGATCTGGGACATTACTGGAGTAACTCAACCCCGACTCACGACGGCTGAAAAGCAGCTGAGAGCATGAGACTGTGTCGATAAGAAGAAAGTAGTAGTTCCCTAAGACGGCCGAGAAATAGCTCAGAGAATAGGGTCTCTACTACGAAATGAAATTCAATAACTGTCTGAGATGGCCGAAAAGCAGCTCAGAACATAGGCCAGTTGTTGACAAGAGAAATAAAGTCGACCTCCACCCCGGACGGCCAAAAACAGCTCAGAACACAGGCGTGGTGCCGTCATCAAAGAAAAATAGGCAAGGGTTCATCTGTGTCCCATACAGCTTATCCATGAGTTGTTGGTCATCTCACTGAAGTGTATAGCTAGTGTTCTTCTTCTCACGTAGCCCATGCCATAGTCGGATTTCTTACTGGGCTGACATCTTGTATGATCAACTCCTATGACTTTGGTAAGAAGTCCACCATATATATTGGGTCTATGTGGCAGACTGATTGATTCCTGAAGTAGGCTTGTGCCTTGACTGACTATTTTGCCTTCTGACCAACTGTTGCGGATCTGATCCTTGTATGGTCATATGTTGCCAACTGTCAGTGGAATAACTTGTACCAGTGAGAATGTGATGCCTTTCCAACAAAGGTTTACTTAGCTTGTGTTGTAAGTCATCCAGAGTATCACGTCTAGGAAGACTGGGTAGCTTGTGCTCGATGTTTCGATCGAGATAGCTTCTTGAAAAGATTGGGTACCTTATCTCAAGTGCTTTCCTTCCTTGAAGACTTGCTGGGTAAGAATCGGTACCTTATGCTAGAAGCTTGCTGTGATGTCTTACTGGAGAAGCATGGGTGTATTGAACAAAGATCCGCGTGTCACATTGAGGAAGTCACCTGAATCTTGTGCTATAAGCTTTTCGGGTAGCTTGCGGGGAAAGACTGGGTTGCTTATACTTGAAGCGTCATATGCAAGCTAAATGCATGTATATGTCATGAACGTTCCTGTTGTTGGTTACTTGCGGTATGCAACAGGGTATTTGGCTATCCTTTTTGCTGAACACTGAGTCCATAGCTCATTCTGACTTCCTTCCGTAGTATAGGAGATTTAAAATTGTGCTCATAACAGACTCAACTGCGTATATGAATCATACCTTTGGCCCGAAATGTACGCATCTCTTCCTTTTTGTTGATTCCATGATTGCTGCTGAAAAAGTTGCACGGATATATACTTGATGCTGATAATTCTTCTGGTCAGAATACCATTTATATTCGGGCTCGATATTCCTGATATAATGCAGTCTACTGAAAATTCCATCTTGCTGAACTGAGCTTCAAATAACTGTCTCTTCACAGATTCTTTGAGTCCAATGTCGGCGAGCAACTTCCATAACGGGAAAATAAGGTAACACCAAGGGCCCAAAGAAATAAGCAAATGACAAACACACAAAGCAGCAAAATCACATACCAGTAATAGCAGACATTCTACCGCTATTCACAACCATGATATGCATTCCTACTTAAGCACAAAAATCTCGCAATAACTCTGGTACTACGGTCTAACATGTTGTGGTGGTGTGCACGAAGGTGAATCAATGTGTGGAAGGGGGTCGGTGTAAACAAAACTACACCAAACAGGGGCTTACACCGGTTCCGTCTGGACGGATGATACGTCTTCGTCGTATCTACTTTTCCAAACTCTTTTGCCCTTGTTTTGGACAGTAATTTGCATGATTTGAATGGAACTAACCCGGACTAACGTTGTTTTCAGCAGAATTGCCATGGTGTTGTTTTTGCGCAGAAATAGAAGTTCTCGGAATGACCTGGAAATTTACGGGCATTTTTTGTGAAATATATAAAAATATTGGCGCAAGAATCAACCAGAGGGGTGGAGCTGAGAGCCCACGAGCCCACCAGGCAGGGCCCCCCTGGCCACGCCTGGCAGGCTTGTGGGGTCCACGAAGCTCCACCGCCTCCAATCTCAACTCTATTTAGTCCCTTTCGTCCGAAAAAAAATCAAGGAGAAGAGTTCATCGCGTTTTACGATACGGAGGCGCAGCCACCTCCTGTTCTTCCTCTGGAGGGCAGATCTGGAGTCCGTTCGGGGCTCTAGAGAGGGGAGATCGTCGCCATCGTCATCACCAACCTTCCTTCATCGCCAATTCCATGATGCTCTTCACCGTTCGTGAGTAATCTCATCATAGGCTTGCTGGACGGTGATGGGTTGGATGAGATCTATCATGTAATCGAGTTAGTTTTGACGGGGATTGATCCCTAGTATCCACTATGTTCTGAGATTGATGTTGCTACTACTTTGCCATGCTTAATGCTTGTCACTAGGGCACGAGTGCCATGATTTTAGATCTGAACCTATTATGTTGTCGCCAATATATGTGTTCTTGATCCTATCTTGCAAGTTCTAGTCACCTACTATTTGTTATGACCCGGCAACCCCGGAGTGACAATAACCGGAACCACTCCCGGAGATGACCATAGTATGAGGAGTTCATGTATTCACCAAGTGTTAATGTGTTGGTCCGGTTCTTTATTAAAAGGATATCCTTAATATCCCGTAGTTTCCACTAGGACCCCGCTGCCACGGGAGGGATGGACAATAGATGTCATGCAAGTTTTTTTCCCTAAGCACGTATGACTACATACGGAATACATGCCTACATTACATTGACGAACTGGAGCTAGTTACATATCTCTCCATGTTATAACTGTTGCATGATGAATAACATCCAGCATAATCATCCATCACCGATGCAATGCCTATGAGTTTTTCCTACTGGTCCTTGCTACGTTACTTTGCTGCTACTGCTGTTAGTGATGTTATTGTTATTCTGTTGCTACTGTTGTTACTTTGCTGCTACTACTGTCACTTTGCTGCTACTGGTTACTATTGCTACTGTTGCTATCACACTACTTTGCTAGTGATACTTTGATGCAGATACTAAGTCTTTCAGGTGTGGTTGAATTGACAACTCAACTGCTAATACTTGAGAATATTCTTTGGCTTCCCCTTGTGTCGAATCAATAAATTTGGGTTGAATACTCTACCCTCGAAAACCATTACGATCCCCTATACTTGTGGGTTATCAAGACCTTTTTCTGGCGCCGTTGTCGGGGAGGCATAGCTCTATTCTCTGAGTCACTTGGGATTTACGTTTGCTGATCACTATGAGGAATCCGAAAGATCCAAGAACTAAAGTCTTGCCCTCAACTACGAGGACAGGTAAGGAACTGCCATCTAGCTCCGCACTTGATTCACCTTCAGTTATGAGTAAGTTTGCGACACCACCTCCTGCTAGAAATCTTGATATGTCGCCTGTGCTTGATGATACTACTTCTGTTGTCCATGATGCTTGTGATGATGCTATGCTCGATATTGCTTTGCCACTAGGTGCATTCCTTGATGCACAAATTGCTAGAGTTGCTGCTAGATGTGATGATACTTCTGAATCTGCTAATACTATTTAAGTAGAACCTGCTATTTTGCATGTTAAAACGAGCTCTCCTAGATATGAATTGCTTGATATGCCTGAGGGTTATGTTATGGAGGGAGAGATAGCTGAGGACTTTCTTGCTTGTAAGGATAGCTATGATGTTGAGAAATTACTGCGCAAGTGGAAAGAAAAATCTTTGAACGCTAGGATGAAATACGACACGAAGTTTGCTACTTCGCCTATCTTTGAACGCTAGGATGAAATACGACACGAGTGAGGAAAAGATCCGCCACTACTATATCCTTAAGTTGTTTCCTTTCTCACTAAAGGATGATGCTAAGACTTGGTTCACTTCTCTTGCTCCTGGTTGTGTGCGTAGCCCCCAGGGATATGATCTACTACTTCTCTGAGAAATATTTCCCTGCCCATAAGAAGCAAGCTGCCTTGCAGGAAATATACAACTTTGCACAAGTTGAAGAAGAGAGTCTCCCACAAGCTTGGGGGAGGCTCGTCCAGCTACTGAATGCTTTGCCTGATCACCCTCTTGAGAATAATGAAATACTTGATATCTTCTATAATGGACTTACCGATGCTTCTAAGGACCACCTAGATAGTTGTGCTGGTTGTGTTTTTAGGGAACGAACTGTAGAACAAGCTGAGATCCTATTGAGTAATATCTTGTGCAATGAGAATTCTTGGACTATTCCCGAACCACCTCCGAAGCCAACTCCTAAGAAAAGAGGTATTCTATTCCTCAGTCCTGAAGATATGCACCCTAAGAAATCTATGAAAGAGAAAGGCATTAAATCTGAAGATGTCAAAAATCTACCACCTATCGAAGAGATCCATGGTCTTGATAACCCGATACAGGTAGTAGAAGTAAATTCTCTTCGTAGATTCAATAAGAGTGATATTCCTTTTGATAAACCTGCTAGCTCATTCCTGGATGAATTTGATAACTTTGTTGCCAAACAACAAAGTTTCAATGATTATGTTAGCAGACAATTGGAACAGAATGCTCGTATGCTTAGTCATTTAAGTGCTTGTGTAGACAGAAACGTCAATGATCTTAAGTTCTTGAGTAAACATGCCTCTATGGTTACTACTCAAGTAGAACAAGTACTTAAAGCTCAGAATTACTTGCTCAATGATATGAACGACAATTCTATCAGAGTCGTCACTAGAGGCGGTAGAATGACCCAGGAACCTTTGTATCCTGAGGGTCATCCTAAGAGAATTGAACAAGATTCTCAAGGATTTAGCACTGATGCACGTAGTCATCTTGGGAAGAAGAAGAAAGATGATAGGAACTTGCACGCTAGCAACCCTGTTGCTGTTACACCTGAGAGTCCAAACGATGTCTCTGTTTCTGATGCCGAAACGCAATCTGGTGATGAACATCAGCCTAATGATAATATCGATAGTGATGTTCATGTTGATGCTCAACCTAGCAATGATAAGGATGTGGAGATTGAACCTAGTGTTGATCTTGATAACCCACATCCTAAGAATAAGAGATACAATAAGAATGACTTCGCTGCTAGGAAGCATGGTAAAGAAAAGGAACCATGGGTTCAGAAACCCATGCCCTTTCCTCCCAAACCATCCAAGAAAAAGGATGATGAGGATTTTGAGAGATTTGTTGAAATGATTAGACCTGTCTTTCTGCAAATGTGTTTGACAGATATGCTCAAAATGTCTCCGTATGCTAAGTACATGAAGGATATTGTGACTAATAAGAGGAGGATATGTGAGGTTGAGATTTCCACCATGCTCGCTAATTACACTTTCAAGGGTGGAACTCCAAAGAAACTAGGTGATCCCGGAGTGCCCACTATACCTTGTTCCATTAAAGGAAACTACGTTAGAACTGCTTTATGCAACCTTGGAGCCGGTGTTAGTGTTATGCCTCTCTATCTTTATCGTAGACTTGAATTGGACAAGTTGACACCCACTGAAATCTCTCTTCAAATGGCCAACAAATCAACTGCTTTCCCTATCGGCATTTGCGAGGATGTGCCTATTGTGGTTGCTAATGTCACTATCTTAATAGACTTTGTTATCCTGGATATTCTCGAGGATGATGCCATGGCGGTCATCCTTGGAAGACCCTTTCTAAACACTGCAGAGGCTGTTATTGATTGCAACAAAGGCAATGTCACTTTCCATGTCAACGATAATGAGCATACGGTGCACTTTCCGAAGAAACAATGTCGAGTACATTACATCAATGCTATCGAAAAAACTTCATCGATTCTTATTGGGAGCTTTGAATGCCTTATACCTACTGTCAAGATGAAGTATGATTTGCTTATTGGGGATATGCACATCCCCATTGAGGTAACCTACTGACTATTCGAAAATTCGCTGTTTTCTTTTGCGATTCGAAAAGGTTTGTCAAGGAGGCATGATTAACCTCATTGACGGATTTCTTTCGGTGACCATGAGATGGATGAATTGAGGAGTCACAAACCTGTGTTCCAAGCTTTCACCTTTGGTTGCTTAGAAGAAAAATGATAGATTTAGTTTAGTTTTCCATGTTTTCTGCTTTTAGCGTCCCGTAGAAAAGTACCCCGAAAATAAAAGTTCTCCGAATGCCGTGCAAATCAAGTATGATTTTTCTGGAATTTTTGAAAAATACTGAGACGAAGAGCTAGTCAGGGGGCTGCACCAGTGGGCCACAAGCCCTGGAGGCGCAAGCACCCCCATGGTCGTGCCTACCAGGCTTGTGGGGCCCACGTGCACCCCCTCCACTTATTCTAGCTCCCATCTACTTCTCCTACCTCTAGAAAAAATTGTTTCGCAGCTCAAACCCGTGTCTTGCTCTTCTTGCTTGGATTTTCGATCTCCTTGTGCAAAGCACCATTCACCAAACTGTTTTGGGGAAATTGCTCCTTGGTAAGTAACTCCTCCATTGGTCCAATTAGTTTTTGTTCTAGTGCCTTATACTTCGCTTATTTTTGCTGCCTTGGTGACCCTGCTCTTGAGCTTTGCATGTTAATTTTAGCTGGTCCTAAGTAGTTTTGATGCGTGATATGGCTTCTAGGCACTTGTGGGAGTAGTTGCTACGAGTTTTGTTGGGCCTTGTTCACTTTTCCATAGAATCACTAAAAATTTCACAAATTTTCAGAGGTAGAAAAGGGAAAAGATGAGGAGGTTCTTAAGAAGCTCTTCAAGACGTGACCCCAAGGATGATGGGAATGAGAAGAAGAAACCCAAGTATTCGGTCTCCCGAGTTGCAGAAGTTCGAACGTGCGAGTGGCCAAGCGATGTGTTCTTATGCGTCGCCGGACTTTATGAGGACTTTTACTACTTGGTGGAGAACCAGGCCTTACCAACTTCGTTGAAGATAAGTGTCCGCAATACCTCCTCCTCACTAATATTTTCATGCAAAGCTTTAACTTCTATCCAAGGATTAATCCTCCTATGGTTGAGCTCAAGTTATTTGATATCCCCCAGCGCATGTCACTTCAGGATTTTTGCAATGTTTGCAAATTACCTTATGTTGGGGATATTCAGGAACCTCGTCCATGGGACTTGGAGTCTTTCATAGATACTATTGCTGTAGTAGAGGAGAGAGGAGTGTCTTGCGCTAGAGCTGCTAGCATACATTTTCCCATGCTTCGGTACTTCTCATTATTCGTGAGAAAATGTTTGATTGGCCGTAGGAAAGATGGATCCCTTAGCTTCCAGATCTTGCGGTTTTGCGCGAAGCCCTTTATAATGATAAAACTTATAGCTTGGGCGTCATAGTAGCTCAATGGTTGAACACGAACCGTTCTAAAGGCGTTGTTGATGACCCACAAGTATAGGGGATCAATCGTAGTCCTTTCGATAAGTAAGAGTGTCGAACCCAACGAGGAGCAGAAGGATCTGACAAGTGGTTTTCAGCAAGGAAATATCTGCAAGCACTGAAATTGTCGGTAACAAGTGATTGTATGGTGAGATGATTCGTAGCGAGCAACAAGTAACAAAAGTAGCAACGGTGCAGCAAAGTGGCCCAATCCCTTTTGTAGCAAGGGACAAGCCTGGACAAAGTCTTATAGGAGGAAAAACGCTCCCGAGGACACACGGGAATTTCTGTCATGCTAGTTTCATCATGTTCATATGATTCGCGTTCGTTACTTTGATAGTTTGATATGTGGGTGGACCAACGCTTGGGTACTGCCCTTACTTGGACAAGCATCCCACTTATGATTAGCCCCTCTCTCAATCATCCGCAACTACGAAAGAAAAATTAAGAAAAAGTCTAACCATAACATTAAACTAGTGGATCCAAATCAGCCCCTTACGAAGTAACACATAAACTAGGGTTTAAGCTTCTGCCACTCTAGCAACCCATCATCTACTTTCTACTTCCCAATGCCTTTCTCTAGGCCAAAATAATGGTGAAGTGTTATGTAATCGACGTTCACGTAACACCACTAGAGGAAAAACAACATACAACACATCGAAATATCGAACGAATACCAAATTGACATGACTACTATTGGCATGACTTATCCCATGTCCTCACGAGCAAAAGTAACTACTCACAAAGCATAATCATATTCATGACCAGAGAGGTAATGAGTAGCATCAAGGATCTGAACATAAACTCTTCCACCAAATAATCCAACTAGCATCAACTACAAAGAGTAATCAACACTACTAGCAACCTTACAAGTACCAATCGGAGTCGCGAGATGAATATTGGTTACAAGTGATGAACTAGGGTTTGGAGATGAGATGGTGCTGATGAAGATGTTGATGGTGATGAGTCCCCTTCGATGAGAGGAGTGTTGGTGATGACGATGGCGACGATTTCCCCCTCCGGGAGGGAAGTTTCCCCGACAGGATCGTCCTGCCGGAGCTCTAGATTGGTTCTGCTCAAGTTCCGCCTCGTGGCGGCGGCGAATCCACGAAAAAGCTCATCCCTGATTTTTTTTTTCTGGACGAAACCCTTCATATAGAAAAAGAGGGGGCAAGTGGGCCTGCAGGCTGCCCACAAGCCCTCATGGTGTGGTCTGGGGGTGGCCGTGCCGTGCAGGCTTGTGGCCACCTACACGCCCCCCTCTGGCACTTCTTCAGCCCAGTATTTTTGATAAATCAGGAAAAAAATCCTCGTTGATTTTTACGGTGTTTGGAGTCGCGTAGAATAGGTATCTCAACTTTGCTCCACTTTGAGGCCAGAATTCCAGTTGCCGGCATTCTCCCTCTTCATGTAAACCTTTCAAAATAAGAGAGAAAAGGCATAAGAATTGTACCGTGAAGTGAAATAAAAGCCCAAGAAGCGATAAATATCAACATGAAAACATGATGCAAAATGGACGTATCAGTTGTCTATGGAGGTATCTATGCTACTCATCTTTCTAGACATTTTGAGATACCCATTAGACTGGACGAGGAAGAAGAGATTCTTCTTCCCGAGTGATATCTAGATTATGATAGCATGGTTCGCCGTGACTTTCTTGATAGAGATATAAATAGAAGGATGATTTATAACCTGGCATTTAGTCAGGGTACTCGTGAGACTATTACCTTGCCTGCTCCTTCTTTGTTCAATCTTCATACAGGCAGGTACATTATTATGCCCTCGGACATCTACGCATATTGGGGCATAGCCCAACCACACACGCCCGTGCCTGAGCTACCAGTCGAGTACCAGACGCCAGTTTATCAGTGGGAGCCAGAGGAGCTCACCCAGCAGTGGCACCCTGAGTACACTCCGAAGTACCCCGGAGTTGGTTATTTCCCTCCTTGGGAGTAGACCAACTTATGACAAAAGCCTAAGCTTGGGGGAGTACGTGTTTCTCACCGACTTTATATTCTTGCTTACGCTTTCACTTTGTTAGTCGGTGTTCACACTTTGCCACTGTATCATCCATGCTAGTTTATTTTCTTTTCTCGTTTTCTTTTCGTGTGTTTGTCTAGTTTGCGAAAAACCCAAAACGATTTTCTTGTTCTTCTTTTGCTTGTTGGGAGCTTTCCCGTGTAAATAGTTTTCTTTTTCTTTGGGTCAAGGTAGAAGACCATCGTTACAATGTTTAGTGGCTCTTGCATGCTTATCTGTTTATCTATCAAAGAGTCATATTACTTTGTCTTCTCCTTTGTGTTTGCTTGCATATTCCAACTTAGTCCAATGCACGAGCACTCCTATTATTGTTCACATCGTTCGGTCGTGCAAGTGAAAGGCAATAATGACGATATGTGATGAAGTGACTGAGCGTGGAAAAGCTGGTATGAACTCGATCTATTTTGTTTTTGTAAATATGACTAGCTCATCGTTCCAGATTCAGTTTTGTTGTGAGAGAAACATGTTTGCAATGACAACTTAGAGATCATAGTTTCTCATGCCATGCTTAATTATCTAGGAGCTTATAATGGTTTGTCTTGGATGCCAACATGAATCTTGAGATGACTATGATGTAGTATGATAGGCTGGTATCCTCCTTTGAATGATTCAAGTGGCTTGACTTGGCGCATGTTTACGCATGTAGTTGAAACAAATCAACATAGCCTCTATGATATTCATGTTCATGGTGATTTATGTCCTACTCATGCTTGCACTCAATGTTGGTTAATCTCAATGCATTTTGATGACTGTTGTCGCTCTCTAGTTGGTCGCTTCCCAGTCTTTTGCTAGCCTTCACTTGTACTAAGCGGGAATACTGCTTGTGCATCCACTTCCATAAACCCAAAGTTGTTCCATATGAGTCCACCATACCTACCTGTAGGCGGTATCTACCTGCCGTTCCAAGTAAATTTGCATGTGCCACTCTCTAAACCTTCAAGAAATAATCTATTTTGCATGCCGCTCACGTGGTGACAGGGGGCTATCAATATCAATATCTTCCATGCTAGGCGTGTTATCCTCGATATGTGTTTATTCACTATCATTCACGAGAAAGGGCCGGTAATTGGAATGCCCAGTTCCATGCTCAAATTGAAAATATAATTGCAAACAAAACTCCCCCTGGATTGTTGTTGGTATGGGCGGCACCCGAGTATTTGGCTAGTCCTGGAGTGTGATTGATCGGTGGTGGGGGAGTCAAAACTTTACTTTTCTGTTTGGGAACCGCCTGTAGCATGTGTAGCGTGGAAGATGGTGAAAACTCTTGGTCATTGCGTTGACAATGAAAGCATGCCATCCAAAATTATTGTCTCTGTTTTAAAAGCTTGAGCTCTGGCACCTCTGCAAATCAATGCTTCCCTCTGCGAAGGGCCTGTCTATTTATGTTCCTGTTGAGTCATTTTCTTCTTATAAAAGCACCAATTAGAGAGCACCTCTGTCATTTTTATGCTTTGCTTTTAACTGTGATTGAGTATGACTGTGACTGGATCTTCTTTGCCATGAATTACAATGTTTAGTGAGCCCTTGGTCTTTGAAGGTGCTCTGCATTTATGTTTTGCGGTCTCAGAAAGAGCTAGCGAGATACCATCTATTCGTACTGCTTCATGATTGTTTTGATTGAAGTGTTGATGTTTGAAACTTATTATTATTGCTCGCTAGTTGATTATGCCATTGATATGAGTTTACCGTGAGACCTAGATGTCATTTGCTTATGTGGTTAGCTTGTGATCTTGCTGAAATTCTGGATATGAGTTAGACATAGTTGTAACAACAAGATCAAACAGAGTTCGTAAAAGTTTTTCTTTTGTCTCTTTCAGTTTTTCAACTGAATTGCTTCAGGACAAGCAGGGTTTTAAGCTTGGGGGAGTTGATACGTCTCTGTCGTATCTACTTTTACAAACTCTTTTGCCCTTGTTTTGGACTCTAATTTGCATGATTTGAATGGAACTAACCCGGACTAACGGTGTTTTCAGCAGAATAGCCATGCTGTTGTTTTTGCACACAAAAAAAGTTCTCGAAATGACCTGGAAATTTACGGGGATTTTTTGTCGAATATATAAAAAATATTGGCCCAAGAATCAACCGGAGGGGAGGAGCTGAGAGCCCACAAGCCCACCAGGCACGGGCCCCCCTGGCCGCGCCTGGCAGGCTTGTGGGGCCCACGAAGCTCCACCACCTCCAATCTCAACACTATTTAGTCCCCTTTGTCCGGAAAAGAATCAAGGAGAAGAGTTCATCACGTTTTACGATATGGAGGCGCCGCCACCTCCTGTTCTTCCTCTCGAGGGCAGATCTGGAGTCCATTCTGGGCTCCGGAGAGGGGAGATCATCGCCATCGTCATCACCAACCTTCCTTCATCGCCAATTCCATGATGCCCTTCACCGTTCGTGAGTAATCTCATCGTAGGCTTGTTGGACGGTGATGGGTTGGATGAGATCTGTCATGTAATCGAGTTAGTTTTGACGGGGATTGATCCCTAGTATCCACTATGTTCTGAGATTGATGTTGCTACTACTTTGCCATGCTTAATGCTTGTCACTCGGGCCTGAGTGCCATGATTTCAGATCTGAACCTATTATGTTGTCGCCAATATATGTGTGTTCTTGATCCTATCTTGCAAGTTGTAGTCACCTACTATGTGTTATGACCCGGCAACCCCGGAGTGACAATAACCGAAACCACTCCCGGAGATGACCATAGTATGAGGAGTTCATGTATTCACCAAGTGTTAATGCGTTGGTCCGGTTCTTTATTAAAAGGAGAACCTTAATATCCCATATTTTCTATTAGGACCCCGCTGCCACGGGAGGGATGGACAATAGATGTCATGCAAGTTCCTTTCCCTAAGCACGTATGACTACATACGGAATACATGCTTACATTACATTGATGAACTGGAGCTGGTTACATATCTCTCCATGTTATAACTGTTGCATGATGAATAACATGCGGCATAATCATCCATCACCGATCCAATGCCTAGTCTATAACACTCACCAGACCCATCGTTAGTAATAACATATCTAGTCTATATGCATGGTATGCGCAATCAAATGCAACAAACAAGTGCGGCAGTCCATCTGGATCCTATACTACCCATTACTAACGCTCACGCAGTCCAGGGCGTCCTACAGGTAGACCTGCTCTGATACCAACGCTTGTGGCACCCCGGCTCAGAGGAAACCGGAACACCCCATATTCCAGCCCAAGGACAAGTCTTCTGGAATACGGAACTGTTGGCACAGAACAAATCAGCTCTTTATTACTATGGAAAATATTACAAGAATACATGGATTACTTCGCCTTGGTGATACTCAACCTGCCTACGGTAAATCCTACGCTAGCAGCAGAACAACGACCGATGTGATGAACTCCACTCTGCAGGGACACTGGCTGGAACACGCATCCTAGCTCGCGATTCAGAATCCTCGACAAGCAAGCAATCAAGGCATGACCTGCAATCTGGCATGACAAGCCAGGTGAGTACTTTGAATGTACTCGCATGCTCACAACAAACATTAGCATTAAGGCAAGACAACATCATAGAAATCAAGATTAAGAAAAGATGTGTTATTACTAAAGGAGTAGCAGAGAACTAACTATACCAGGCTACTCTCACCGTACTCGGGTGATACCAACTCATGTGATCTTACCAAGATCCTTTAGCAAGTATCCTCAAGACGGATACCAAGACTTATCATCAACATGATGCCCAACTGTTTTCATACTCAGACGAGTTCTTGCATCATTAATATCATAATTATGGTTGACCACCTACTGAGGTCTGGTCGGGTTGTCCAATACCGTGGACTCGGCTATTCGAATAGGTTTGACACTCTGCAGAGGTTGCACACTTTACCCACACTATGGAGCACTGACCTCATGATCCCATTCTGGTGGACCAGTGTTGCTCCAACGAAACTTGCCTGACCCGTGACTCCTTCATTGTACCACCGGCAATCATCCCCCCTCGGAGTCCTGCACTGGGTGGCCTGTGTCCTCATGACACCTGCCACCGTCGTGGCCAAACAAAACTGCCCCAAACGGGGACGGGTACCCCAAACAACTCAACTGGCTCACAGGGTTATCACCGCCTCTTTGGAGGTACCGGTGAAAGATCACGCGATCAGCTCAAGTCAAGGTCGTCCCATTCGGCAAATGTGGTTGCACTGATGATTCCGGACTGGTGACTCTGATCAACCAACTAGGTATCTTATCCCGAATAATATGTCTGTTATAGCTGACGCTCTTACGTCACAGTAATCTGGTAAATAATAAGCTCAAGCCACTATTGTTGATCCATATACACAAAGTAATCATAGACAGTAATTTCAACCTCATGTTATCGACTAGTGTGTAAGACACTAGTCACTAACGATCCCGTACTCATCTCAGTAATAATTTATTCAACAGTGCATACTCACATTCCAGACTATAAACATATATATTTATTATTAAAATAGTTAATTAGACTATGATATTGCAATGCAATTAAGCAAATGAAAGTTCTGGCTTGCCTGGGATGAGGGAAACACCGGGAAGAAGGGCGAGAAGCTCACGGAAGGAATTGCCGGAAATAGTTCTCTCTCGGAGAAGGGCTGTTTACGGCAAGAACAACACGGTCATTTCCACTATGTGATCACATGGTGGAAATGATACCATCTTGTCGGGCTGGACCAGACGAAGATGTTGGCGTTGGAATCACCGGAATCGTTGTCCCGAGCAAAAAGATATAAGGGTTTTGGAGCCAGGGACTATTCTGCAAAACAAATATATACATACGGGTCCCTGAGTGGATTAGGCAGAAAGCACTTTTGAGAGAATACGCTTTGAGAGAAGTGAAAGCATATTTTTTCCCGAAGAACAATAGAATACGCTTTCATAAGAATAAAACGTGTTTTTACCAAAAAGGCGCCTCCACTTACTTGGGTCAACGACTGCATGGTCAGCTCCCCGGCCGCTGACCCATGGGCCCCTCCGTGTGTCTCTCTCTCTCCTCCTGGCGTCGTCTTCAACCTCGTGAAGGGGACAGGGGAGGCTTCGGGCGCTGCTGGCTGCTGGCGCCGGACTACACCAAAGGGCGGGCCGGGGAGCGCGACAGCACCACCGCTCCATGACGCGCTAGGAGGAGGCCGAAGGGGCGCCCAGGGTGCCGTGCGACGCCGCTGCCATGGCTCGGGTGCCCTGGCCAAAGTAAATCTCATGGGCATGCTAGCGGGGCTTCCCGTCAGAGAGGCAGGGCGGCGGAGAACTTTTTGGGGATGAGGGGAGGTTCTCATGGAGACTAGGATGGGAGGGGGCTACCGTAATGCTCGAATTCGAGCAGAGGGCCGAGGTGGCCCTGGCGGCAATGGAAGATGGGGAGGGGCTCTGGGACTCGGGGAGGAGCGGGATGAGGGCTGCAGGTTGGAGGAGGGCTCAGGGCACGCCTTAAATAGGCACGGGGAGGAGCTGCACGACGACGGTCGAGGCTTCGAGATGAATGTCACCGTGGCGGCCCTCCGGTGATCGACAGAGGCAACCAGGAGCTACGGGGCGAGGGGGAAGCTCTAGAGGACGCAAGCGAGTGGTAGAGAGCTCCCCGAATCTCGTGGACAAGCCGAAGCTTGCTGGAGGGTGCTCCTGTCTCCGTCAATGCACAGAGCGTCATTTTGGCTTGCTCTAAGCATGGTCACCATGTGCACTACGTGCTCTAGTGTGCCACTGCTCCTCACTCCATGTTAGACAAATCACTCACTGCTCAAATGGACAAGATGCAAGGGAAGAATCCACTAGAGGTCTCTAGGAAGGAAGAAAAATGCTCAAATATGATTCAACAACAACCTGTTTGGAGTGGGGTGGGGGAGATCTAGCTAGGGAAAAGGATTTGGTTTTTTGCTGAGGGTGATTACATACTAAGGTGATCATCTATGCAAATTTTCAGCTCATTTGGAAGAATAAAAACTGCACTTGCAGTTCAAAGGGCTTTTCTGGACAGAATTACAAAATATGAAGTGGCACTCACACACTTGCTTGGATGGAGCTGAAACTTGGAGGAGATAAATAATTTAGGCATGTGAGGATGCTGTATAAATTTCATGCCATCTTGATAAGCCAAAGTGGCACTTCCTTCATACAGTATCCCACTGGATAGAAACTTAGGAGAATTACTGGGAATGATTTGCAAAATAAAATAAGCTCAAATTTGGTTTAGAAAGGTTTTACAGATAGGAGAATGTGGTGGTAAAATTTCAGAATTTATGAAGCAACATAAAATATAGTTGCTTCATAATCCAAAATAATGACCAGGGACAAAGATTTGAAGCTATGGTCACATGCTTGAAGTAGTGATGCTCAAATTTGGTGGAGAGGCATGATTTGAGCATATTGAGGTGATGGAAAAGTTTCAATTCATTTAAACACTCCTAGCTAGCACTTGCTACACAAAGCTTCCTCTGGATCAGAAGCTTTGGAAATTTGCCAAGAAATATTTACTAGCTAAATTGAGTTGAATTTTGGCATGAGGCAATGATATGGCTAGGAAAGAGTGCCCACAAATTTTGAGAGCAATCCAGCAAATAAAAAGGGTACTTGCTTCACAACTTGACCGATAGGGAAGAATAAGAAAAGGAATTTTTGGGGAATATTTTTGAACATGGCAAGGAAATATTTTGTCATATCTGATGAAGATATGACCCAAGAGATTTATGAGAATTATTTGGAAATTTTTGAAGACATAGAAATGGGGGTTGCTTCACAACCTAAGGCAACAGAGGTTATTCCTTTTAAAAGAAAAATGAATTTTCCCAGGGAAAAGAATATTGGGATTGGCTCAAGATGGAAATGGCTAGGTCTTGGGGTGGTTTGAAGGTTGGCAAGCCACTAAGGAAAAGAAATCAAGGGTAATCTCTTTAGGTTTCAAAACTATCAAGCCACGGAAAAGCAAAACGAGACCAAAATCGAGGGAAAAAGAAATGGGTAAAATCCATGGTGTTACAAACCTACCCCCTTAAAGAAATCTCGTCCTCGAGATTTGATTTCTCAAGGTAAAACATAAATATCCTTACTTGAGGAAGCCGTTTCCAACTCGGGTTTCCTTCTTACCTTAGAATGATATTTCTGGTAAATCTTAGCCGATTAACTGTCTGGCTTCATGGTGGTTTATTCCACTGGATCCTCATATGTTACTCTAACTTTCATCTGTTTATATATGCTGACTTGACTGTCGGAGGTTCTAGCAGAGAGATCTTGTTCACGATGAACTATCTTTTGATTGATTCCCATATGTGAGGACACAAGCTTCGAGGTTGTTGTCCCACATTCTCGTCGTTCCATCTGTCGACACCTTTAAATGGATAATGGGCCGTGTAATCTTTTGACACTGCTGTTGCAATCTAACTGCTGAGTAATCTTCATAGATTTGAGTATCTTCTTCTAACAATGCTGAGCATATCTGGTTGGGCCGAGTGGATTGGCTTGATATTATGTCCTTGCAAATGGAATAGACCTCATGGGTGTGTTCCCATGGTGATTGGTATTGAACTAAACTGTTTTGATTATATGCACTATGTTGATCTTGCAACCATTATCGTACCTGTATGGGCAATCTTGCTCTTTCTGTTTGCCTGGATCCTTAGCCGGAAGAGCTAGGTCTCATGTATTCTTTATTCCTTCGGATGACCATGGGTGCTGCCAGGTACCATATTCCGGTAAGAATATTACTTAACAAGTTGTAGCCATAGGGTAACGACCTTCTAAACCCTTGGATAAAACCGACAAATAAACCAGTAGCCACTAGAGCGGTCTTTACAACTCAGATCTGGGACATTACTGGAGTAACTCAACCCAACTCACGACGGCCGAAAAGCAGCTCAAAGCATGAGACGGTGTCGATAAGAAGAAAGTAGTAGTTCCCTAAGACGGCCGAGAAACAGCTCAAAGCATAGGGTCGCTACTACGAAAAGAAATTCAACAACTGTCTGAGAGGGCCGAAAAGTAGCTCAGAACATGGGCCAGTTGCTGACAAGAGAAATAAAAGTCGGCATCCACCCCGAACGGCCGAAAACAGCTCAGAACACATGCGTGGTGCCATCATCTAAGAAAAATAGGCAAGGGTTCATCTGTGTCCCATACAGCTTATCCATGGGTTGTTGGTCATCTCACTGAAGTGTATAGCTGGTGTTCTTCTTCTCACGTAGCCCATGCGATAGTCGGATTTCTTATTGGGCTGACATCGTTGTATGATCAACTCTTGTGACTTTGGTAACATGTCCACCATATATATTGGGTCTATGTGGCGGAGTGCTTGATTCCTGATGTAGGCTTGTGCCTTGGCTGACTATTTTGCCTTCTGACCAGCTGTTGCGGATCTGATCCTTGTATGGTAATATGTTGCCAACTGTTAGTAGAATAACATGTACCAGTGAGAATGCGATGCCTTTCCAACAAAGGTTTACTTAGCTTGTGTTGTAAGTCATCCAGAGTATCGTGTCTAGGAAGACTGGGTAGCTTGTGCTCGATGTTTCGATTGGGATGGCTTCTTGAAGAAGATTGGGTACCATATCTCAAGTGCTTTCCTTCCTTGAAGACTTGCTGGGTAAGACTCGGTACCTTATGCCAGAAGCTTGTTGTGATGTCTTACTGGAGAAGCATGGGTGTCTTGAACAAAGATCCGTGTGTCACATTGAGTAATTCACCTGAATCTTGTGCCATAAGCTTTTCGGGTAGCTTGCGGGGAAAGACTGGGTTGCTTATTCTTGAAGCGTCATCTGCGAGCTAAATGCATGTATATGTCATTAATGTTCCTGCTGTTGGTTACTTGCGGTATGCAACGTGGTATTCAGCTATCCTTTTTGCTAAACACTAAGTTCATAGCTCATTCTGACTTCCTTCCATAGTATAGCAGATTTCAAATTATGCTCACAACAGACTCAACTGCGTATATGAATCATACCTTTGGCCCGAAATGTACGCATCTCTTCCTTTTTGTTGATTCCATGATTGCTGCTGAAAAAGTTGCACGGATGTATACTTGATGCTGATAATTCTTCTGGTCAGGATACCATTTATATTCGGGCTCGATATTCCTAATATATTGCAGTCTCCTGAAAGTTCCATCTTGCTGAACCGAGCTTCCAAATAACTGTCTCTTCACAAATTCTTTGAGTCCAATGTCGGTGAGCAACTTCCATAACGGGAAAATAAGGTAGCACCAAGGGCCCAAAGAAATAAGCAAATGACAAACACACAAAGCAGCAAAATCACATACCAGTAAGAGCACATATTCTACCGCTATTCACAACCATGATATGCATTCCTACTTAAGCACAAAAATCTCGCCAGAATTCCGGTACTACGGTCTAACATGCTGTGGCGGTGTGCACGAAGGTGAATCAATGTGTGGAAGGGGGTTGATGTAAACAAAGCTACACCAAACAGGGGCTTACACCGGTTCCGTCTGGACAGACACGGTGGCAAGGCCGAACTTGGTGATCGTGGGTCGGAACACAGGGTCTCGACCACGTCATCATCAAGCGTACGGAAGAGAACCGTACTTGTCTAGAGAACGAATGGCAGGGAAGGATAACTATGAAAGAAGGGCTTGTGGGCATTGCCATTTTCTGATAAGCAAGAACAGTAAGGGTTGCCAATGCGGCTAGAGGGATGGGCAAGATCCGGGATAGAAGCATGTCTATCGAAACAACAGGGCGGCTGGAGAGAATGCATTGGTGTGGTACCGGTGCATCAATCCAACAAGGGGTCGACATTACCAAGCACCTTGGCATCACCTCGCTAAAGCGAAGGTGACACAACACCAAGGAAGAAGAAAGCAGGCTGGAGAGTGCATGTGGTGAATCGAAACCGATGGCACATATACTCACCAGATCCATCGTTAGTAATAACATATCTAGTCTATATGCATGCTATGTGGAATCAAATGCAACAAACAAGTGCAGCAAACCATCTGGATCCTATACTACCAATTACTAACGCTCGCGCGGTGTAGGTTGTCCTACAACAAAACCTGCTCTGATACCAACTCTTGTGGCACCCCAGCTCAGAAGAAACTGGAACACCCCATATTCAAGCTCAAGGACAAGTCTTCTGGAATACGGAACTATTGGCACAGAACAAATCAGCTCTTTACTACTATGGAAAAAATTACAATGATACATGGATTACATCGCCTTGGCTATACTACACCTGCCTACGGTAAATCCTATGCTAGCAGCGGAACAACGACCGATGTGATGAACTACACTCTGGAGGGACTCTGGCTGGAATGCGCATCCTAGCTCGCGATTCGGAATCCTCGACAAGCAAGCAATCAAGGCATGACCTGCAATCTGGCATGACAAGCCAGGTGAGTACTTTGAATGTACTCGCAAGCTCACAACAAACATTAGCATTAAGGCAAGACAACATCATAGCAATCAAGATTAAGAAAAGATGTGTTATTACTAAAGGAGTAGCAGAGAACTAACTATACCAGGCTACTCTCACCGTACTCGGGTGATACCAACTCATGTGATCTTACCAAGATCCTTTAGCGAGTATCCTCAAGACGGATACCAAGACTTACCATCAGCACGATGCCCAACTGTTATCATACTCAGACAAGTTCTTCCATCATTAATATCATAATTACGGTTGACCACCTACTGAGGTCTGGTCGGGCTGTCCAATACCGTGGACTCGGCTATTTGAATAGGTTTGACACTCTGCAGAGGTTGCACACTTTATCCACACTATGGAGCATTGACCTCGTGATCCCATTCGGGTGGACGAGTGTTGCTCCAGCGAAACTTGCCTGACCCGTGACTCTTTCATCATACCACCGACAATCATCGTCCCTCGGAGTCCTGCCCTGGGTGGCCCTGTGTCCTCATGACACCTCCCACCGTCATGGCCAAACAAAACTGTCCCAAACGGGGACGGGTACCCCAAACAACTCAACTGGCTCACAGGGTTATCACCGCCTACCGGGCCAAGGTAGCACGCGTGCATAACCCTCCCTCTTTGGAGGTACGAGTGAAAGATCACGCGATCAGCTCAAGTGAAGGTCGTCCCATATCGGCAAATGTGGTTGCACTGATAAGCCCGGACAGGTGACTCTGATCAACCAACTAGGTATCTTATCCCGAATAATATGTCTATTATAGTTGATGCTCCGGCGTCACAGTAATCTGGTAAATAATAAGCTCAAGCCACTACTGTTGATCCATATACACAAAGTAATCATAGACAATAATCTCAACCTTATGTTATTGACTAGTGTGTAAGACACTAGTCACTAAAGATCCCGTACTCATCTCAGTAATAATTTATTCAACAGTGCATACTCACATTATTAAAATAATTAATTAGACTATGATATTGCAATGCAATTAAGCAAATGAAAATTGTGGCTTTCCTGGGATGAGGGAACCACCGGGAAGAAGGACGAGAAGCTCGCGGAAGGAATTGTCGGAAACAGTTCTCTCTCGGAGAAGGGCTATTTACGGCAAGGGCAACATGGTCATTTCCACTGTGTGATCACATGGTGGCAATGATAACATCTTTTCGGGCTCGACGAGACGAAGATGTGAGCTTTGGAATCACCGGAATCGGAGTCCCGAGCAAAAAGATATAAGGGTTTTGGAGCCAGGGACTATTCTGCAAAACAAATATTCACATACGGGTCCCTGAGTGGATTAGGCAGAAAGCACTTTTGAGAGAATACACTTTCAGAGAAGTGAAAGCGTATTTTTGCCCGAAGAACAATAGAATATGCTTTCATAAGAAGAAAGTGTGTTTTACCAAAAAGGCGCCTCCACTTACTCGGGTCAACGGCTGCCTAGTCAGCTCCTGGGCCGCTGACCCGCGGGGCCGACTGCGTCTCTCTCTCTCTCCTCCTGGCGTCGTATTCAACCTCGTGAAGGGGACAGGGGAGGCTTCGGGCGCTAGTGGCTGCTGGCGCCTGACCGCACCACAGGGCAGGCCGGCGAGCGCGGCAGCACCGTCGCTCCATGCCGCGCTAGGAGGAGGCCGAAGTGGCGCCCAGCGCGGCGTGCGCCACTGCCGCCATGGCTCGGTTTCCCTAGCTGGAGTAAATCTCGTGGGTATGCCAGCGGGGCTTCCCGTCCGAGAGGGAGGGCGGCGGAGACCTTTTTGGGGATGAGGGGAGGTTCTCATAGAGGCTAGGAGGGGAGGGGGCTACCCTATTGCTCGAATTCGAGCGGAGGGCTGAGGTGGCCCTGGCGGCAATGGTAGATGGGGAGGGGCTGTGGTACTCAGGGAGGAGCGGGATGAGGGCTGCAGGTTGGAGGAGGGCTCGCGGCACGTCTTAAATAGGCACGGGGTGGAGCTGCACGACGACGGCCGAGGCTTCAAGATGAATGTCGCTGTGGCGGCCCACCGGTGATCGACAGAGGCAGCCAGGAGCTACGGGACGAGGGTGGAAAGCTCTGGAGGACGCACACGAGTGGTAGAGAGCTCCCAGATGCTCGTGGACAAGCCGAAGCTTGCTGGAGGGTGCTCTTGTCTCCGTCAATGCACAGAGCACCATTTTGGCTTGCTCTAAGCGTGGTCACCACGTGCACTACGTGCTCTGGTGTGCCCCTGCTCCTCACTCCATGTCAGACAAATCACACACTACTCAAATGGATAAGATGCAAGGGAAGAATCCACTAGAGGGATCTGTGGAGGAAGCAAAATGCTCAAATATGATTCAACAGCAACCTGTTTGGAGTGGCATGGGGGAGATCTAGCTAGGGAAAGGATCTGGTTTTTGGCTGAGGGTGATTACATACTAAGGTGATCATCTCTGCAAATTTTCAGCTCATTTGGAAGAATAAAAACTGCACTTGGAGTTCAAAGGGATTTTCTGGACAAACTTACAAAATATGAAGTGGCACTCACACAGTTGCTTGGATGGAGCTGAAACTTGGAGGCGATAAATCATTTAGGCATGTGAGGATGCTGTATAAATTTCATACCATCTTGATAAGCCAAAGTGGCACTTCCTTCACACAGTATCCCACTGGACAGAAACTTAGCAGAGTTACTGCGAATAATTGGCTAAATAAAAGGGGCCTGCTACGCATCCACCGGCGGATGTTTAATAAACATCCGTTACTTGGAGAGCCGTCCGATCTACGCGTAGCCGTCCGATCCGCTCCGGCCACGCACCTCATAATTCCTGAAACGATGGCTGAGTTGCAGAAACTTTCGCTTTGTTGCAAGAAATAAACTTTGCATCCGTTAATTCCTGAAACAACGGTCGAGTTTCAAAAACAATTTGCTTGTTGCAGATTTTTTTTTCTTTGCCTTTCTGCTACATAGGTACTTTTGCGGAAGAATGTTTTGCAACAAAGGTCATGTTTCAGGAATTTTTGCAAACAAAAGTCAAGTTGCGGAAATTTTTTGGAACGTTCATGGGCGGCATGGGCGGTTGGCGGCGGCCGGATGGCCGGCCGGCGTCGCAGCCGAGCTGTCGGTGGGGTACCTGAAGTAGGTCATGCCATAGGGGAGCTCCGCCGTGGTGAGGTACTTCGGGATGTTGTCCATGACGAGGTTGCCGGCGTCCGCCGCAGCCGCGGTGCACTGCGGCCGAGAGGAGTCGGCGGAACGCCATCGAGCAGATCTGGTGGACGACCTCTCCGGCGGCGGAGAAGGTGGAGATCCGGCTGTGCGAAGGAGGTGGAGAACTGGAGGACGGTGGCCTAGTTTCTGAAACAACGAGCTAGTTTCAGAAAATTGTTCGTGATCGAGGCAAGATCCAACGGACTATTGGGTGGCACTTGGATGATAATATTTTCCCTAAATACAATGAGCTCAAAATTGGTTTAGATAGGTTTTATAGATAGGAAAATGTCGTGGTAAAATTTCAGAATTCATGGAGCAACATAAAATATAGTTGCTTCAGAATCCAAAATAATGACCAAAGATAAAGATTTGAAGCTATGGTCACATGGTTGAAGGAGTGATCCTCAAATTTGGTGGAGAGGCATAATTTGAGCATATTGAGATGATGGCAAAGTTTCAATTCATTTAAACACTCCTAGCTAGCACTTACTTGACAAAGCTTCCTGTGGATCAGAAACTTTGGAAATTTGCCAAGAAATATTTACTAGCTAAATTGAGTTGAATTTTGGCATGAGGCAATGATATGGCTAGGCAAGAGTGTCCACAAATTGTTAGATCAATCAAGTAAATAAAAAGGGTACTTTCTTCACAACTTGACACATAGGGGAGAATCAGAAAAGGAATTTTTGGGGAATATTTTTGAACATGACAAGGAAAGATTTTTTTCATATCTCAGGAAGATATGACCCAAGTAATTTATGAGAACTATTTGGGAATTTTTGAAGAGATGGAAATGGGGGTTGCTTCATAACCTAAGGCAATAAAGGTTATTCCTTTTAAAAGAAAAAGGTATATTCCGAGGGAAAAGAATATTGGGATTGGCTCAAGATGGAAATGGCTAGGTCTTGGGGTGGTTTGAAGGTTGGAAAGCCACCAAGAAAAATAAATCAAGGGTAATCTCTTTAGGTTTCAAAACTATCAAGCCACAGAAAATCAAAACCAGACCAAAATCGAGGGAAAAAGAAATGGGCAAAATCCATAGTGTTACAACAAGGATAGAAATGCATCTCATTGTTTCGCAAGAATTGATATTTTTACCAGTACATGTATTGAAAAGATGAGTATAAGGAGTTGGCTTACACTCGCCACAAGCTACATCAGAGTCACATCAATACAATACATATAATCATCAAGAAGAAGAGCAGAGTCCAACTACGGACGAAAACAAACGATAAAATAACGACGTCCATCCTTGCTATCCCAGGCTGC
This sequence comes from Hordeum vulgare subsp. vulgare, assembly GCF_904849725.1. Taxonomy (NCBI): domain Eukaryota; kingdom Viridiplantae; phylum Streptophyta; class Magnoliopsida; order Poales; family Poaceae; genus Hordeum; species Hordeum vulgare. The sequence continues at coordinate 371,823,686 of NC_058523.1, forward strand.
CGCCCTCGAACCGATCCTAGATCGATGATGAAGAAGAAGAAACTCCAAATAGCACAATTAGCACGCTCGCGTCAAATAACCTTTTACCTATACCTACAACTGGTGTTTTAGTAACCTGTGAGCCACAGGGGACTCAGCAATCTCATTTCCAAAGGTATCAAGACTAGCAAAGCTTAATGGGTGATGTATAGTTAAGTGGCGAGGCTGAAGCAAGCGACTAAGCTTTTATTTGAGGTGGCTAAATTACGAGTACTGGAATAAAAGAGGGGGATGTTCTACGCATAGTGGACGTGAGCTACTGATGATAAAATGAATGATCCGGAACACCTACTTACGTCAGGCATAACCCCATCGTGTCCTCGATCGGAGAAGGAGCTCACGAAAGAGACTGTCACAGTTACGCAATCATTTGGCATATTTTAATTAAGCTTACTTCAAGTTATATAGAACCGGATGTTAAACAAAGTTTCCGCATTGCCACATAACCGCGGGTATGGCTTTCTGAAATATTTAACCCTGCATGGGTGCTCAACTAGTCCATCACAAACTACCACACGCTGCGACAGAATAACCTCGATCAGGAAAACCCGTGATCTCCTCGGGTTCCTTTTGGAAAACCTCAACCTCGAGATAACCCAAGGCATCCTCGGAATCCCTCGCACAAGACTCTTGAGAAAGGTAAAACAAGTCCAGCAAGGCCGACCGGTGTGTCGAGGATCCCTATAGGAGCCGCGTATCTCGTTCTCAGGACACGAGGGATAAGCTACGCGTACGGTGGCCTCATAGAAACCACCCAAGTTGTCCTAGGTTCGCCCCGCACAGTGCTCTGTTTTGGACAAGAACCATCAGCACTGGCCCTCCATGTATTATGTGGAATTACTCCTCGGGTTCATGACACCCTATATTTTTCGGTATTAACAGAATTATTATGTTGGGAAAATATAGTACCAATGTTGGTCCTTGCCAGACAAGCTTTATCCCAAAACAATAATCTAGGGGGTCCCCATAACAACCACCAACATGTTAGGAGCGCTCATTTATGGAACATAATACCGGTAGACGAAACTAAGGGCGGAAAAGGTGGAACAAAACACCAAGCTAGAAAGGCCGAGCCTTCCATATTTTACCAAGTATATAGGTGCATTAAAATTAAATAGCATTAATATGGTGATATAACAAGGAACCCATGTTTGGACATGGAAGCAACTGCACCTACAACTAGCAACACTAACACATGGTTAAGCAAGCGGTAACATAGACAAACAGTGGTTTGCTAGGTTGTGAACAGGTTGAAGGTTTTCATGGCAATGTTGTGGGGCTGATATTTAACAAGTGGTAGACAGCGAGACATAATGGTAGAAACAAAACAACTATAACGACAATGATAGTAATGATATCTGGGGAAATGATCATCTTGCATGAGATCTCGCTGAGAAGAAGAACGACTCCGTGAAGCAGATGAACCGACGTAGTCGAACAGATCTTCACACTCCGACACGCTTGCGGAACTCTATCGAGACGAAGCAAACCGGAAAAAAGAATCAACACACAATATTCACCATGGCACAAGCACGACACGGTGCACAACACCTATGATGCATGGACTGTTCATATATGCAAGGCATGGCATGGCAATTCACACAGTCAAACGATACACATTAAGTGAAGCTCAACATGAAACGAGTTGCATATTGACGAAACTCCATATACGAATTATTTATTTCGCTCTTGTATAGGTAAACGATAATATTAAATGTTGTTAAGAATGGAAAGGGGTGAAGCACAAATGATCTACCTATCTAGGCATTTTAAATGAGGCCGGAAACGACATATAACATATCTGAAATGCCCCACACGCTAACTTCCAAATCTGTCCAGATTTGTCCTAATCATATTTTATGTTTGCTAAACAGAAAAACAAAGTGGTTCCCGTGATTCTACTCGTCGTTCTGGTCCATTTACATATATGGCTCATCTCCAACGGAGCTACGGTTAATTAACTACGACCTAAACCGTTTCTATCGCGTCGACACGCAAACCGATGCAAACTGGATAGCTAACAGCTCTAAATATGCATGAGAGTTGGAAAATATTAATATATACGAAATTCTAGCCAAGTTGCATATATAACTCGTCGCGATCCGACGCACGGATTAAAAGATACGGGCATTTGAAAATATGCTCTTTTTCTGAAATTAATAAATTCGCCGGAATAATAAAAAAACAATTACAGGCCTGATCTAGAGCTTAACGGGACTAACAGGGGCAAGCACAACATTAAAATAAAACCCATAGGGCACGGAATAGGGGCTTACCTCGGGCCAAAAGACTGGACCGACTGGAGCGGACTAGGTTGGCCGGCTTGGGGCCGTCAAGCTGGGTCGAGGGAGGCCGCGCGGGGTTGGGCCGGCCGGGGCGCTGGCCTAGGCCTCGAGGAGCTGGCCAGCTTGGTCAACTCGGGGCCCACGTGCTGGCGAGGCCGGTCAACGGGGCGGCTCGCCTCCATCCTCCCGCACGAACAACACGGGCAGCGGCCATGGCAGCTCCTCGCAACGAACTCCGGCAGACGGCAGCGGCGAGGGCTCGACTAGGTCCATGTGGATCGGGGCCCAGGGAACCCGTTCCCGATGGCGGAAGCAAGCGAACGCACCCCATGTTCCGCGAGTTCGAGCTCCCTGGTTGCAATAGGGAGAGAGAGGTTAGGGGACAGGGATAGAGAGAGCTGAGGAGGCACGAGAGGAAGGGAGACACGGGCAGGAGTGGCCGGCTCGTCGAGGGTTCGACAACCGGCGGTAGGGAAGCAATGAGCAGCGCACGCAGTCGCATGGGGCTCCGGCGAGGCAGATGCGCGCGGGCCCCATGGAGGCGTGGGGTGCGTGAGCGAGCAACGACGGCTCGGGCCCGAGCGGGCCTCGGACGGGCCTAGCGGCCCCCTGGCGGCTGAGGAGAGAGGAGGTGGTGGCTGGGGCGTTGGCGATGCCAAGTGGCAGTGGGGCTGTGGTGCGGCACGGAAAACGAGGGCGGCGGCTAGGGTTTCGAGGCTAGGGGTCTATTTATAGACAAAACGGGCTAGGGTTAGGGGATTTACTCCGTTTTCGGACCGTTGGATCGTGATCCAACGGCTCCGGATGCGGAGGGGGTTAGGGTTAGCTTAGGTGGTCTAGCGGGATGTGTTAGAGAGGCTAGGTGGGGAATAGAGGAGAGATTGGCAGCACGTCAACTATTTTTTAAACACCGAAAAATGTCCAACGGTAAACCGAAGACGGTGCTGCTACGGTCGACCGTTCGGGTATCAAACGCACTCCGATTGCGACGAAATTTGGTAGGCAGCCTAACTACACTAAAACAAGACCGCACGCTAAGTTTCAACCCAATCCGAGAATATTTTCCTGACACTTTTAAAAACAACATTTTATCGATGTCGCGGGCGCGTGCGTGTGTGGTTGGTCTCAAAATGGTCAATGACAAAAATGAAGAAAACCGACAACTAATAACGGATGCAAGGTTTGAAAACTGGCGGCAACGGAGTGCCGATTGAATGTAGATGATGCTCATGATGCGATGATGAATGCAACAAACAATAATTAACCCGACGACAGTGGAATGAAAGGGGAATCTTCTGGAGCGTCGGTCTCGGGCTGTCACAGGATATACCTTATCAAAGACACATATGTTCAAATTATACCTGGCATGGGACACAAGCCCATTCAAACCTAGGGGAGATGGTAAAGTGATAATGGACATGAAGTTCCATATCTGAGTAACATTGGAGCACTCATATAAATTGCAAAGTAAGTGAGGCCTGACACTATATTTGTTGGCAATTTATTGAGAGTGCATCCCCAATAAAAGGTATAATGGTTGGTGTAAGGAATATCTTGAGATATGTCCAAGACACAAAAGGTCTTGATTAATTCCTTTGAGAAAATCAAGATGGGAACATGATGTGACATCATGATAGTGGCCGATAATCTGATCCCAACAATGCCATATCAAAGCTGGATTTAATGGAAGAGTATTCTATGGGAAGCCTTCAGAATAGACTCTAAATGGGTCCTTACTAAGATCATTCTCCCATAACTACTTTGAAGCATGACAAGATATACATGTCTTTGCAGAATGACTGGTCACATGTGAGATCATGTGAAGATTCATTGGAATCAATTATCATTATCTACGAAGATAATGCAGCTAAATCCTAGGGGAGATGACTGGGTGTGTTCTTGGGGGGCTGGCACCTTCAAAACGACAGCATATCGACGTTTCTATTTCAAAGAGACTACGGTGCATCCAACGTTTCACTGGCTGTGGAAAACAAAGTATGTCCCAAAGATCAAGGTATTTGGATGGTTTTTGCTGATGGACAGGCTCAACACGAGGAATATGCTCAAACGGAGACATTACAACATAGGGGCTACTCTGGACTGCATCTATTGGAAACACATGGAGGAAACACTGGAACATCTCTTCTTTGAATGCAGCTTTAGCCAACGCTGTTGGAATATGCTCAACATCAAATGGTCAGAACAACAACATAGACTAGAGAAACTACAGCATCAGAGGACAGCACACCCCAGGGACATGTTCATGGATATTTTTCTGGTGGAAGCCTGGAGTCTATGGAAGGAAATAAATAACAAGTGCTTTGAGCAAATAACCCCATCTCCTGGGGCTTGGCGACGTCGGTTTGTACTAGACTTCTCCAATCTTAGAAACCGTCTGCCTACTAGCAAGGTGCAAAACATAGATAACATTGTGGCCACCCTAGCTGATACCACATAATATGTAACCCCACCCTGCCCACCTCCCCCCTCCCCCCATCCCCATTCCACCCCCTCCCCATCATGTACATGTGTAACTATTGGCTTTATATATACATGCAGTAGGATTTTATCCTACTCTCTTACACTCAAAAAAAAGATAATTTCACTTGCATTTCTTATGGGTTATATTTATCCTCGCAAATTACAGAAATGTAAGAGGATAATATGCAAACAAATTATTGTCAGATTCACAATGTCTCTACCTACGTTTATATTCCAGAATGAGGTTCGTGGAATCGGTATGAGAAAAGATTGATGTTTGCAAAGTTCAGGGGGAATAAGATCCAAGGTTATAACTAGTTGGTGATCTTTTGATCATTCATATTATACTTTTTTTTTCCTTTATGAGTTTTCCAAGATCGTTTCTCTTTTAATGTTTTTAACGAGACAATAAAAATACAAGTGCGGATGTATGCAATATTTGTTTCTACTTATATTTTTCCCACTGGGTTTTTAAAGTTGTTTTCGATGGCATAATATTATAAGGTTTCTCCTCAATTTTTCCCACATGGTTTTTTTGTAGGAGTTTTCAGTTTGCAATATACACATGACGAATTGATCAAGAGGGAGTGTTGAGAAATAAAACATGTGATCAATTGTATGGGAGGGATGCCTCTGACAAGGTGGCTGTTGGGGAAAGGTGTCTCCCCAACAAACCCCTACATCTTGTATATAAGTGGGTGTCCCACATTGCAATGGACTAGTGAATCATTTGAACTCTTCATTTGTCTCTCTTTGCTTTCACAATTCAATAGTTCCTTTGGTCTGGGATGTTCATTTTTTGTTAGGCAATCCCCGTTGTGATGTCTCGTGGGTTCTCTAGTTATGGGCCTCGTTGTACTCCCTCTGTTGCGTATTATTTCTCGTTAGAGTAAATCTTCGACAAGGTGAAAAGGGACAAATGTGGCCACCCCTCCAAACCTCAACCGTAGCCACCCCTCCGTCGTAGCGGCACAACCTCGAGGGCCCCACTGTAGCAGCATAGCCGACGACGACTCATGCCTGTCGCGCCCGCACCTCCAGCCGCCGACGACTCATGCCCGTCCCGCCCACACCTCTAGACGCTCGCGACTCCTGCCCATCACGCTCGCACCTTCAGCCGCCCCTGGCTCCTGCCTCGCCGCACCCACATCTTTGTTTGTAGCTCGACGCCTGCAGCTTTGCCTGCGGCTCGACGTTGACCTCCTGCCGCAGGGCCGCGATCTTGGCCGGCTCGACGCCAACCTCTTGCCGCATGGCCGCGACCTTGGCTGGCTCTATGCTCCAGCGTCATTGATGCAGCTGCATCTCCACCGGCAAACCCATCCCCACCCCCCTCCATTGCCGCCACCCTGCCGTCGTCCTGGCACTTCTTTACCTCCTCGCCAGCGAGGAAGCAGCATGCCCTCCCGATCCAGCAACAACATGTTGAAGAGTGTGGCATGCTTCTGCGTACGCATGTCCTCACGATAGGCGGCTTGCTCCGCCCTTCTCTCCGCCCTCCTTTGCGTGAAGAATGCGCGCTCGTCGAGGATGACCTACGGGAACTATTGGCACCACTCCACCATGGCTTGTTCGTCCATCTCAATGATGCCGAGGCGGCGCTCCCGCCTCCGGTTCTAGCGACGATCCACTTCGGTGACAACCCGAGGGGGAGGCGCGAGCCGCTGCACCCACTCCCGCGTGGGGAGATTCATGTCCCTACGAGGCTAGTTGAGGCGCCACGCAGCCGCGTCGTACGCGCGGGCAGCCTCGTCGACGGTGTTGAACGTGCCGAGCCCGAGGCGCATGTCACCGGAGTGGATCTCGGCATAAAAGATGTTGCAGGTGCGCGCGCAGACGCCGCGGTAGCCCGAAGTTCGTAGGCAGCGTGGCGGCATGGTGACACGGCGGCGGCAAGGCGAGAGAGAGAGCGCCAAAGGGCGCGTGGCGAGGCGAGGGGCGCGTGGGAGCGGTGGAAGGACGCCTGGAAGAGGTGCTGGATTTATAGTGCGCGCCAAATCTAACGCGCGCCGGGTCGCTTTCTCCCCCGCGCACAAACTTTTCCCGTGCGCTGGGATCTTCCGCGCCCGCTGGAGCGGATGTAACCGCTCCGCGCGCGCTAAAATGCATTCCCCCCCCCCACACACACACGTTTTTTACGGCCACTGTTGGAGATGCCCGTCTCGGGGCGCTGCGGGAAAACCTAGCAGAAGATACTGATCGCTTTTCGCACCCACCACTAGCTCTTAAATGTTCCCGGATTAGGAGGGCCATGTTGGGCTGGGCCAATCCAGAGGGCCGAAGAACGGGCAACGGCCCGTCCAAAGACACCGGCCTGGCCACCACGTCGGAAAAACTGAACATGAATGTCGGCCCATGACCAAAGATCGAGCCCGCGAGATCGTTCTGGCCCAACGCCCCGTCATCCCCCTCCTCTCCGACCCGAATCTGCGCCGTACCGAGTCCGAGAACGAGCAGGGGAAAGTTTGCCGTCAAGAGCGTCCGCGGCGCCCTCGTCGTCCGCGCACCCTCCGACATGCCTCGCCGAAGAGCACGAGAGGCACCAGAATCCGAACCCTTCACCAGTGGCGTCGTCTCCCGCACCTCACGGCACCGACCTCTCGAGCCCGTCGACCACGGCGACCATCGAGGATCCCCGCCCGACGCCGCTCGACACAGAACACATTCGATCTGTTGGGTTTGCGCCTCCGCATATGTGTCGAGATCACATCCGCCGCTCCACCATGATGTAGAGTACAAACCACATAGATCCCGCTGTTCTCAACCTTACTTGTCTTACTATTGATTTTTTAGATAATCTCAACCGATACGGCACAAAACAAAAACCAACCTAAAATAATCATTATCAAATAGATTTTTTGTCCTACTTATTTCCTTAAAAATCCCATCTGTAAATATTTGTGAGAGAAATGAATGTTTTTAGACGCATTTTATTTCTAATTATATCTTTATTTTTATTTTTGTGACAAATATTTTCGAAAGAAGGGAGTGATTGATAGTATAAAATGACTGGAATATGTTTGCAATATCTAGTAATAATCCGACACATATCTCTCCACCGTGGGGCTTTGGGATGCGGATCCAATAAGCTTTTGAACCAAAGGGACTTCTCATTTAACACGGAGGTAATCTTGTATAATCCCCAAACGGAGTATGTTTCAGTCCATCGGTAATCTCTCCCTAATAATAAAGCAAATACAGTTTCTGGTCGTCCGTCATTTAAATTACCCCCGAAGTTGGTTAAAATTTACCCACCAATGCCACTCGTAGGTAAAAAAAAGTCCGTTTTTTAGATTTTTGAAATCAGCGCCTTTATTTGTTGTTATAGACACCGATACATTAGCAAAGCAACAGTTGACGAGTAGCGTAATGGCTATTGGTTCAAGTGTCCACATGGGAGACCAGGGTTCGATCCTTGGTTCTCACCTGTGTTTTTCTCTCTTTTTCTTTACCTCTCTAAAGCATGGGCCGGCCCATGTGGAGGTCGGGGCACCCTTGTTTTGTTTTTTTAATTTCATTTTTGTTTTTTCTTCTCTAAGTTAATTCCAGATTTCAAAAGAACAAAATATCAAAAAATTATGAGTATAAAAAATATAGGGAAAAGCAAAAACTGTTTGTGTATTCGAAAAAATATTTAGAAAGTCATAAAATATTCATGAGTTCGAAAATTGCTCACATATTATAAAACAAATCACGATTTCAAATAAATTGTTATGAAATACTAAATGATCATGATTTTTTATAAAATTATCCAGTAATCAAAACATATTCATGGATTTGAATAGCTTGTCCATCATCTTTTAGAAAATCTTCACAAAAATTAATATACATTCATAAATAATGAACAAAATGAATTGTCGCTTACGTAAAGGTTTTATTAGGAGATCTGTAAAGATTATTTCATGTTTTTATTTAGACCCTTGCATATCAAAAAGTTGCGACATTTGCAAAAATAGAAAAATGATAAACCATTTGTGAATTCAGAAAAATATTCGGAAAATCATAGAAAGTTCATTAGTTCAGAAATTGCCCACACATTATAAAAAAATCACAAATTCAAATAAATTTTCATGAAATAAGAAATGTTCAAGATTTTTAAAAATGATCCGGTATGCAAAGCATATTCAGAAATTTGAAAAACATCTCCATCAATTTTTAAAAAATGTTCAAAAAAACACATCCGTAAATAATGAACAAAACAAATTGTCGCTTACATAAAGGTTTTATTACGAGATCTCTGGAGATCGTTTTATGATTTTATGTAGTCCCTCGCGTTAGGTAAAAAAAGGTTTCCGTGTTTTGTACAACGCTGAGCCCCAACCAAATTGACACAAATTTTTATGAATTAGTTTTGTAACCAATTATGTTTATTCTCATACAAGAATACTGATTATGGTAAGCACCGCTACGCTAAGTTAAGATGAGGCACATCATTCATGAGTATAGCTCAGGCAGGATTCGTAAATGTAGTTTGCTCAGCTATAAAATATTATGTTGTGGCGCCTTAAGAAATCAAGTCGCGATGAGCATCATATTTTATGTTTATGAAATCATACTTTGTTATATCTACCACACCTATATAATCTAATAGTTTTTTCCCGTTACATCGCACGGGCATATTTGCTAGTCTTGTATTAATCCCCAAACCGAGTCTGTTTCAGTTCGTCTCCTAGGCTCCAAACACGGCTCTGCAATCGGAAGAAGTTCCTCTCCAAACCACTATATAATGCCAGGCTGCTGAGGTGGCTGCGTAACCAGCCTACTGTAAATATGAATGGTCGTTACTAAATAATGATCAAAGAACTATTTAGTAACGAACATTCATATTGATCATTATCACCTAGAAGTAAGGCAGTGCCAGGTGCTGTCCGCTTTATGACCTTTTTCAGTAAGCAAGTGATGACCTTTCTGATGAAAATGGTCGTTGGTTTTTGGGGCTAGGACCCCTCCACACAGCTTACGACCAAATGATGTCAAATGGTCATAGATTTATGACCATTCCTTCTAGGGTCACTGACAAAAGGTCCTTAGTTGACATATTTCTTGTAGTGGATTGGCCTGGCCCAATGCCCCGTCACCCCCCTCCTGTCCGACCAGAATCTCCGTCGGCCCGAGTCCGACAACGAGCAGGGGAAAGTTTGCCGTCGAGAGCGTCGGCGGCGCCGTCGTTGTCCGTGCACCCTCCGACATGCCTCGCCCAAGAGCACGAGAGGCACCAGAATCCGAACCCTTCACGAGTGGCGACGTCTCCCGCACCTCACGACACGGACCTCTCGAGCCCGCCGACCACCGCGGCCATCGAGGATCCCCGCCCAACGCCGCCTCGACAAACTACACATTGGATATGTTGGGTTTGTGCCTCCACATCTGTGTTGAGATCACATCCGCCGCTCCACCATGGTGCAGAGCACCGACCACATAGATTGCCCCCGCCGTTCTCAACCTTACTTGTCTTACTATAGATTTTTTAGATAATCTCAACCGATACGGCACAAAACAAAAAACCAACCTAAAATAATCAGGACGAAATAGATTTTTTATCGTACTTATTCCCTTAAAAATCCCATCTGAAAATATTTGTGAGAGATATGGATGTTTTTAGACGCATTTTATTTTTAAATATATATTTTTATTTTTATTTTTGTGACAAATATTTTTGAACGGAGGAAGTAACTGATAGTATTAAATGACTGAAATATGTTTGCAATATCTAGTAATAATCCGACACATATCTCTCCACCGTGGGGCTTTGGGATGCAGATCCAATAAGCTTTTGAATCAAAGGGACTTCTCATTTAACACGGAGGTAATCTTGTATAATCCCCAAACCGAGTCTGTTTCAGTCCGTCTCCCAGGCTCCGAACACGCCTCTGCAATCGGAAGTTCCTCTCCAAACCACTATATAAAGCCAGCTCCTCCTAGCAATCCACTTACCAAGTTCCTAGGGGGAGAGCGATAGTAACAACGCCACCATGAAGGCCGGAAAGGCGAAGCAGGGCCAAGAAGCAGATCGCGTTCACCTCCTCCACGCATCGTCCAGCGACGGCAAGGCGGCGCGTATGACCAAGGGGTGCGCGGCGTTCTTGGTGGGCAACGACGGGGAGGCGCCGCAGCGGTTCACGGTGGCAGTGACGCTGCTCGGGCACCCCGCGATCGTCGAGCTGCTCGCCGAGGCGTGGGAGAAGTACGGGTACGCGCACGAGGGCGCCATCGCTGTCCCCTGCAGCGTGGAGCGGTTCCAGAGGGCGGTTGACGCGGCGAGGGCCCAAGAACGGCACCATCATCATCACCACTTCCACTTCCGCCTTCCGCACCTCGCCGGCTGCTTTAGGCCCCCGCATATTCTTGCATAGGATCGATACGCGCGGCTTTGCTTCTAGCTAGTTTCTGCGACCTTTCTTGGGTTTCTGGTGCGGTGATCGAATTGATAAGACACCCCCATGATCGGAGAAATCTTAGAAATAGTATGTAATTGTATCTAATTGATCGAATCTCCATGAAGCATGCAGATTCCATCTGTGTTTTGTAGCCCGAAAATTGATTGATTAATTGATTGATTTTGTACTGTTTTTGTTGCATATATTCCATCTGTGTTTTTTAGTCCCAAGATTTCTTAATAGATTGATTATTTTGTACTGTTTTTGTTGCATATGTGACGAGAATTCGAGGGATCGTTCCTTTGCTGGTCGAATTATTCTTCGTTTGACTCTGTTTTCTGAGGAACTCGATCAAGCACACTGATTTATCGTTACAATAAGATTACAATCTTAGGGGAGTTAGTTGACTCGAAGCTCGATCAAAGTTATCGCGAAATTCGCCGACAATACGATCATCAAGGAGAAGCAAACTTTTCTTAGAAAAAGTAATATATTGGATCTTCTGTGTCTTATTTCATGATTGGATTCAGAATGTGAGAAGGTAATTGATTCTAGCCGGATGACCGATCAGGAATAGCATCGGTCGCCTAACGGAGCAACATTACGTGTTTGTCATGCACAATGCCGTGAAACACGCGTGTGACCCATGCACCGGTGATTCTCTTTTCAACGACTCGCGGACCTTTTTTTTTCAGAAAAAGGAGGATGACCCCCGGTCTTTCATCTCGAAGATGCATGCAACCACTTTATTATTTATTCACAAAGATCTTATAAAGCAATGCATCAATATTTCTGAAGCCGCCCTCTCGGCAACATCTGTCGCTACTCCTATCCAATGGTGAAGGGGTGCAGAAAGCGTGAGTCACATACCCATATCTCTCACCTAGCCTAACATCTAAAGCCGAAGGCCTCAACCGAGCCACGTACCGGGTCAGGGGCACAAACCGGTCCATCGCACCGTCATAGGTCGTCGCCACCGCCTTCCATCAATCCATCTTCAAAACAGTTACTGACGCATCGACCTTGCAAGGCCTGTCGTCGATGCCCCCACGACGCCAAACATCGCCTCCTCCCTACGCACGCTCATCATCACGCATCCGTCGCCGAGACTTTGCTGCGCCTCGCCGTCGAGACTCCATGGCGTTGATGTGTCACTGGGAACGCCGCTCCACCGTAGATGCCGACCAATGGTCCCTCGAGCCCGTGCGTACCTCCATCAATGACACCCCAAGGGGGGAAACGACTCGTCGTCATCTGATCTACTGATCTAGGATTTTCCCTGGAGGTAGCAGAGAGTGGCCTTGAACTTCTCCTCGATGATGCCTTGAGTAAGGGAACGATGTAGACAGTGCCGCCATCGCTGGCCTTGGCAGTAGCCGAAAGCAAGCTTTCACCCATATTTGTTCGAGGAACCCATCTCTCCTGCACGGGCCACCACATCCTGCGACGTCCCCGGAGCGGGATCCCAAGATCCACCGCCACTGGGACGCTACAAGGACCCCCCACCTGGCCGTCATCCCTGACGAAGGGGACGACACCACCACCTTGTTCAGATCCAGTAGCACGCCAACGCCTCCTGCTGCCCCCAATCACATCTGTGAAGGAGGACCGTTAACGCGGGCGCCCACCACCGCTTAGGGCCGCCGGACGGCGCCCGAGCCCGACCACCCGGAGGAGAACCGATCTGGGGTGGGGAACCCCAGATCCGCTGCCGCCAGCCCCCGTAGCGCCACCGGGATCCCATCGGGCCGCCGCCCAAGCATTACAACTCCCCCTCCATGTCGTAAGCCCAGGGGCGTCGTCGCATCTCAGCCAGAGGATCCCCTCGTGAAGAAGGGAGGAAGGCCCGCCGTCCGCCGTCTGCCGGGCGAGCTTCGCTCAACGGCCTCCTCCGACAGCGGCGGGGAAGCAGGGGAGGAGGGAGGTTGAGGGTGGCGGCTGCTAGGGATCCCGAGTCGCCCCCTAGGGGCGACACGAATGGTTCAAACTTACAATCTTATCATCTCTTTATGCGTCCCTCTCTTTCATACTACCTCCTCCCCCAAAAATGCAAAAAAAAACTCCTCCCCATTCAAGCGTCGCCGATGAGCTCCCCATTTACCTCGATCTTGCACACAAGGCTACGAGAGAGAGCCATGCGCGAGGCCACGACCTCCTCCCTTTTTTGCCCGAGCCAAGCTGTTCACTACTAGGAAAAATCTTGTGGATGGAGGCTTAACAGTAGCACGACTTAGAGAAACATGCTACTGCTACTTAACAGTAGCACGGGGTGGCAAATCGCTAAAAAACAGCGCTGCTGGTACGGTATCTCCACCGTATCCATCCGACTATGTAGAGTAGCAGCGCGACAAGATGGAAACGATGTTGTTGCTAAACTGTTAGCAGTAGCGTGTGGGCGAAAGACACGATGCAACTATTGTTGTACTATGCCACTTTTGGAAATATGCCCTAGAGGCAATGATAAAATAGTTATTATTATATTTCCTGTTTCAAGATAATCGTTTATTATCCATGCTATAATTGTATTGAATGAAAACATAGATACATGTGTGGATACATAGACAAAACAATGTCCCTAGCAAGCCTCTAGTTGGCTAGCCAGTTGATCAAGGATGGTCAAGGTTTTCTGACCATATGCAAGTGTTGTCACTTGATAACTGGATCACATCATTAGGAGAATCATGTGATGGACTAGACCCAAACTATGAACGTAGCATGTATTCGTGTCATTTTATTGCTATTATTTTCTGTGTGTCAAGTATTTATTCCTATGACCATGAGATCATATAACTCACTGACACCGGAGGAATACCTTGTGTGTATCAAACGTCGCAACGTAACTGAGTGACTATAAAGGTGCTCTACAGGTATCTCCGAAGGTGTCCGCTGAGTTAGTATGGATCAAGACTGGGATTTGTCACTCCGTGTGACAGAGAGGTATCTCGGGGTCCACTCGGTAATACAACATCACAAACAAGCCTTGCAAGCAATGTGACTAAGTGTAAGTCACCAGATCTTGTATTACAGAATGAGTAAAGTGACTTGCCGGTAACGAGATTGAAATAGGTATACGGATACCGACGATCGAATCTCGGGCAAGTAACATACCGAATGACAAAGGGAATGACATACGGGATTATTTGAATCCTTGGCATAGAGGTTCAACCGATAAGATCTTTGGAGAATTTGTAGGATCCAATATGGGCATCCAGGTCCCGCTATTGGATATTGACCGAGGAGTGTCTCGGGTCCTGTCTACATAGTTCTCGAACCCGCAGGGTCTGCACGCTTAAGGTTCGATGATGTTTTAGTATAGTTGAGTTATATGTGTGGTTACCGAAGGTTGTTCGGAGTCCAGGATGAGATTACGAACATCAGGAGGTTTTCCGGAATGCTCCGGAAATGAAGATTGATATATAGGACGGTTTCATTTGGTCACCGAAAACTTTCGGGCATTACCGGAATTGTACCGGGAGTGACGAATGGGTTCCGAGTATTCACCGGGAGGGGCCCACCCACCCTGGAGTGAGCCCAGTGACCCTAGGGTGGCGCACCAGCCCTTAGTGGGCTGGTGAGGCCAGCCAAATAGGGCCATGGTGCCAAAAGTGGAAAATACCAAAAGAAAAGAAAAAAAGGAAAGAGGGAGGTGGGAAGGAAGGAGTGGACTCCTTTCCCCAAACCGAATTGGGGTGGGAGTCCACCTCCTCCTTAGGCCGCGCCCTTGGGGACCCCTTGAGCCCCAAGGCTAGCCCCTCCCCTCCTCCTATATATACTGGTGGTTTTAGGGCTTTTGAGAAACAACTTTGCCACGTGCAACTCAAACCTATACCACGTAGTTCTCCCTCTAGATCGGATTTCTGCGGAGCTCGGGAGGAGCCCTGCAGGAGTAGATCATCACCACCACCGGAGTGCCGTCACGCTACCGGAGAAATCATCTACTTCTCTGTCTCTCTTGATGGATCAAGAAGGAAGAGATCGTCATCGAGTTGTACGTGTGCTGAACATGGAGGTGTCGTCCGTTCGGCACTAGATCGGAACGGACCGTGGGACGAATCGTGGGACGACGGTGATTTGAATCACAAAGCTGTACCACTACATCAACCGCGTTTCTTAACGCTTCCCACTTAGCGATCTACATGGGTATGTGGATCTAATCTCCTCTCATAGATGGATATCACCATGATAGGTCTTCGTGTGCATAGGAATTTTTTTGTTTCCCATGCAACGTTCCCCAACAGTGGTATGAGAGCTAGGTTCATGCGTAAATGTTATCTCGAGTAGAACACAAAAGGTTTTTTGGGCGTTGATGTTCGATTTGCTTCCCTCCTTAGTCTTTTCTCGATTCAGCGGTATTGTTGGATTGAAGCGGTCCGGACCGAGATTACTCGTACGCTTATGAGAGACTGGTTTCATCGACTGATATGCAGCTCGTTGCATAAAGATGACTGGCGGGTCTCGGTTTCTTCAACTTTAGTTGAATTATTTTTGACCGAGGCGGTCCTTGGAGAGAGGTTAAATAGCAATTTGCACATCTCCGTTGTGATTTTTGCGTAAGTAAGATGCGATCATACTAGATACCCATAGCAGCCACGTAAAACATGCAACAACAAATTAGAGGACGTCTAACTTGTTTTTGCAGGGTATGCTTGTGATATGATATGGCCAATGACGTGATGTGATATATTGGATGTATGAGATGATCATGTTGTAATAGTTAATATCGACATGCACGTCGATGCTACGGCAACCGACATGAGCCATATGGTTGTCTTTAAACTACCGTTTGTGTTTGCAGATGCGTTTACTATATTGCTAGGTCATAGCTTTAGTAGTAATAACATAGATAGCACGACAACCTCGATGGCGGCACGATGATGGATATCATGATGATGGAGATCATGGTGTGGCGCCGCTGACAAGAAGATCATGCCGGTGTTTTGGTGATGGAGATCAAGAAGCACAAGATGATGGCCATATCATGTCACTTATGAATGGCATGTGATGTTAATCTTTTTATGCACCTTATTTTGCTTAGAACGATGGTAGCATTATAAGGTAATCTCTCACTAAAACTTCAAGATGAAATTGTGTTCGCCCCGACTGTGCACCATTGCGATAGTTCGTCGTTTCGAGACACCACGTGATGATCTTGTGTGATAGACTCAACGTTCACATACAACGGGTGCAAAACAGTTGCGCATGCGGAACACTCGGGTTAAACTTGACGAGCCTAGAATGTGCAGACATGGCCTCGGAACACAAGAGATTGAAAGAACCAACATGAATCGTATAGTTGATATGATTAGAATAGATATTTCTTAGCACTGAAACTATTCTCAACTAACCTGATGATCGGACTTGAGTTAGTGGATTTGTATCATGTACCACTCAAATGACTAGAGAGATGTACTTTTTGAGTGGGAGTTTATCAGTAGTTTGATTAGTTAAACTCTAATTATCTTAAATGTAGTCTAAGTCCACTTTGCAATATTTTATGTTGTAGATCAATGGCTCACGCAGTAGCAACCCTGAATTTCAATACGTTCCTAGAGAAAGCTAAGTTGAAACATGATGGAAGCAACTTTGTAGACTGGGCTCGTAATCTAAACCTGCTCCTGTAAGCTGGGAAGAAGGTTTATGTCCTTAATGCTGCGATAGGAGATGAACCACCCGCTACGTCTAGCCAAGATGTTTTGAACGCCTGGTTAACACGTAAGGAGGACTACTCAGTAGTTCAATGTGCAATCTTGTATGGCTTAGAACCGGGACTTCAACGTCGCATTGAGCGTCATGGAGCATATAAGGTGTTCCAGGAGTTGAAGTTTATCTTTCAGAAGAACGACCGGATCGAGAGGTATGAGACCTCCGATAAATTCTATGCTTGCAAGATGGAGGAGAATTCGTCTGTCAGCGAACATGTGCTCAAAATGTCAGGGTACTCAAACCGTCTAGGTGAGCTGGGGATTGAACTCCCGCAAGAGGCTATCACTGACAGAATTCTTCAATCACTGCCACCTAGCTATAATAGCTTTGTGTTGAACTATAACATGCAAGGGATGAATAAGTCACCCGGCGAGTTATTTGCGTTGCTGAAAGTCGCGGAGTCAAAACTCCGAAAAGAGCATCAAGTGTTGATGGTCAATAAGACCACTGGTTTCAAGAGAAACGACAAAGGCAAGAAGGGTAACTCCAAGAAGAGCGGCAATCCTGTTGCCAATCCGAAGAAGAAACCCAAGGCTGGACCTAAGCCTGAAACAGAGTGTTATTATTGCAAGGGAATGGGTCACTAGAAGCGCAACTGCCCCAAGTATTTGGCTGATAAGAAGGGAGCCAAGGAAAAATCATGTATATTTGATATACATGTTATTGATGTGTACATAACCAACTCTTGTAGTAGTGCCTTGGTATTTGATACCGGTTCTATTGCTCATTTTTCCAACTCGAAGTAGGAACTGCGGAATAAACGAAGGCTGGCGAAGGATGAAGTGACGATGCGCGTGGGAAATGGTTGCAAGGTTGATGCAATCGCCGTCGGCACACTCTCACTTGAGTTACCATCAGGATTAGTTATGAACTTAAATAATTGTTATTTAGTGCGTGCGTTAAGCATGAACATTATATCTGGATCATGTTTATTGCGAGACGGTTACTCGTTTAAGTCACAGAATAATGTTTGTTCTATTTCTATGAGTAATATCTTTTATGGTCATGCACCCAATGTGAGAGGATTGTTCATATTGAATCTTGATAGCAATGATACACATATACATAACATTGAGACCAAAAGATGTAGAGTTAACAATGATAGCGCCATGTTTTTGTGGCACTGCCGCTTAGGTCATATTAGTGTAAAGCGCATGAAGAAACTCCATTCCGATGGGCCTTTGGAGTCACTTGATTTTGAATAACTTGACACGTTAGAAACAAGCCTCATTGGCAAGATGACTAAGACTCCGTTCTCCGGAACAATGGAGCGTGCAAGTGACTTATTGAAGATCATACATACCGATGTGTGCGGTCCAATGAGTGTGGAGGCCCGCGGTGGATATCGTTATTTTCTCACCTTCACTGACGATTTGAGTAGGTATGGATATATCTACTTGATGAAGCATAAGTCTGAAACATTTGAGAAGTTCAACCAATTTGAGAGTGAAGTTGAAAATCATCGTAATAAGAAGATCAAGTTCCTAAGTTCTGATCGTGGGGGTGAGTATCTGAGTTTCGAGTTTGGTGCTCACTGTTGGAATTATGCCCTAGAGGCAATGATAAATAAGTTGTTATTGTAAACCCTGTATCAAGATAATCGTTTATTATCCATGCTATAATTGTATTGAATGAAGACTTATATACATGTGCGGATACATAGACAAAACACTGTCCCTAGCAAGCCTCTAGTTGGCTAGCCAGTTGATCAAGGATAGTCAGGGTCTTCTGACTATGTACAAGGTGTTGTTGCTTGATAACTAGATCACATCATTGGGAGAATCATGTGATGGACTAGACCCAAACTAATAGACGTAGCATGTTGATCGTGTCATTTTGTTGCTACTGTTTTCTGCGTGTCAAGTATTTATTCCTATGACCATGAGATCATATAACTCACTGACACCGGAGGAATGCTTTGTGTGTATCAAATGTCACAACGTAACTGGGTGACTATAAAGATGCTCCACAGGTATCTCCGAAGGTGTTCGTTGAGTTAGTATGGATCAAGACTGGGATTTGTCACTCCGTGTGACGGAGAGGTATCTCGAGGCCCACTCGGTAATACAACATCACACACAAGCCTTGTAAGCAATGTGACTTATTGTAAGTCACGGGATCTTGTATTAGGGAACGAGTGAAGAGACTTGCCAGTAAACGAGATTGAAATAGGTATGCGGATACTGACGATCGAATCTCGGGCAAGTAACATACCGAAGGACAAAGGGAATGACATACATGATTATATGAATCCTTGGCACTGAGGTTGAAAAGATAAGATCTTCGTAGAATATGTAGGATCCAATATGGGAATCCAAGTCCCGCTATTGGATATTGATCGAGGAGTCCCTCGGGTCATGTCTACATAGTTCTCGAACCCGCAGGGTTTGCACACTTAAGGTTCGGCGTTGTTTTATGCGTATTTGAGTTATATGGTTGGTTACCGAATGTTGTTCGGAGTCCCGGATGAGATCACAGACTTCACGAGGGTTTCCGGAATGGTTCGGAGACGAAGATTGATATATAGGATGACCTCATTTGATTACCGGAAAGTTTTCGGCATTACCGGGAATGTACCGGGAGTGACGAATGGGTTCCGGATGTTCACCGGGGGGGGGGGGCAGCCCACCCCGGGGAAGCCAATAGGCCTTAGGGGTGCCGCACCAGTCCTTAGTGGGCTGGTGGGGAAGCCCAAGAAGGCCCGTGCGCAGGATAAAAGAAAATCAAAGAGAAAAAAAGGGGAAGCGGGAAGGAAGGGAAGGACTCCACCTTCCAATCCTAGTTGGACTAGGATTGGAGGAGGATTCCTCCTCCCCCCTTCGGCCGACCCCCTTGGGGCTCCTTGAGCCTCAAGGCAAGGCCCCTCCCCTCCCACCTATATATACGGAGGTATTACGGCTGATTTGAGACAACTTTGCCACGGCAGCCCGAGCACATACCTCCACGGTTTTTCATCTAGATCGCGTTTCTGCGGAGCTCGGACGGAGCCCTGCTGAGATTAGATCACCACCAACCTCCGGAGGGCCGTCACACTGCCGGAGAACTCATCTACCTCTCCGTCTCTCTTGCTGGATTAAGAAGGCCGAGATCATCGTCGAGCTGTACATGTGGTGAACGCGGACGTGCCGTCCGTTCGGCACTAGATCGGAGCGGATGGTGGGACGGATCGAGGGACGTGAGGACGTTCCACTACATCAACCACGTTTATTAATGCTTCTGTTGTGCAATCTACAAGGGTACGTATATCTGAAATCCCCCTGTAGATGGACATCACCATGATAGGTCTTCGTGCGTGTAGGAAATTTTTTGTTTCCCATGCGACGTTCCCCAAGAGTGGCATCATGAGCTAGGTTCATGCGTAGATGTCATCTCTAGTAGAACACAAAAGTTTTTGTGGGCGGTGATGTGCGATTTGCTGCCCTCCTTAGTCTTTTCTTGATTCCGCGGTATTGTTGGATCGAAGCGGCTCGGACCGACATTACTCGTACGCTTACAAGAGACTGGTTTCATCGCTACGAGCAACCCCGTTGCTCAAAGATGACTGGCGAGTGTCATTTCTCCAACTTTAGTTGAATTGGATTTGACCGAGGAGGTCCTTGGATGAGGTTAAATAGCAATTCATATATCTCCGTTGTGGTGTTTGCGTAAGTAAGATGCGATCCTACTAGATACCCATGGTCACCACGTAAAACATGCAACAACAATTAGAGGACGTCTAACTTGTTTTTGCAGGGTATGCTTGTGATGTGATATGGCCAATGATGTGATGTGATATATTGGATGTATGAGATGATCATGTTGTAATAGTTAATATCGACTTGCACGTCGATGGTACGGCAACCGGCAGGAGCCATAGGGTTGTCTTAAAACTAATGTTCGTTCTTGCAGATGCGTTTACTATATTGCTAGGATGTAGCTTTAGTAGTAATAGCATGAGTAGCACGACAACCCCGATGGCGACACGTTGATGGAGATCATGGTGTGGCGCCGGTGACAGAAGATCGTGCTGGTGCTTTGGTGATGGAGATCCAGAAGCACGTGATGATGGCCATATCATGTCACTTATGAATTGCATGTGATGTTAATCCTTTTATGCACCTTATTTGCTTAGGTCGACGGTAGCATTATGAGGTGATCTCTCACTAAAATTTCAAGACAAAATTTTGTTCTCCCCGACTATGCACCGTTGCTACAGTTCGTCGTTTCGAGACACCACGTGATGATCGGGTGTGATATACTCAATGTTCACATATAACGGGTGCAAAACAGTTGCTAAAACTCCGTTCTCCAGAACAATGGAGCGTGCAAGTGACTTGTTGGAAGTCATACATACCGATGTGTGTGGTCCGATGAGTGTGGAGGCACGCGGCGGATATCGTTATTTTCTCACCTTCACTGACGATTTGAGTAGATATGGTTATGTCTACTTGATGAAACACAAGTCTGAAACATTTGAAAAGTTCAAGCAATTTCACAGTGAAGTTGAAAATCATCGTAACAAGAAGATCAAGTTCATATGGTCTGATCGTGGGGGTGAATATCAGAGTTTTGAGTTTGGTGCTCACTTAAGACAATGTGGAATTGTTTCACAGTTGACACCGCCTGGAACACCACAGCGTAATGGTGTGTCCGAACGTCATAATCGTACTCTATTAGAGATGGTGCGATCTATGATGTCTCTTACCGATTTGCCGTTATCGTTTTGGGTTATGCATTAGAAACAACTGCATTCACTTTAAATAGGGCACCATCAAAATCCGTTGAGACGGCACCATACGAACTATGGTATGGCAAAAGACCAAAGTTGTCATTTCTTAAAGTTTGGGGGTGTGATGCTTATGTCAAAAAGCTTCAGCCTGAAAAGCTGGAGCCCAAAGCGGAAAAGTGCGTCTTCATAGGTTACCCAAAAGAGACAGTTGGGTACACCTTCTATCTCAAATTTGAGGGCAAAGTGTTTGTTGCTAAGAATAGAGCTTTTCTCGAGAAGGAGTTTCTCTCGAGAGAATTGAGTGGGAGGAAGATAGAACTTGATGACGTTGTCGAACCTCTCATCCCTCTGGATGGTGGCACAGGGCAAGGTGAAACCCTTGTCGCTGCGACGCCTGTTGAGGAGGAAGTTAATAATGATGATCATGAAACTCCGGATCAAGTTCCTGTCGAACCTCGCAGGTCGACGAGACCGCGTACTACTCCAGAGTGGTATGGTAATCCCGTCTTATCAATTATGTTGTTGGACAACAATGAGCGTGCGAATTATGAAGAAGCAATGGTGGGCCCGGATTCAACAAATGGCCGGAGGCCATGAAGTCCGAGATAGGATCTATGTACGAAAACAAAGTGTGGACTTTGGAAGTACTACCTGAAGGCCGCAAGGCTATTAAGAAGAAATGGATCTTTAAGAAGAAGATGGACGCTGACGGTAATGTGACCGTTTATAAAGCTCGACTTGTGGCAAAGGGTTTTTCACAAGTTCAAGGAGTTGACTACGATGAGACGTTCTCACCCATAGCGATGCTTAAGTCCGTCAGAATCATTTTAGCATTAGCTGCATTTTTCGATTATGAAATTTGGCAGATGGATGTCAAAACGGCGTTCCTTAACGGTTTCCTTAAGGAAGAGTTGTATATGATGCAACCCGAAGGTTTTGTCGATCCTAAAAATGCTAACAAAGTGTGCAAGCTCCAGCGATCCATTTATGGACTGGTGCAAACATCTCGGAGTTGGAATAAACGCTTTGACGAGGTGATCAAAGCATTTGGGTTTATACAAGTGGTTGGAGAATCTTGTATTTACAAGAAAGTGAGTGGGAGCTCTGTGGCGTTTCTAATATTATATGTGGATGACATATTGCTGATTGGAAACAACATGGAGTTTTTGGAGAGCATAAAGGATTACTTGAATAAAATTTTCTCTACGAAGGACCTAGGAGAAGTTGCTTACATTCTAGGCATAAAGATCTATAGGGACAGATCAAAACGTGTGATAGGACTTTCACAAAGCACATACCTTGATAAAGTTTTGAAGAGGTTCAAAATTCAACAGTCCAAGAAGGGGTTCTTGCCAGTTTTACAAGGTACGAGATTGAGTAAGACTCAGTGCCCAGCAACTAATAAAGATAGAGAGCATATGAGCACCGTCCCCTATGCTTCAGCCATAGGTTCTATCATGTATGCAATGTTGTGCACTAGACCGGACGTTAGCCTGCCCATAAGTATTGCAGGCAGGTTCCAGACTAATCCAGGAGTGGATCACTGGCGGCGGTCAAGAATATCTTGAAGTACCTGAAAAGGACTAAGGAGATGTTTCTCGTGTATGGAGGTGACAAAGAGTTCACTGTAAAAGGTTACATCGATGCAAGCTTTGACACAGATCCGGACGACTCTAAGTCACATAACGGATATGTATTTATTCTTAATGGGGGTGAGGTAAGCTGGTGCAGTTCCAAGCAAAGCGTCGTAGCTGATTCTACATGTGAAGCGAAGTACATGGTTGCCTCGGAGGCAGCTAAGGAGGGTGTCTGGATGAAGCAGTTCATGACGGATCTTGGAGTGGTGCCGAGCACAGTGAATCCAATAACCTTGTTTTGTGACAACACGGGTGCCATTGCCTTAGCAAAGGAACCACGATTTCACAAGAAGACCAGACACATCAAACGACGCTTCAACCTCATCCGCGACTACGCCGAAGGGGAGGACGTAAATATATGCAAAGTGCACACGGATCTGAATGTTGCAGACCCGCTGACTAAACCTCTTCTACAGGCAAAGCATGATCAACACCAGAACTGTATGGGTGTTAGATTTATTACAATGTAATTCGCATGGTGATGTGAGGGCTAGATTATTGACTCTAGTGCAAGTGGGAGACTGTTGGAATTATGCCCTAGAGGCAATGATAAATAAGTTGTTATTATAATTCCTGTATCAAGATAATCGCTTACTATTGATGCTATAATTGTATTGAATGAAGACTTAGATACATGCGTGGATACATAGACAAAACACTACTAGGAGAAGGGCTATAGATGATATAGACACTAATGGCGCACCAGACAAGTAGTGCGCCATTACTATATAGCAGGGGCGCACCATGTGCATGTGTGCCATTAGTGTGATGGACACTAATGGCACACCACACACTCGGTGCGCCACTACTATATTTTTTTTTGCAAAACTACTAATGGCGCACCATCAGCTGGTGCGCCATTAGTAACCAGGGTTACTAATGGCACATCTGTAGCTGGTGCGCCACTAATATAATTTTTTTTCCAAAACTACTAATGGCGCACCACTAGCAGGTGCGCCATTAGTAACCAGGGTTACTAATGGCGCATCTGTAGGTGGTTGGTGCACCACTACTATAAATTTTTTTTTTGCAAAACAACTAATGGCGCACCACGAGCTGGTGCGCCATTAGCCACTCACACATCGCCTCCTCCCCTGCCCCGTCGCGCGGCGCCGCGAGGAGCCGAGCCGACCGCTGACGCCCACGGATCTGAGCTCTCGCCCCCGCTCGACCTCGCTGCTGCGTCCTCTGCCAGGGCTCGACCTCCCGCCCTGCCTCCCCACCCGCATCACCATCTTCCCCTTGTTCATCCTCCCCTTCCGCTCCTAGCTAGGGTTTTGCCTGCCGCGCGCCCGCCCGCCCGACGTAGACAGCGCGATGGAGCCCACCTCGTCGTCGGCGGTGGCACGACAGACGTGGGAGCTAGAGAACAACATCCCGGCGGCCCCCTCCAACCCGGACGCCATGGACGCGATCTACCGCTATGATGAGGCGGCCAATGGTCGGGCCCACCAGGAGAAGCCCTGGGCCACCGACCCGCACCACTTCCGTCGCGCCAGGATCTCCGCCCTCGCGCTCCTCAAGATGGTCGTCCATGGCCACGCCGGCGGCACCATCGAGATCATGGGCCTCATGCAGGGCAAGTTCCAGGGCGACTCCATCATCGTCATGGACGCCTTCGCGCTCCCCTCGAGGGCACCGAAGCCAGGGTCAACGCCCAGGCCGACGCCTACGAGTACATGGTCAAGTACACCACCATCAACAAGCAGGTACAGCACCCGCCCCCAAATCCTTCCGCCACCATCGTCCCTGATTATTTTTGGAGCTCCTGATCTGACCAGATGTTGCAATGCTGCTCTGAATAGACTGTCTATTTCCTTTTTTGCGCATCAAAATTGCTAATAGTTACCACCAGTAATTGCTACTGTTAGGGTGTTACCTTGTCACATGTAGCCTGTATGAAATGTTTTGGGTGGGTGGATTACCAGGCAATGCTGCTAATTTGTTGTATATATGCGTCTTGCGGTTAGGTGCATCAACTTGTGCAGTTAAATATGGACAATTCCTTCTTGCTTATATGATCTTAATAGCTCTGTGTTTTAGTTTTGAACTTGTCTGCCTTTGTGTAAGTTTGCCCATCTGTTGTAGACATCGATTACTTGACTTAGCTTGCTGACGTACTGGGTAATCTAATGCAGTTGTATCAATTTATCTGGTAGTTATCATGCTCAATTAGTAGTGGTGTCATACAGTAGTATTTAGTGTGGGATTTAACAGGGCCCAATGCTTACATATTTTCTTTCACCATTGAATGTGATGTATAGAATTGTTCTGTACCACCTATTTTATTCAACAAGATAGAAGATTCCCCCCCCCTATTTTTGATATCTTAGATATAGTACATATCCTTGATTGTCTATTTGTGCTTGTTTAATCTGTTTTGGCAAAGAATAATTTAGAGTCTATTGCAACTGAGATATGTGAACTTGGGAAGTAATGTGCACGGGCAGGTTTGTGTTAGGTGTTTACTGTTAATTACTTATCAAACTAACTTGCATATGTTCTCCATATGGATAGGCTGGAAGGTTGGAAAATGTGGTTGGCTAGTACCACTCACATCCTGGTTATGGATGTTGGCTGTCAAGCATTGATGTTTCAACTCAGATGCTTAATCAGCAGTTTCAAGAACCATTCTTGGCTGTTGTGATAGACCCTACAAGGACTGTTTTTGCTGGTAAAGTGGACATTGGAGCTTTTAGGACATATCCAAAAGATTACAAGCCACCGGATGAGCCTGTGTCTGAGTATCAGACCATACCACTCAAGAAGATAGAAGATTTTGGTGTTCACTTCAAACAGGTAATGCGATCAATTCTTTAATTTATATTTTTGCAAGCTTGTGTTTTAGTTCTGTTCTAATTCTATTTTCATGCAGTACTATTCTTTGGATATAACCTATTTCAACTCATCCCTCGACTCTCACCTCCTTGATCTACTCTGGAACAAGTACTGGGTCAACAAATTGTCTTCGTCACCACTTCTGGGTAACAGGGATTATGTTGTTCGACAAATCTTTGATTTAGGTAAGCATTCCCCTTGTCGAAATATTTCTGGGAACCTGTTTTCTGGTTATGTCTAGTTTGGCCTTGCAATAAATAGAGAGAGTGATAACTACTTTTGTGCTACACAGCTGATAAACTAGAGCAGGCTGAAGGGCAACTGGCACACAGTCGATTTGGCATGCTTATGCCATCACAGCGAAAGAAAGAGGTCAGTTTCTGTGTTCATGCCCTTTAAACTTGGTTATCCTCAGTGTACACCACTGTCCTCTTGGCTCGTCTGAAGGTTCACAAAGCCGTTACTATTTTGGGGTCTCCATAATCGTTTCAGTTTCTGCATCTTTCATGTGCCATATCAATATCTGCTTGTGTGTTTAGTACACCCTCTATTCCTAAAACTGCTAAAACGTCTTTCATTTAGGAACAGATGTATTATCATGTTGTTTGTTTTGTTAATTTTTTGTCACTTCCCATAATAAATGGATGGTCCTGTATGTCTGATTGTCAAACTATTGATATAATGATGGCGTTCTATTAGGTCAATTATCACTCCCTATTCTATGATGTTTTGCATATTTCAATATGGGATACATACGAGCTGAAATGAGTGAACAAACACACTTAAACGTCTCTACATACATTTATTTTAGAAAAAAGTTGGAACATCTTGTAATAGTGAATGGAGGGAGTAACTGACCTTATGCCTGTCACATTGCCATGTTATCTTCATATGGATATGTTACAAATCTCTGCTATTTGTTTATTAAACGAAGAAAGTATAACAGATATGATGCTAATTTTATGGTGATGTATAAAAAAATATTAGTAGTGCGAAGATTGTGAAAATGGTTGAGCCCCTAGGAGAGGCTGATGGTGTTGTTTGATACTTCGATGCTATGCTGTCCTATGTAGTTATGAAATGTTTTATGTCAATTACTTCATTGAGCTTGAGTGCATGAAACGAGGGATTGTACCAGACCTATATAGATCTAGTTTGCTTTGTTATTGCAGTTTTGTAATATGTTCCTCCTACACCATGTATATTTACACTTACATACAAAAATGGTTCTTTATTTCTCAAGTACTCTCAGTTCCTACCCATCTTGTACTTTCGGACGTGGATCAATTTAATACTATCCTTGACATGGAAAAAGATGAGTTGGCTCCTGAGATAGAAGAGGAAGAAGTAAGACAGTACCGACTCTGAGAATCAAGCTAATTTTGTTATGTTCTCACTGCTCACAATCTTTCCCATATATTGTGGATTCACTTGCCAATACAGGAAGGCGAGATAGAGTATGTTGAAGGTGATGATATCGAGATGGGTGACATGGATGATATGGAAGATTTTGAAGGCTTTGGTGATGAAGATGGTAAACATTTCCCTTGTTTCTACTGATTTTAATTTTGCATGTTATAGAGTGCTCTGATTTGCGAAGATACTTCTCATTTTTATGTGTTCACTAGATAATGTAAAGAAACTTTAGGTTTTCTGAATTATAGGCCTTGAAATTCCATTCTGACTTGTTTAATTAAGTATGCGGTGTAGAAATATTTATTTGGACAAAATGGTTATTTGGCATAGTAGTGCCAACTACAAAATACAAAATAATTGCAGTAGTGGCCTAGGGGGGATCATACAGCATGTCGCCTATAAACATTGATAAAATCCAACACATCTTACTGTCTTGTCAGTTGTCACGTACGATTTGATATACAACACATAAAGTAGTAGTGGCCTGGGGGGGATCAGTAATTATGCTTTTCTCTTTATGAAAGCTCTTTGGATGGTTTCTTTATTGTAGAGGTTCTCCCAAAATATGCATTTGTTTCACAATGTTAGTTTTTCTTTCAAAGTGATTTCATCGTGTCGTACGCTAATTTGAACTAGCACAAATTCCTGCCGGAGCATAATTTGTTCCTCACCTTTCCGCAACAGGTGGAAGAAGACGCGGACAGGGATAGCAGGCAAAGGACGCGAATGTGATTCTCCAGGCACGGCTTCAGTAACATGCTTGGTGTCGATGATGTTGTAATTTAGATAATTTTGCATGTCTTTCTCGTGATGACTGTAGCTCTCTTCTATGTGATGGTAGTTTAGATGATCGATATCGACTTGTAATGTGAAGACAAACTCGCTACTCGCGGTCTCGAGACTTGTAATGTTCTAACTTTGTTCGGTATTTTAAATTCGGAGACTAATATGATGAATTGTATTCGGAGACTAATCATCTATTGTATTCGATAAATCTGTTGTTTTTTTGTTGTGCTCTCTATATTCTGTGCAGTAATATGTTTTGTAATCTGTGCAAATATCAGAAAAAGAAGAAAAAAATAATACCTAATATTCATACTAGTGCGCACCACTCAGCACTTTAATGGCGCACTACAAAAGCACACTAGTGGCGCATCGTCAACTAGTGCGCCATTAGTAAGCCAGAGCACATGGGTAAATATGGCCCCTGGGAGGCATACTAATGGCGCACCATGAGCTATACTATTGGCGCACTGCCTGGTGCGCCATTAGTATACCAGATACTAATGGTGTACCATGAACTATACTAATGATGCACTGCTTGGTGCGCCATTAGTATACCAGATACTAATGGCGCACCATGAGCTATACTAATGGCGCACTGCCTGGTGCGCCATTAGTATACCAGATACTAATGGCGCACCACTGGTGCGCCATTAGTAAAAAAGTTCTAATGGCGTGATGCTACTGGCGCACCTGTAGTGCGCCATTAGTAGCCAGAACAGGTGCGCCACTAGCAGGCCTTTTCCTAGTAGTGAAACAATGTCCCTAGCAAGCCTCTAGTTAGCTAGCCAGTTGATCAAGGATAGTCAGGGTCTTCTGACTATGTACAAGGTGTTGTTGATTGATAACTAGATCACATCATTGGGAGAATCATGTGATGGACTAGACCCAAACTAATAGACGTAGTATGTTGATCGTGTCATTTTGTTGCTACTGTTTTCTGCGTGTCAAGTATTTATTCCTATGACCATGAGATCATATAACTCACTGACACCGGAGGAATGCTTTGTGTGTATCAAACGTCACAACGTAACTGGGTGACTATAAAGATGCTCTACAGGTATCTCCGAAGGTTTCCGTTGAGTTAGTATGGATCAAGACTGAGATTTGTCACTCCGTGTGATGGAGAGGTATCTCGGGGGCCACTCAGTAATACAACATCACACACAAGCCTTGCAAGCAATGTGACTTAGTGTAAGTCACGGGATCTTGTATTACGGAACGAGTAAAGAGACTTGCGCGTAAACAAGATTGAAATAGGTATGCGGATACTGACGATCGAATCTCGGGCAAGTAACATACCGAAGGACAAAGGGAATGACATACAAGATTATATGAATCTTTGGCACTGAGGTTCAAACGATAAGATCTTCGTAGAATATGTAGGATCCAATATGGGCATCCAGGTCCCGCTATTGGATATTGACCGAGGAGTCCGTCGGGTCATGTCTACATAGTTCTCGAACCCGCAGGGTCTGCACACTTAAGGTTCGACGTTGTTTTATGCGTATTTGAGTTATATGGTTGGTTACCGAATGTTGTTCGGAGTCCCGGATGAGATCACGGACGTCACGAGGGTTTTCGAAATCGTCCGGAGATGGAGATTGACATGTAGGATGACCTCATTTGATTACCGAAAAGTTTTCGGCATTACCGGGAATGTACCGGGAGTGATGAATGGGTTCCGGATGTTCATCGGGGGGGGGGGGGGGGGGGGGGGAAGCCCACCCCAGGGAAGCCCATAGGACTTAGGGGTGCCACACTAGCCCTTAGTGGGCTGTTGGGCAAGCCCAAGAAGGCCCCTGCGCGGGATAAGAGAAAATCAAAGAAAAAAAGGGGAAGTGGGAAGGAAGGGAAGGACTCCACCTTCCAATCCTAGTTGGACTAGGATTGGAGGAGGATTCCTCCTCCCCCCTTCGGCCGACCTCCTTAGGGCTCCTTGAACCTCAAGGCAAGGCCCCTCCCCCTCCCACCTATATATACGGAGGTATTAGGGCTGATTTGAGACAACTTTGCCACAACAGCCCGACCACATACCTCCACGGTCTTTCCTCTAGATCGCGTTTCTACGGAGCTCGGGCCGAGCCCTGGTGAGATTAGATCACCACCAACCTCCAGAGCACCGTCACGCTTCCGGAGAAGTCATCTACCTCTTCATCTCTCTTGCTGGATCAAGAAGGCCGAGAACATCGTCGAAGGGATGTCGGTTGAGGAGTAAGTTAATGATGATGATCATGAAACTTCGAATCAAGTTCCTATCGGACCTAGCATGTCGACGAGATGACGTACTGCTCCGGAGTGGTACGGTAATCCTCTCTTATCAATCATGTTGTTAGACAACAATGAACCTGCGAATTATGAAGAAGCAATGGTGGGACCGGATTCCAACAAATGGCTGGAGGCCATGAAGTCCGAGATTGGATCTATGGATGAAAACAAAGTGTGGACTTTGGAAGTATTACCTGAAGGCCGCAAGGCCATTCAGAACAAATGGATCTTTAAGAAGAAGACGGAAGCAGACGATAATGTGACCGTTTATAAAGCTCGACTTGTGGCAAAGGGTTTTTCACAAGTTCAAGGATTTGACTACGATGAGACGTTCTCACGAGTAGTGATGCTTAAGTCCGTCCGAATCATGTTAGCAATAGCTGCATTTTTCGATTATGAAATCTGGCAGATGGATGTCAAAACGGCGTTCCTTAACGGTTTTTTTAAAGAGGATTTGTATATGATGCAACCCGAAGGTTTTGTCGATCCAAAGAATGCTAACAAAGTATGCAAGCTCCAGCGATCCATTTATGTAATGGTGCAAGCATCTCGGAGTTGGAATAAGCGCTTTGATGAGGTGATCAAAGCATTTGGGTTTATACAAGTGGTTGGAGAATCTTGTTTTTACAAGAAAGTGAGTGGGATCTCTGCGGCGTTTGTAATATTATATGTGGATGACATATTGCTGATTGGAAACAACATGGAATTTTTGGAGAGCGTAAAGGATTACCTGAATAAAAGTTTATCAATGAAGGACCTAGGAGAAGCTTCTTACATTCTAGGCATTAAGATCTATAGGGATAGATCAAGACGCCTTGTAGGACTTTCGCAAAGCACATACCTTGATAAAGTTTTGAAGAAGTTCAAAATGGAACAGTCCAAGAAGGGGTTCTTGCCAGTGTTACAAGGTATAGAATTGAGTAAGACTCGGTGCCTAGCAACTGAGGAAGATAGAGAACATATGAGTTATGTCTCCTATGCTTCAGCCATAGGTTCTATCATGTATGCAATGATGTGCACTAGACCGGACGTTAGCTTGGCCATAAGTATTGCAGGTAGGTTTCAAAGTAATCCAGGAGTGGATCACTGGACGGCGGTCAAGAATATTCTGAAGTACCTGAAAAGCACTAAGGAAATGTTTCTCGTTTATGGAGGTGACGAAGAGCTCGTCGTAAAGGGTTACTTTGACACAAGCTTTGACACTGATCTCGATGACTCTAAGTCTCAAACCGGATACATATTTATTCTTAATGGGGGTGCGGTAAGCTAGTGCACTTCCAAGCAAAGCGTCATAGCAGATTCTTAATGTGAAACGGAGTACATGGCTGCCTCGGAGGCGGCTAAGGAGGGTGTCTGGATGAAGCAGTTCATGACAAATCTTGGAGTTGAGCCGAGCGCACTAAATCCAATAACTCTGTTATGTGACAATAGTGGTGCCATTGCTTTAGCAAAGGAACCAAGGTTTCACAAGAAGACCAGACACATCAAACGATGCTTCAACCTCATC
Source organism: Hordeum vulgare subsp. vulgare (assembly GCF_904849725.1). Classification (NCBI taxonomy): domain Eukaryota; kingdom Viridiplantae; phylum Streptophyta; class Magnoliopsida; order Poales; family Poaceae; genus Hordeum; species Hordeum vulgare. The sequence goes on from NC_058523.1 coordinate 371,855,728, forward strand.
CGCGACTACGTCGAAGGAGAGGACGTAAATATTAGCAAAGTGCACACGGATCTGAATGTAGCAGATCTACTGACTAAACCTCTTCCACAGGCAAAACATGATCAAAACCAGAACTGTATGGGTGTTAGATTTATTACAATGTAAACCGCTTGGCGATGTGAGGACTAGATTATTGACTCTAGTGCAAGTGGGAGACTGTTGGAAATATGCCCTAGAGGCAATGATAAAATAGTTATTATTATATTTCGTGTTTCAAGATAATCGTTTATTATCCATGCTATAATTGTATTGAAAGAAAACATATATACATGTGTAGATACATAGACAAAAAATGTCCCGAGCTAGCCTCTAGCTGGCTAACCAGTTGACCAAGGATGGTCAAGGTTTTCTGACCATATGCATGTGTTGTCATTTGATAACTGGATCACATCATTAGGAGAATCATGTGATGGACTAGACCCAAACTATGAACGTAGCATGTGATCGTGTCATTTTATTGCTATTGTTTTCTGCGTGTCAAGTATTTATTCCTATGACCATGAGATCATATAACTCACTCACACTGGAGGAATACCTTGTGTGTATCAAACGTCGCAACATAACTCGGTGACTATAAAGGTGCTCTACACGTATCTCCGAAGGTGTGAGTTGAGTTAGTATGGATCAAGACTGGGATTTGTCACTACGTGACGGAGAGGTATCTCGGGGCCCACTCGGTAATACAACATCACAAACAAGCCTTGCAAGCAATGTGACTAAGTGTAAGTCACGGGATCTTGTATTAGGGAACGAGTAAAGAGACTTTCCGGTAACGAGATTGAAATAGGTATACGGATACCGACGATTGAACCTCGGGCAAGTAACATACCGAAGGACAAAGGGAATGACATACGGGATTATATGAATACTTGGCATAGAGGTTCAACTGATAAGATCTTCGGAGAATATGTAGGATCCAATATGGGCATCCAGGTCCCGCTATTGGATATTGACCAAGGAGTGTCTCGGGTCATGTCTACATAGTTCTCGAACCCGCAGGGTCTGCACGCTTAAGGTTCGATGATGTTTTAGTATAGTTGAGTTATATGTGTGGTTACTGAAGGTTGTTCGGAGTCCCGGATGAGATCACGGATGTCACGAGGGTTTCTGGAATGGTCCGGAAACGAATATTGATATATAGGATGGTTTCATTTGGTCATAGGAAAGTTTCGGGCATTACCGGGTGTGTATCTCGAATGACGAATGGGTTTTGGGTATTCACCGGGAGGGGACAACCCACCGGGGAGTGAGCCCAGTGACCCTAGGGTGGTGAACCATCCCTTAGTGGGCTGGTGAGGCCAGCCCAATAAGGCCATGGCGCCATAAGTGGAAAATACCAAAATAAAAAAGGAAAGAGGGAGGTTGGAAGGAAGGAGTGGACTCCTTTCCCCAAACCGAATTAGGGTGGGAGTCCACCTCCTGCTTCGGCCGGCGCCCTTGGGGCTCCCTTGAGCCCCAAGGCTAGCCCCTCCCCTCCTCCTATATAAGCTGGTGGTTTTAGGGCTTTTGGGAAACAACTTTGCCACGTGCAACTCAAACCTATACCACATAGTTCTTCCTCTAGATCGGATTTCTGCGGAGCTGGGGCGGAGCCGTGCAGGAGTGGATCATCACCACCACCGGGGCGCCGTCATGCTGCCGTAGAAATCATCTACTTCTCCGTCTCTCTTGCTGGATCAAGAAGGCCGAGACCGTCATCGAGCTCTACGTGTGCTGAACGCGGAGGTGCCGTCCGTTCGACACTAGATCGGAACGGATCGTGGGACGAATCATGGGACGACACTGATTTGAACCACGAAGCTGTACCACTACATCAACCGCGTTTCTTAACACTTCCCGCTTAGCGATGTACAAGGGTATGTGGATCTAATCTCCTCTCGTAGATGGACATCACCATGCTAGGTCTTCGTGTGCGTTGGAATTTTTTTGTTTCCCATGCAACGTCCCCCAACAGCCACGTGGTGGGACTCACTTAGCAGCAACGATACACCAGAACACTCGCTACTGCTACCGCCCTTAGCACCAATTCATGAACGCCGTTGCCAAGGTGCAGCAGCCACATTTTACCCCTCCCCTCCCTCCCCTCCCCTACTCTCTCCCTCATTTGCTTCTCCCTCATTACTACTAGGTAGCTTTGTTCTCTCTTCCTTCTCCTACATCTCTTCTTTCTCCTTTAATGCCCCCTACACCATCTCCGTTAAGGCACCCGTAGCTAGCTATATCTCTTAATCCTCACTTTTGTCTCCTCCCTCTATTAGTTAGAGCCATCTTCTTACCCAACTAGCTAGATCTACCCATTGCATTAAGTGATCTATTTCTACCTCCCCACCTAGATCTAATCATTTAATGAAGGAATTAAAGTGCTCTCTCTCTAGGTGTGTAAAAAACTATGCTTTTGCATGAATGGAAATATGTGTGTGTGTGCGCGCGCGATATGATCGAACCGGGCGATATGATGGAAATTGTATGTATGGCAAACCCTATATGTCCTATTTTTGTGCGTGCGATAGAAAAGTTAGTTTTGCCGAAATGTCGATTTATTTCCGCTTCCGAAAATTTCGGGCAAACTCTATATGTCCTATTTTTAGGGAAGGTCATGCCGAATTTTTGTATGACTTTCATGCATGCATGCATGCAAGCTTTTTTATAATCCTTTTGCTTATTATACCGTGCGGGCAATCATGAAGGTAAGTGGAACGATGGTGGAAAGATGGTTGGGATCTGCAGTCTATGACATGTATGAAAATAACCGAAAGGAGATTTATGTCCGTGTCGGAATACAAAGGAGGAGTCTAGCTCGTCCCCTTTGTGCAAGACCGTTTGAAGGGCACCTTCCCATGACCTGTTTCATGCATGATTACACTCGATGGATAAGTAAGATGATGATGCATATGGTGACGGAGAAGAGGTCGGACATGGCGGCAGAGAAGAGGCTAGACATGATGGCGGAGAAGAGGCCGGACATGGTGGTGGAGAAGAGGCTTGACATGGCGTCGTAGAAGAGGCCGGACCTGACAAATAAGACATGGACATGCCGCAACCTTCGTCGCTAGTAAGTTTAATCGTGTGGAACCCTCACATTTGAGACCTGCTGTAACGCCCAAGATGCGGTTCTATCCTTATTTTGGCGCGAGGTCCTCGACAGGGATAGAAACGCAGCTCATCGTTTCGCAAGAATGGATATTGTTACAAGTACATGTACTGAAAAATATGAGTATATGGAATTGGCTTACATATGCCACAAGCTACATCAGATTCACGTCAATACAACCATCTACAGTCATCATGAAGAAGAGTAGAGTCCGACTACGGACGAAAACAAATGATAAAATAACGACGTCCATCCTTGCTCTCCTAGGCTGTCAGCTTGGAACCCATCCTAGACCGATGATGAAGAAGAATAAACTCCAATAGCACAATCAACACGCTCACGTCAAAGTAACTCTTTACTTGTCCATGCAACTAGTGTTGTAGAAATCTGTGAGTCATAGGGACTCAGCAATCTCATTTCCAAAGGTATCAAGACAAGCAAAGTTTAATGGGTGAGGTATGGTTGAGTGGTGAGGCTGCAGTAGCAACTAAGCATATATTAGAGGTGGCTAACTTATGAGTACAAGAATACTAGAGGGGGATAATCTATGCAAAATGGCCGTGAACTACTGATGATCAAATGAATGATCCTGAACACCTACTTACGTCAGTCATAACCCCACCGTGTCCCTGATCGGAGAAGGAGCTCACGAAAGAGACAGTCACGGTTACGCACTGTGTTGGCAAGTTTTAATTAAGCTTACTTCAAGTTATCTAGAACCGGATGTTAAACAAAGTTTCCACGTTGCGACATAACCGTGGGCATGGCTTTCCGAAAGAGTTAACCCTGCAGGGGTGCTCCAAATAGTCCAACACAAACTACCACACTCTGCGACGGAATGACCTCGATCAGGGAAACCCGTGATCTCCTTGGGTTCCTATTGGAAAACCTCAACATCGATATAACCCACAACATCCTCGGAATCCCTCGTACAAGACACTCGAGAAAGGTAAAACAAATCCAGCAAGGCCGCCCGGCGTGTCGACGATCCCGATAGGAGTCGCGTATCTCGTTCTAAGCACACAATGGATGAGCTATGGTTACCACGCCAAACGCCAAGCTGCCCCGGGTAGCGTTAATAAGCTGCTCTGTTTGGGACCAACACTGGCCCCCCTGATTATGTTGAATTACTTCTCGGGTTCATGACGCCCTATGTTTTCAGTATTACCAGGATTATTATATTGGGCAAATATAGTACCAATGTTGGGCCTTGCCAGACAAGCTTTATCCCAAAACAAGAATCTAGAGGGTCCCCATAACAACCCCAAGCATGTTAGGAGCACTCATTTATGGAACATAACACCGGTAGCCGAAACTAAGGCGAAAAAGGTGGAATAAAACACCATGCTAGAAGGCCAAGCCTTCCACCTTTTACCAAGTATATAGGTGCATTAAAATACATAACATTTAATATGGTGATATAATAAGTGATGGGGTCATAGTCCTAGGGTAGGGTCATAGGCCTGTCCTACAGGTCCTACCCAAGGACTACCCCACGCCAGGGACAGGACCTTAAGTATGCCCGACTGTATTAAGGTGCCCCCATCATCCAGTCGGTAACGGGCTCAGGATCATCCAGTCGGAGACTAAGACTCGGAGGACACCGGACCTACCGACTGGATACACTCGGTGCGTCGTAACCTCTCGGGAGGGAAACTGTCGTGCGTTTCCGGATGCATTAACTAGCATTTATAGCGTACGTTACGTGTAACGCATGCATTCAATCGCCACTACTCCATCCTTGAATCAGAACCGTTGTGGAGGGCAGCGGACTCTATATAAGCCGCCCTCCCCACTGGTAAAAGGGTTAGAAAAACATTGTACTCCATATTACACTCGGTAACCAGCTCCAAGAGCACTGAGACGTAGGGCTATGACCTCCACCGTAGAGGGGCCTGAACTCATACAACCTCGCCGTAGCTAGGACTCTGCCCATCTCATTCGTACCCTACACATCTACTGTCAGGCTTATACCCACGACAGTTGGCGCCCACCGTGGGGCAGGCGTCTAAGCGACTTCCGGCGAGTTTGCGACTACTTCCTTTCGTCATGTCGTCCGGTGGAGTTTCGAGCATGGGTCACCAGATCCTCTTCGGTGCTCTCTCCTTCGTCGTCTACGATTCGGCGTGGCTTCGGGAGGCACCCCTTGACGTCAAGGCGCTTCCCCGTCGCGGGGCCACACACTTTCGTGCCGGCGCTCGCGGTGTTCTTCTTCTCCAACAATCGGCTCCATTGCCGGCTTGCACCTTCGTCACGCGCTGCAGCAGGCGATCTCGCAGTCCACGTCTACAACGTTGGGTGCAGCATGCCCGAGCGCGCCAGTTTGCCTCCTCTCAGGTGGCAGTCCTGGAGTCTGTTGTAGTCACCTCACGCTCCCAGTGCTCGGACTCGGTTCCGACTGAGCTTCCTACCGAATACGTGGGTCGTGGGCCTGCAGCAGAAGTACACATGGCCAACTCCCATGAGGATCCTCGTCAAGCCGACCGAGGTGAAGTTGGCGAAGCATCCGGTGCGCGTCGCCCGTCTCGTCGTTCTGCCAGCCGACACACTCGACGGAGCAACGTGGAGGTGTTCCGCACACCTCTCCTCAACCTAGCCGCGGCTTCCCAGATTTCCGATTCCCTCCAGCCGACTGATTCAGAGGCAGGAAGGGGAATCGAACAAATCTGAGCCCTGTTGCGCACGGCGCAGCAGCAGAATTCGGCAGTCTCGCAGTCACACAATCGGATCCACAATAGTTCCGTCCATGCAAACACGCATAGATCGGTTCACAGCCCTGGATCTCATCAGTATCGCCGTCGCTCACGCACCCCTCCGTGGGGTGGGCCCTACGGGTCCTGGCATCGTGATGATCGGCGTTCAGTCGGCGACACCTACGACCCAAGACCCGACGCAAGGGGCCGAATCGCCCAGCGAAGAGTTGACAGGGGTCGAGCCCACCGCGATGGCCGCGATATGGATCGTCCGAGTGGAAGCAGGGCCATCGTATCTGGCCCCGAGTGTTTTAGTCGAGCCATCCGCTCGGCTGATATCCCGCCCAACTTCCGATTGGCTGCGGGAATCGGTAAATTCTCAGGAGAGTCCAAGCCCGAAACATGGCTAGACGACTACCGAGTGGAGGTCCAGATCGGAGGAGGAGACGACCATGTCGCTATGAAGCACCTCCCTCTGATGCTGGACGGCTCCGCCCGAGCTTGGCTGAACCAGTTAGCCCCCTCAAGCATTTACAGTTGGGCAGATCTAGCCCGAGTGTTCATCAAAACCTTCGAAGGAACGTGCAAGCGCCCTGCATGTCTTGTTGAGCTTCAGCACTGTGCCCAGAAGCCGAATGAACCTTTGCGCGACTTCATCCAGCGATGGACGACTCTTTACCACACGGTGGAGAACGTCACCGAGCATCAAGCAGTCTGCGCTTTCAAGACAGGCGTGCGGTACAGGGAGCTGTACTTGAAGTTTGGTCGAACCGGCGACATCTCCATGAGCAAGATGATGGAGATAGCAACTCGCTATGCAAATGGCGAAGAAGAGGACCGCATCCAGAGCGGTAAACACAAGACAGTCGACGACGCCGACGGGGGTAACACTCGGAAGCAGAAACCGAAGGTTCCGCCCACACCGCAAGCAGAAGCTGCAGCTGTAACCAGCGCCAAATTCAAGGGCAAAGGGAAAGCGCAGTTCACCCCCAAGAAAAAGCCTTTCAACAATCCCATCCTGGACCAGCCTTGTCCAATCCATACGAAGATGGATGAGGAAGGTAACCCCATATACGCAAAGCACACCACTCGGCAGTGCCGCCTCCTCATCCAGGGTTTTAGCGAAGGGCAGCCGAGTGAGCAGAATCCTGAACAGGATGAGGAGGACAAGGAGGGTCCGTTCCCCCAAGTCCATGGAACCCTCATGATCTTCGCTGACGTCGAAAGCAAGAGTCGACTGAAGCTAGTAAACAGAGAAGTCAACATAGCCGTTCCGACTGCCCCCAAGTTTCTCAAATGGTCTCAGACTGCGATTACCTTCGATCAGTCGGATCATCCAACACATGTCCTCACCCCAGGAAGGCAGGCTCTGGTCGTCGACCCAGTGGTGGAAGGGGTCCGACTGCGCAAAGTCCTAATGGACGGCGGCAGCGGGTTGAATATTATGTATGCTGACACTCTCAAGGGGATGGGCATTCCGATGTCCAGACTCAGCGAGAGCAATATGCAGTTCCACGAAGTCGTCCCAGGGCGGAAGGCCAAATCACTGGGCCAGATCGCATTGGAGGTCATCTTCGGCTCCGACAAGAACTTTCGCAAGGAGAAGCTCATATTCGAGGTGGTGGACTTCCAGAGCGCTTACCATGCAATTCTGGGCCGCCCGGCATATGTGAGTTTCATGGCATGACCGTGCTATGTGTACTTGAAGTTGAAAATGCCCGGTCCAAAAGGCGTTATCACCATCACCGGCAACCGCCAGCGAGCCGAGGAGTGTCTGCAAGAGGGGTCGAGGATCGCCGACCATCAGATGGCTGTACTCGAGCTCGAAGAGTACAAGAAGACAGTCGACCCCGCCGACTTAATGCGCTTGAAGAAGCCAGCTTCTGAGTCCGCGTTCAGTCGGCAGGGGAGACTAAGAAGGTTAGCATCCACCCGACGGACGAGTCTGCCGCCCCGACGAACATCTCCACCACCCTGGATCCCAAATAGGAAACCGAGCTCACCCAATTCCTCCGTGAGAACTGGGACATCTTCGCATGGAAGCCATCTGACATGCCGGGTGTACCTAGGGAGTTGGCTGAGCACCGACTGCATGTGGATCCCGTTGCTCGGCCTGTCCGAGAGCGCCTGCGCCGGTCCGCCGCGCACAAAAGGAAGGCAATCGGAGAAGAGGTGGCTAAGCTGCTAGCTGCCAAATTCATTCACGAGGTTCACCACTCCGAGTGGCTCGCCAATGTAGTCATGGTGCCCAAGAAGGACAAGTCACTCCGAATGTGCATTGACTTCAAGCATCTCAATAAGGTCTGCCCAAAAGACCATTTTCCGCTCCCCCGCATAGATCAAATTGTCGATTCGACTGCGGAGTGCGAGCGTTTATCATTTCTTGATGCCTACTCGGGTTATCATCAGATCCGTCTGTATGGTCCCGATGAGTTGAGAACAGCTTTCATCACCCCGTTTGGGTGCTTCTGCTACATCACCATGCCTTTCGGTCTGAAGAATGCAGGAGCTACCTTTATGCGCATGATCCAAAAATGTCTCCTCGACCAGATCGATCGCAATGTGGAGGCATACATGGATGATATCGTAGTCAAGTCCCGCAAAGGTTCCGACCTGCTGACTGACTTGGCAGAAACATTCGCCAACCTTCGTAGGTACGATATCAAGCTAAATCCTGCCAAGTGTTCATTCGGTGTTCCCAGCGGAAAGTTACTCGGTTTCTTTGTTTCCGAACGAGGGATCGATGTTAACCCCGATAAGATCGGGACCATCGTCCGAATGGAGAGGCCGGTCAGAATACACGATGTTCAACGACTCACAGGTTGCTTAGCAGCTTTGAGCAGGTTCATCAGTCGACTCGGCGAAAAAGCACTTCCTCTGTACCGACTCATGAAGAAATCAGATACCTTCGAGTGGACAGACGAAGCCCAAGTCGTGTTCGACGACCTCAAAGTCCTACTTTCCACCCAGCCGGTTCTTACTGCTCCGCTCAGTAAAGAGCCCCTTCTTCTGTATATCGCGGCTACAAATCAAGTCGTCAGTACTGTTCTTACAGTCGAGCGAGAAGAAGAAGGCAAAGCATACAAAGTTCAGCGGCCAGTGTACTACGTCTCCGAAGTCCTGACACCTTCCAAGCAGAGGTATCCCCATTATCAAAAGCTTATCTATGGGATCTATTTGACTGCGAAGAAGGTTGCCAATTATTTCCAAGACCACTCGGTATCTGTCGTTTCTGATTCTCCTTTGTCGGAAATTCTCCACAATCGAGACGCGTCAGGCCGAGTGGCGAAGTGGGCGATGGAGATGCTGTACTGTGACATCAAGTTCGAGGCCAAGAAAGCTATTAAGTCTCAAGCCCTGGCTGACTTTATAGCAAAATGGGTAGAACAACAGCAACCGACTCACATCTACTCGGCTCATTGGACAATGTTCTTCGATGGGTCTAAGATGTTGAATGGATCCGGCGCTGGTGTTGTGATCGTATCACCAAAGGGTGACAAGCTCAAGTATGTGCTTCAGATACACTTTGATTCCTCTAACAATGAGGCAGAGTATGAAGCTCTTCTCTACGGATTGCGCATGGCCATCTCACTCGGCGTCCGTCGCCTGATGTTCTACGGCGATTCAGACTTGGTGGTCAACCAAGTTATGAAAGAGTGGGACGTAAGGAACCCCACTATGACAACCTACTGCAATGCAGTCAGGAAGCTGGAGAAGAAGTTTGAAGGTCTAGAGCTTCATCATGTTCCGAGGCTGAAGAACCAAGCGGCGGACTAATTGGCTAAGCTTGGATCCACTCGGAGACCTGTCCCGAGTGATGTCTGCCTCGAGCACCTCCATCTTCCTTCAGTCAAAGAAGATCCCTTCACGGAAGAGCCAGTGCAACCCAAGAGCGCAACAGACCCGACTGAAGTCGATATGCCCGCTATGGTTGATCTGGTCACAGAGATTCTGGTAATTATCCCCGAGTGAACTGTGCCGATTATGGCATATATCCTAAGGCAAGAGCTTCCAGAAGACGAAGTCCAAGCCCGACAAATAGTTCGCAGGTCGAAGGCGTTTACCGTCATTGACGGTCAATTGTATAAGGAGAGTGTTTCAGGCGTTCTCCAAAGTTGCATTTCCCCAGAGGAAGGGCAGTTGATCCTAGAGGAAATCCACTCGGGAACCTGCGGCCATCATGCTTCTTCAAGAGCAATCGTCGCCAAGGCATTCAGGGCTGGATTCTTCTGGTTGCAGGCTAACGAAATGGCGAAAGCTATGGTCGATCGATGCGAAGGCTATCAGTTCTACTCCAACAAGTCCCACAAGCCAACATCTGCACTAAAGACAATCCCGCTTGTGTGGCCGTTTGCAGTTTGGGGATTAAACACAGTCGGACCATTCAAGACAGGCCAAGGAGGCTACACACATCTGTTGGTGGCAGTCGACAAGTTTACAAAGTGGATAGAAGCCAAGCCCATCAAGAAACTCGACACCTCCACAGCCGTGAAGTTTGTCAGAGACATCATCTCCAGATTCGGAGTGCCTCACAGCATAATCACGGACAATGGAAAAAACTTCGACTCAGACAGATTCAAAGGTTTCTGCGCGAGCCAAGGTATCCGAGTGGATTTTGCTTCCGTAGCACATCCGCAATCCAATGGACAAGCTGAGCGTACAAATGGACTTATCCTTCAAGGTTTGAAGCCTCGACTCTTGCGAGAGATAGGGCATGCTGCTGGTGCGTGGGTAAACGAGTTACCTTCAGTACTTTGGGGTCTCCGCACCACTCCGAACAGATCAACGGGGCGATCACCGTTCTTCCTCGTCTATGGAGCAGAAGCGGTCCTTCCGAGTGACCTACTTCACAATGCCCCGCGAGTCGAACTCTTCTCCGAAGCCGAAGCAGAACAAGCAAGGCAAGATGGTGTCGATCTTCTAGAGGAGGAGCGCGAAATGGCACTTACTCGCTCAACAATTTATCAGCAAGATCTGCGACGTTTTCATGCACGACATGTGAGAAGCCGCACGTTCCAGGCTGGCGATTTGGTGCTCCGAGTGGATCAGCAGAGACCACACAAGTTGGCTCCGGCCTGGGAAGGTCCTTTCATCATTTCAAAGGTGCTGAACAACGGAGCATACAGACTCTACAACATTCAAAAGGAGACCGACGAACCCCGCGCGTGCAACGGAGACCTCCTCAAGCGTTTTTATACATGATCGCCGACTGAAGCAGTGCAACGAACAAGTTTTGGAGAAATAATATACAGCAGATTCAATTTCTTTTGCAGATTCAGAGTTCTTCCGTGATTGCAGACTATGGTCTCAAAAAAAAAACTTAGCTGCGATCCTGCATCGCCTAAGTATTAACTTCTCCGAGTGTACACTTCACGTCACACTCGGGGACTTAGCTACTATCCCGAATCGCCTAAGTAACACCTTCCTCCGAGTGTGCACTTTGCGTCACACTCAGAGACTTAGCCGCGATCACGCACCGCCTAAGTATTAACTTCTCCGAGTGTATACTTTACGTCACACTCGGGGACTTAGCTGCGATCCCGAATCGCCTAAGTAACACCTTCCTCCGAGTGTGCACTTTGCGTCACACTCGGAGACTTAGCCGCGATCACGCATCGCCTAAGTATTAACGTCCTCCGAGTGTGCACTTTACGTCACACTCGGGGACTTAGCTGCGATCCCGAATCGCCTAAGTAACACCTTCCTTAGCGTGTGCACTTTGCGTCACACTCGGAGACTTAGCCGTGATCACGCATCGCCTAAGTATTAACTTCCTCCGAGTGTGCACTTTACGTCACACTCGGGGACTTAGCTGCGATCCCGAATCGCCTAAGTAACACCTTCCTCCGAGTGTGCACTTTGCGTAACACTCGGAGACTTAGCTGCGATCACGCATCGCCTAAGTATTAACTTCTCCGAGTGTGCACTTCACGTCGCACTCGGGGACTTAGCTGCGATCCCGAATCGCCTAAGTATTAACTTCTCCGAGTGTGCACTTTGCGTCACACTCGGGGACTTAGCTGTGATCACGCATCGCCTAAGTATTACCTACCTCCGAGTGTGCACTTTGCGTCACACTCGGGGACTTAGCTGCGATCCCGAATCGCCTAAGTATTAACTTCTCTGAGTGTGCACTTTGCGTCACACTCGGGGACTTAGCTGCGATCACGCATCGCCTAAGTATTACCTACCTCCGAGTGTGCACTTTGCATCACACTTGGGGACTTAGCTGCGATCACGCATCGCCTAAGTATTACCTACCTCCGAGTGTGCACTTTGCGTCACACTCGGGGACTTAGCTGCGATCCCGCATCGCCTAAGTATTACCTTCCTCCGAGTGTGCACTTTGCGTCACACTAGGGGACTTAGCTGCGACCCCGCATCACCTAAGTATTAACTACCTCCGAGTGTGCACTTTGTGCCACACTCGGGGACTTAGCTGCGATCACGCATCACCTAAGTCCTAATATTTTACAAGTACACATTTAGTGTTCAACTCCAAACAGCATTCAAGCAAAAGAATAAGTGTTTTCGTTGTCACTCCAACAGTCTAGACACGATAACAGACTCGGTGCGGATCAAGCTTACCCGCACCGATCCAAAAGTATGACGGCCAACAGAAGTGGCTAGAATATCTTACAGGCAAACACTCGGCATACCGAGCATAACATCTGATTACGCGTCAGCTGGGCCGGAGTCAGGATTAGAGGACTCCACAAAAGTGTCCAAGTCAATTCCATCAGCAATGCGGGTGGCAGTCTCGAGGAACGTCTCCATGAAGTCTTCGAATTGAAGTTTCTTCGTGTTGGCGACCTTCAACGCTTTTAGCTTATCTTCCCGGACCTCCTTGCAATGGACTCGGACCAACGATAGCGCAACATCAGCACCGCACCGCGCTGCCGATTTCTTCCAAGATTGCACTTGGTTCGGCACCTCCTCCAGTCGGCTCATTAGGGTCTCCATCTCCTCCCGCGACTCCTCTTCCGGCCAAAGTTCCTTGTTAATTCGGCCGACGACTTCTCTCAGTCGACCGATGAAAGGACCTACTTTGCTAGCGCGGATTTTTGATCGAAGCAGATCCCGATTGGCGTCCTCACCGAGTGGAACTTTGTCCTTAACAGCCCGTTCCACAGCCGCTGTTTCAGCTTCAGGGTCTCCGCAAAAGTCTGCCACCAACAAGCAAGCAGACAATGAAAACCGAAAGTCGGGCACACGATAAAGCCACACGACAAAGCATAAGACTTACCAGCCAGACAAGTCATCGTTTGCTTAGCCCAGTTGGTGATATACTTCTCTTGAGCTATGCACCTTCTGTTCAGGGCGCCCATCTGATTATGCAGATCGGTCCTATGTTTCCTCATCATCTGCGTCTCCGCCGTCAATACCCTGTTTGCCTCCCGAGCTTCTTCCAAGGACTTTTGTTGCGCTTCCAGAGCGTCATTCATACCAGCCATGGCAAGCATTGCAGCTTCCAGTTCACCAGCATATTCATTCCTCTCCGCTCTGAGGGTTTCATAAGAAGTTCCCATATCACAAGTTTTCTACAAAACAAAACAAAGGGTTATCAACAACTTTCTCAATACACACTACGTTCTTTAGACCCCTGCCGACGCAAGCAGTCGACAGCGGTCTCGGGGACTACACCCAGTGGGTTCACTAAGAGTGACCCCACTGGCATGCACCTCAAGCAGGTCTGCCCTATTGAGGTGCACGTTTTCCCTACGCCTCCGAGGCTAAAGCTACTCCACCTGTGCGCAGTTTACTCTAGGGCACTCTTACCGCAAGAGTGCTCCGATTGCAGTAAGTACTTGCACTCAGAAATCTTGTCTACGGACACGACAACAATAAAGACCAAATGTATAAAGACAACTGTTGGTGCAAGCACTCGACAGAAGTCTCGGGGACTACACCCACTGGGTTCACTCGGAGTGAACCCATTGCAAACAACCGACTTCGACAATACCCAGTGGGTTACAGAAGAAAAGTAAGTACTTACTAGGGTACTTACTCGGATGTCATCGCGCAGCTCCAAGCTCCACTGATATAAAGCTGCAGCGGAGTCATAAACCCTCTTGGCCTCTCCGGCCATCAGCTCCGCCCGAACCATGGTCTCCTTGACCGCTCCCACCTCCTCCGCCGGGACACATCGAATGTTGAATTCGGTGTTTGACGAACCGGGAATAGGAGGGAGATCCTGGTTCATCCCAGGGTTCACCCCAGTAGGTTCCTCACCCGTCAGCGCTGGTTCAGTCGGCAGAGGTTCTTCGTTTGGTAGAGCGTCGGCGGCAGGGGCGGCGGCAGGAGGAGCAGCCTCGGGGACAGGCTCTTCGACGGGCTCCGCGTTCGGGTCAGCTCTCCCCCCTGACAAGCCGAATAACACAGTGCTTCAGAAGAAGAAAGAGATGGCGCAGTGTGCAGGAATAAAATACCCGACTATCCCACAACGTACCTGGCTGCGATGAAACGACATTGTCCGCGTCCATGGGGTCGTCCCGTTGGCGAGCCGGCGAGGTCACAGAAGTGGCAACCCTGTCGAGTGAAGACCATTCCACTTGTAAAACAAGAGTTTACTCGGTCAACAGAAAGGACCGAAGACTAGATTCGCTTACGTGGAGGTAACGGGGATGGCCATCCTCATCTGCGGCAGAGCCTTCCGAGGTTTGGACCCGCTCGATTTGGGCGCCTTGGAGGACTGGCCCGCAGGTTCAGTGGCTGCGTCCCTGGCTCTTTTGGTACCTCGAACACTCGGTGCAGCCGGGGAAAGGGGCGGGGCACTCGGCAACGCAGGGGGAACTGAAGAGACAGCGGACTCTTGCCGGCGCCTATTCCGATGCTCTGGCCGCGGAGGCAGCGAGTGTGGTTCTTCATCTTTTTCCTCTTCCTCGCTGTTTTCCTCCTCAGACTCTTCGCTGTCGAAGATGTATTCGTCGCTCTCCATGCTACCCTCGTGGCTGCCTTCTTCATCTTCCTCCTCCAGTTTCTCGCTCGAGACGGGGGAGAACCAGTTGGTCCACGCCTGCAGTCGGAAACGTCAAGCATCACGCGGAGATATAAATGAGTTGCTGAAATTAAAGCAGTTCAACGCACTCGGATAATGCTACTCACCTGATTCAGTGGAGGATTGTCCGCACCATAAGGCGCCACTCGGCGGGCTCCCTTGGGATTCTCACAGGGACCCGTGATTTGGAGCACCTTAGAGGTCACCTTCTCCTCGAGAATGCCCTCCACGTTGGTCCGAGTGGAGTCTTCAGGTCCTGCATGGTGCCACATGGCGTGGTGGCGGGCTTGCAGAGGCTGGATTCACCGACCGATGAAGACTTCCAGCAAGTCCATCCCAGTGACCCCCCTCCTGACAACATCCGCGAGCGCCTCAACCAAAGGCTGGATGTCTTTCTTCTCCGCTTTTGAGAGAGCGAGTTGCTTGGGTGGAGCAGGGCGGTCTAGACTGAATGGAGGCAGCCCAGTCGACGCGTTGGGACAGGCTATGTCCTGGCAGTAAAACCACGTCGACTGCCAGTTCCTAACCGACTCACTCAACTACAGAGCAGGGTAAATACTCCGATTCTTCTTCTGAAACCCTAAACCCCCACAAAGCTAGAGGAGATGCGTCTTGTCATCCGATTGACTAAGACGTTTTATGGTTTGGGAGCGGATGGAAAAGATGTGTTTGAATAAACCCCAATGAGGGGGGCAACCGATAAAGCATTCGCACAGAACAATGAAGGCAGAAAGGTGGGCAATGGCACTCGGAGGGAAGTGATGGAGTTGTGCACCAAAATGATTCATAATACCCTTGAAGAAAGGGTGGGGGCAGAGAGAAACCTCGGTGAACTTGGCTGAGGAGCAAGACGCGCCCCCCTCCCGTGGCGCCGGCTCAACCTCGTCGTCCGCCGGCAACCTCCAAGATTTATGCACAAGCTGGCCGTGCTCTACCAGCTCCAGCAGGTCCCCCTCCGTCACTGTGGAGGGGAGAAAGTCTCCCTGGATCCATCCCGCTGGCAATGGCCGTTGCCGCCGCTGAGCAGCCGCCGCCTTGCCCTTCTTCTTCCTTGCCTCCATCTTGCTGGTCTGGCCCTTGGTCATGGCGGCGATGGCGAGCTTCCGAGAAGGATGGGAAGAGAAAGGTGTATGAGCGCAAGAGGTGGCGAGGAAGACGGAGCAAGCGAGAGCAGAGGATTCGGCGAGCGTAACCGAAGGGTCTCGCCGGCCGGAGTTAAATAGAACACCGACTGGGTCGCTGGCGAGCGGGCCCGAAATCTTATCCGCCCAACCAGCCGAGGCGATATCGGCGGAAGAGTTGAAGGCGCGAGGATCGAGGAGTCAGGCGCTACTCGAGCGCGCTGACGTCGCCCCCGCTAAGCGTGCGGAACCCGAAATTTGAGATCCCGAAAAATCCGCCGCTGTCAGTTGACCGGTCGTGTCAAAAGATGCCGCGAAGGCACTCGGTTCCCGACAGTCCGTTCTGCAGAACACATTCACTCGGATCATCGGCCAAGAGAGATAGAATGGATATAGGCAAGCAACGCCTAAGCCGAACCTAGTCCAGTCGGATCTGAGCATCGAGCACTGCTTTGACGTTTCAGCCCCAATCCATTCGGGGACTAATGATGGGGTCATAGTCCTTGGGTAGGGTCATAGGCCTGTCCTACAGGTCCTACCCAAGGACTACCCCACGCAAGGGACAGGACCTTAAGTATGCCCGACTGTATTAAGGTGCCCCCATCATCCAGTCGGTAACGGGCTCAGGATCATCCAGTCGGAGACTAAGACTCGGAGGACACCGGACCTACCGACTGGATACACTCGGTGCGTCGTAACCTCTCGGGAGGGAAACTGCCGTGCGTTTCCGGGTGCATTAACTAGCATTTATAGCGTATGTTACCTGTAATGCATGCATTCAATCGCTACTACTCCACCCTTGAATCAGAACCATTGTGGAGGGCAGCGGACTCTATATAAGCCGCCCTCCCCCACTGGTAAAAGGGTTAGAAAAACATTGTACTCCATATTACACTCGGTAACCAGCTCCAAGAGCACTGAGACGTAGGGCTATTACCTCCACCGTAGAGGGGCCTGAACTCATACAACCTCGCCGTAGCTAGGACTCTGCCCATCTCATTCGTACCCTACACATCTACTGTCAGGCTTATACCCACGACAATAAGGAACCCATGTTTTCACATGGAAGCAACTTCACCTCAACTAGCAACGGGATCCAATGGTTAAGCAAGCGGTAACATAGCCAATCAGTGGTTTGCTAGGTTGTGAACAGGTTGAAGGTTTTCATGGCATTATTGAGAGGCTAACATTTAACAGGTGGTAGGCAACGAGACATAGCGACAGAAATGAAAAAACTAGCATGGCAATGATAGTAATGGTATCTAGGGAAATGATCATCTTGCCTGAGATCCCGCTTGGAAGAAGAACGATTCCGTGAAGCAGACGAACCGACGTAGTCGAACGGATCTTCACATTCCGTCATGCTTGCGGAACTCTATCTAGATGAAGCAAACCGGAAACAAGCATCAACACGCGATGTTCACCACACACATGCACGACATGATGCATGTTCAGATTCGAATATGCAAGGCAGGGCATGACAATTCACGACAATCAAACACTACACATAAAATGAAGCTCAATATGCAATGAGTTGCATATTGACGAAACTCCATGTTTAATTAGTTAGTTCACTCCGGTTTATTAACATGCAATATTAAAATGTTGTTAACATGGCAAGGTGTGAAGCACAAATTAAACAACCTATCTAGGCATTTTAAATGAGGCCGGAAAAGACATATAGCGTCTCTGAAAAGACATATAATGTTAAATTCTAAATCTGTCCACATTTGTCCTAATCTCATTTTATGTTTGTTAAATGGCAAAACAAAGTGGTTTGCATGATTGTACTTGTCGTTCTAATCCATTTACATATATGGCTCACTCCAACAGAGCTAGGGTTAATTAGCTACGACCTAAACCATTTCTATCATGTCGACACGCAAACTGAAGCAAACAACATGCTAAATAGTTTCAAACATGCCTGAGAGTTGAAAAATATTAATCTACGCAAAATTCTACACGTTTTACATATATAACTCACTACGATCTGATGCACGGATTTAAAACTATGTCCATTTTAATAAATGCATATATTCTGCCATTTTAAAATCCGTGCTAATTAGACAAATTCGCGGAATGTCAAAAAAGGAAATGGGACAAATCCATCTACGAGCTGAAATAGTGCACGGGCACCACATAATTAAATACCGCACAGGGCGGAACTTAGCAGGCGCTGGGGCTCACCTTCGTGGGCTTTGGCCCGATCAGCTGCACCAGGGATAGACGGGGCAGGACGACGCGGGGTGATGCAGCTGGGGGATGAGCCGGCCAAAGAGAAAGCAAAGCGCGCGGCTAAGGGAGCCGCGAGCGAGGCCGTCGAGGCCATCGTGCTCCTCTCGCAATGAGGAAGCGATGGAACAGGTGACCCTCCGACGAGGCATGGACGCGGGGGAGCGAGACGGCTCCGGCCAGATCCGGCCATGGGAGGATGCTGGGGTCCGGATCCGCCCAAATCTGGCGCAGAGGGGTCCATCTCTGACGTTGAGGCGGGGTGAGTTCCGGGCATCTCCTGCCATGGGAGCCAAACCTATGGGAGAGCAGAGAGAGATGGTTGAGGGTGAGGAAGGATGAACGGGTTGAAGAGGGGCGCGGCCAGTCTCCGGCCTGGTTCCGACGGTGGCCCGACGATGTGCAGGTGCGGCGGGGCGGCGCGAGCTCAACGGCGACGAATGCCCGTTGATCGGGCGCTGGAGATGGGCAGCGAGGCAGACGAAGCTCGCGCGGTTGGTGCGGGCGAGCGGCGGCACGGGCTGGTTCCGGCCCGGACGGGCCTGCTTCGGGCTCTGCGGGCCCTGGCGGCTGGGCTAAAGAGAGAGAGGTGGGAGGTGGCAGCAGCGTGGGATTTAAGGTAAAGGAGAGGTGAGGCCAAAATAGCCACGGGGTTAGGCTGCTATTTATAGGAAATGGGGCTAGGGTTAGCTATTTTTCATCCGATTTCGATCGCGCGATCACGATCGGACGGCTCCGATCGCGAGCGGAGGCTAGGTTAGGGCTTAGTGGCTGTGTAGAGGGGGTTGTGGCTAAGAAGAGAGGGAAGTTTGCGTCCGGACACAATATTTTAAAACCCGGAAAAACAACTGACGATAAATCGATGACGGTGCCACTACGGTCGACCGTTCGGGTATCAAACGGACTTCAATTGTGATGAAACTCGGCACACGACCTACCTATACTCAAATAAGACCGCACGGCAAGTTTCAACCCAATCCGATAAAGTTTTACTCAAAACCTTTAAAAACAACATATTAATGATGCCGCGGGCGCGTGCTTGTTTGGTCGGACTCAAAACGGTCAACGACGAACACAGAGAGTGTTGGAAATATGCGCTAGATGCAATAATAAAATAGTTATTATTATATTTCCTGTTTCAAGATAATCGTTTATTATCGATGCTATAATTGTATTGAATGAAAACATAAATGCATGTGTGGATATATAGACAAAACTATGTCCCTAGTAAGCCTCTAGTTGACTAGCTAGTTGATCAAGGATGGTTAAGGTTTTCTGACCATATACAAGTGTTGCCACTTGATGACTGGATCACATCATTGGGAGAATAATGTGATGGACAAGACCCAAACTATAAACGTAGCGTGTGATCGCGTCATTTTGTTGCTATTGTTTTCGGCGTGTCAAACATTCATTCCTATGACCATGAGATCATGTAACTCACTGACACCGGAGGAATACCTTGTGTATATCAAACTTCGCAACGTTACTGGGTGACTATAAAGGTGCTCTAGAGGTATCTCCTAAGGTGTCCGTTGAGTTAGCATGGATCAAGACTGGGATTTGTCACTCTGTGTGACGGAGAGGTATGTCAGGGCCCACTCGGTAAAACAACATCACATATAAGCCTTGCAAGCAATGTGACTAAAGTGTTAGTCACAGGATCTTGTATTACGAAACGAGTAAATATACTTGCCGATAACGAGATTGAAATAGGTACAGGGATACCGACGATCAAATCTCGGGCAAGTAACATACCGAAGGACAAAGGGAATGGTATACGGGATTATATGAATCCTTGGCACAGAGGTTGAACCGATAAGATCTTCGTAGAATATGTAGGATCCAATATGGACATCCAGGTCCCGCTGTTGGATATTGACCGGGGAGTGTCTCAGGTCATGTTAGTTCTCGAACCCGCAGGGTGTGCACACTAAAGGTTCGGTGACGTTTCGGTATAGTTCAGTTATAGGTGTTGGTGAGCGAAGGTTTTTTCGGAGTCCCGGATGAGATCACGGACGTGACCAGGTTTTCCAGAATGGTCCGGAAACGAAGATTGATATATAGGATTGTTTCATTTGGCTTCCGGAAAGATTTCGGGCATTACCGGAAGTGTACAGGGAGTGACGAATGGGTTCCGGGTTTTTACGGGGAGGGGCCACCCACTCGGGAGATAACCTAATAGCCCATGGGTGGCGCACCAGCCCTTGGTGGGCTAGTGAGGCCAGCCCAATATGGCTATTTCAGCCAAGGAAAGAAAATCAAAGGAGAAAAAAAAAGAAGGAGGAGGGAAGGAAGGAAGGGACTCCACCTTCCAAACCGAATTGGAGTGGGAGTCCCTCCTCCTCCCTTCGGCCGACGCCCTTGGGGCTCCCTTGAGCCTCAAGGCTAGCCCCTCCCCTCCTCCTATATATACTAGAGGTTTTAGGGTTTTTGAGACACAACTTTGCCACGTGCAACCCTAAACCTCTATTTCGTAGTTCTTGTTCTAGACGGTTTTCTGCGGAGCTCGGGCGGAGCGTGCAGGAATAGATCATCACCATCACCGGCGCGCCATCATGCTGCCGGAGAACTCATCTACTTCCCATATCTCTTGCTGGATCATGAAGGCGGAGATCGTCATCGAGCTGTACGTGTGCTGAATGCGGAGGTGTCGTCTGTTCGGTGCTAGATTGGGATGGATCGTGGGACGACGGTGATTTGAATCACGAAGCTGTTCCACTACATCAACCGTGTTTCTGAATGCTTCCCGCTTAGCGATCTACAAGGGTATGTGGATCCGATCTTCCTCTCGTAGATGAACATCACCATGATAGGTCTTCGTGTGCGTAGGATTTTTTTGTTTCCCATGCAATGTTCCCCAATAGTGGTATCAGAGCCAGGTTCATGCGTAGATGTAATCTCGAGTAGAACACAAAAGTTTTTGTGGGCGTTGATGTTCGATTTGCTTCCCTCCTTACTCTTTTATCGATTTGGCGGTATTGTTGGATTGAAGTGGCCCGAACCAACCTTACTCGTACGCTTACGAAAGACGGTTTCATCAACTAACATGCAACTTGTTGCATAAAGATGACTGGCGGGTGTCTGTTTCTTCAACTTTAGGTGAATCGGTTTTGATCGAGCCGGTCCTTGGAGAGAGGTTAAATAGCAATTTGCACATCACCGTTGTGGTTTTGTTTAAGTAAGATGCGATCATACTAGACACCCATAGGAGCCACATAAAACATGAAACAACAAATTAGAGGACGTCTAACTTGTTTTTGGAGGGTATTCATGTGATGTGATATGGCGAAAGACATTATGTGATATATTGGATGTATGAGATGATCATGTTGTAATAGTTAAATATCGACTTGCACGTTGATGATACGGCAACCGGCAGGAGCCATAGGGTTGTCTTAAACTAATGTTTGTGCTTGCGGATGCGTTTACTATATTGCTAGGTTGTAGCATTAGTAGTGATAGAATAGATAGCATGACAACCTCGATGGCGGCACGATGATGGAGATCATGATGATGGAGCCGGTGATGATGAAGATCATGCTGGTCCTTTGGTGATGGAGATCAAGAAGCACAAGATCATGGCCATATGATGTCACTTATGAATTTTATGTGATGTTAATCCTTTTATGCACCTTATCTTGCTTAGAACGACCCTATCATTATAAGGTGATCCCTCACTAAAATTTCAAGAGAAAATTGTGTTCTCCGCGACTATGCACCATTGCGACAGTTCTTCGTTTCGAGACACCACGTGATGATCGAGTGTGATAGACTCAACGTTCACAAACAACGGGTGCAAAACAGTTGCACACGCGGGACACTCGGGTTAAACTTGACGAGCCTAGCATGTAGAGACATGGCATCGGAACACAAGAGACCGAAAGGTCGAGCATGAATTGTATGGTTGATATGATTAGCATTGACATGTTTACCACTGTAAGTACACTCAACTCACGTGATGATCGGACTTGAGTTAGTGAATTTGGATCATGCCACACTCAAATAACTAGAGGGATGTCTATTTGAGTGGGAGTTTATTAGTAATATGATTAGATAAAATATAATTTTCTTGAACATAGTCTAAGTAAACTTTGCAATATTTTTATGTTGTAGATCAATGGCTCGCTGTAACATCCCAAATTTTGGAATGTTAAAATAATTATTAGATTGTTTGTTTGTTTGCTTGAGTGATTGAAAATTGTGTGAAATTTGAAACTTTTCAAAAACTTTTGAATGAGAGGGAATAAAATGACTTTCCCCTTCTCCGGTGAATTCAAATTCAATCATTTAAAATCAAAGAGAGAAGATGACATGACTTCTTCAACTATAAAGAATTTGAACGGAGATATTTGCATTTGAATTCTTTTGCATTTCTATTTGTTTTCTTCGTGCAAGAAATGCCGGGAAATACATTATGTCAAACAGAAAAGAGAGGAGGAACATGACCCTGAAACACACGGGCATTTTGAAAGTTATTTGAACCCTAAAACTTAGAGGGTCATTTGAAAATTATTTGCAAAAGAAAATAAATCTTTTAGGCAATTTTGTGAAAATAATTTTTTCTGAAGTTTTTATTTTTGCCGTGGAAAAATGCCCATCATTTAGATTTTATTTTTCTGATAATTTTAGTATATAGAAACTCTATATTCCGAATTGATTTGATTTCCCTTTTATCATCGTTTTAGTTTCCTAGTTTTGAAAAAGGAAAGAAATCATGCTTAAATGGAAATAAACGGTGGCCCATTAAGACCTTTCCAAAAACTGGCCCAACAGGATCTTCTTCTTCCTCTATCTCCTTCCTCACGTGCACAGGAAACTTCCATAGCCATGGTGAGAGGAATCTCCACCTTCCCGATCTCCTTGCTCCTTCCTTCTCCGAGCACCCCGAGCCCCTATAAATACTCCCCTCAACCTCCTGTCCCCATTTTCCCCATAGCCCAGCCCCTCCCCTCGTCGGAACGCAGCCGCCACCTCGCCGGAGTTCGCCTCCAACAGGAACTCGCCGGAGCTCCTGCTGCTCCCTCCCGTCGCCCCCACGCCCCGCCGACGCCACCAACCTTCTGCCCGAGCCCTCCTCCATCACCTGGACCCCTCCACCGCCTCGGCCGGACAACGGAGCAACCTTCCCGCCGTCTTCTCCAACTCCGGCGACTAACTCCGGTGAGAACCACGAAATCCCATATTGCAGTTTTTTCAGTAAATTGCAATCTTAGAAAATTCATATCTATTAGTCTATAACTCCGAATTAGGTTATTCTTTTTGATTTGGATCACAGATTTTATGTAGTTTCTGAAGATATATAATTTGTCTATGTTTGGAATTATAAAAATTGAGTTAGATCAGATTTGAATTAAAGCTTGTTTTGCTTATTCCGGGAGTTTAAAAATAGCTTTTAATTTTATTCTTTTTGCTGCTGCTTCCTATTGATCGTATATTTCAGTAGTTTAAGTTTCAGTTTTTTAAAATATTTTTACTTAGGGTTTTAAGCAAAACAGATTCTGTTTTAGCCTTTTTTGTTTTCTTGCTATTTCTTTTGTATTAATTGTTCTTAATTTGTTTTTTTTTTGTAATTGTGACAAGTTATATTTTGTTTTCTGATATTTACCAGTAACTTTTCAACAACAGCAAAATTTTATTTTATTTATTCTTATTTGTTTGCATGGAATCAATTCTAGTTCTATACTAACTTGCGAATTGATTGCATTGCTAGTTTGATTTCCTATTTTGAAAATACTTATAAAATAATATTGTTTTGTAAATTTTACTTCTGTTATCTTAGTTATTTTATATTTTGTATTCTGTTATTTTTTCTATTTTAGTGTTTTATTTTCAGTTAGAACAAAAACTATATAGTGTTGAATGTAGTAGAAGGCTTCCTAGCTTCTTTGAAGTTTCCTTTGGATTTTTATCCGCTCTCTCTTATTGATTTTTGATTGCATCAACTTTTATTGCTGTTTGTTAATTGATTGCTAGAATGATTGCTAGTGTGAGTGCTTATGTGAATACTATGTTTGATTATATAGATTTCATCGGAGAGTGACGAATAGTTCTATCACGTATTTCGCGAGAACGAAAATTCTTCTTCGTCAACATCACCAGGCAAGTAATTTTGATCATACTATCACCTATGTTTTATGCATCGTAGTTCTACCATCCTATGCCCAATTGCATGCTGCTTAGGTACTTGGAAATTTTAGTAAAGGTTGTAGTATCATGTGGTAGGCACACAACAACCCCGATACTTGGCCCCGGGACGACAAATTTCATATTGCTATGCTTGAGTAGGCGGGATTTCGGTTGAGTGCATAACACGAGTGATGCAAGGTTGATTAAATAGTCAAGACCGGTTAAGACAAGATTTTCAAGACCTCGGACACAATGCAACTCTGGGTGAAGGACGGTTGATCGGCTCCCTGGAGAACCGAGTGGATGACCCGGGATGCTGGAGAGGCCATGACATCCTGCGGAAAGCTTCACCCAGGCTCAAAGAGACGGACGGATTTCAAGACCCAAGGCTTACCTGCACAGCCACAAGTCATTATGGGCTCTGGCTTGGTTGGACAACGCGGCGACTCTGGACAGGCGGTGCTAGCAGATGTAGAAGAACGGTAGGATTGGATGGGCACCGACAGGGATTCAGAGGGACCCGTTGAAAGACCATGTTTTGATCATCCGGTCTTCAAACACCCTGAAGTGCGAGGACATACACGGAGGCGATCAAATCTTGTGGGGAACATGTGCAAAACTCTGCATAGTACCCAAACCTAATCGATTAGCCGTGTCCACGGTCATGGACAACTTGAGCCAAAGGAACTGAAGTTATCTGGATTTCTCAACACCATTAAATATATTTGATGAGGGTAATTATTGACAACTCGGGTACGAGAACTGGTTGGCGGAACCATCTCGTTAACAACCAACAAAGTAGTAACATTTTATTTTTAGCCCCCTCTTGTTGTAGGAGAAAACTTGCTTTTCGCTAAAAACTTATAGCCCCACCTGCCATATATGCATATAGTATAGATGATTACTTTTCACCCCTCTCTTATGTGACTTGCCGGCATATTCAATATGATAACCTACACGGCTGCAACGTCTTATGTTGCAGATATTTTTCTTCGACGAGTAAGAGTACGATTGAGGGTTACGGTCTACACTCAACTTGCCGTTGGTGTTTATTGGGACTCCACTCCCTTGACTGCTTCCGCTGAGATATTTAAGGTATATATCAGTTTTACGCTATTTACATGTGATTGCACTTTGATATATACATTGATGTACTGTGTGTGCCAGCATACTAATCCAGGGATGGCACAGAAACACAGAGGCTTGACTCGTTTTGAGTCGGGTCGCTACACTCGCATAGTAGCAACCCTGAATTTCAATATGTTCGTAGAGAAAGCTAAGCTGAAAGATGATGGTAGCAACTTTGTAGACTGGGCTCGTAATCTGAGGCTTATCCTACAAGCTGGGAAAAATAATTATGTCCTTGATACAGCGCTAGGAGATGAACCACCCTCTACGGCTGATCAAGCTGCTTTGAACGCTTGGCAAGCACGTAAGGAGGACTACCCAGTAGTTCAATGTGCAGTCTTGTATGGCTTAGAACCGGGACTTCAACGACGCTTTGAACTTCATGGAGCATATGAGATGTTCCAGGAGTTGAAGTTTACCTTTGATAAGAATGCCCGAATCGAGAGCTATGAGACCTCCGATAAATTCTATGCTTGCAAAATGGAAGAGAATTCATCTATTAGTGAACATGTGCTCAAAATGTGTGGGTACTCAAACCGTCTGGCTGAGTTGGGGATTGAACTCCCGCAAGAGGCTATCACTGACAGAATTCTTCAATCACTGCCACCTAGCTACAAGAGATTTGTGTTGAACTATAACATGCAAGGGATGAATAAGTCACCCGGCAAGTTATTTGCGATGCTGAAAGTCGCGGAGTCAGAAATCCGGAAAGAACATCAAGTGTTGATGGTCAATAAGACCACTGGTTTCAAGAAGAGCGACAAAGGTATGGAGGGTAACTCCAAGAAGAGTGGCAAAACTTTTGCCCCTTGGACGAAGAAACCCAAGGCTGGACCTAAGCCGGAAACTGAGTGCTATTATTGCAAGGGGATGGGTCACTAGAAGCGCAACTGCCCCAAGTATTTGGCTGATAAGAAGGCGGCCCATGCCAAACCAGGTAAATGTGATATACATGTTATTGATGTGTACCTAACCAACTCCCATAGTAGTGCCTGGGTATTTGATATCGGTTCTGTTGCTCACATTTGTAACTCAAAGTAGGAACTGCGGAATAAACGAATGCTGGTGAAGGACGAAGTGACGATGTGCGTGGGAATGGTTCCAAGGTTGATGCAATCGCCGTCGGCACAGTCTCACTTCAGTTACCATAGGGATTAGTTATGAACTTAAATAATTGTTATTTAGTGCATGTGTTAAGCATGAACATTATATCTGGATCTTGTTTATTGCGAGACGGTTACTCCTTTAAGTCAGAGAATAATGGTTGTTCTATTTATATTATTAATATCTTTTATGGTCATGCACCCAATGTGAGGGGTTTGTTCATATTGAATCTTGATTGTGATGACACACATATCCATAACATTGAGACCAAAAGATGTAGAGTTAACAATGATAGCGCCACCTTTTTGTGGAACTACCGCTTAGGTCATATTGGTGTAAAGCGCATGACGAAACTCCATGTTGATGGGATTTTGGAGTCACTTGATTGTGAATCACTTGACACGTGGGAACCATGCCTCATGGGCAAGATGACTAAGACTCCATTCTTTGGAACAATGGAGCGTGCAAGTGACTTGTTGGAAATCATACATACTGATGTGCGCGGACCAATGAGTGTGGAGGCGCGCGACAGATATCGTTATTTTCTCACGTTCACTGATGATTTGAGTAGGTATGGATATATCTACTTGATGAAGCGAAGTCTGAAACATTTGAAAAGTTCAAACAATTTCAGACTGAAGTTGAAAATCGTCGTAACAAGAAGATCAAGTTCCTACGATCTGATCGAGGGGGTGAATATCTGAGTTTCGAGTTTGGTGCTCACTTAGGACAATGTGGAATCTTTTCACAGTAGACACTGCCTGGAACACCACAGTGTAATGGTGTGTCCGACGTCGTAATCGTACTTTGTTAGCTATGCTGCGATCTATGATGTCTCTTACCGCTTTGCCATTACCGTTTTGGGGTTATGCATTAGAGACAGCTGCATTCACTTTAAATAGGGCACCATCAAAATCTGTTGAGACGCCACCATATGAGATATGGCATGGCAAGAGGCCAAAGTTGTCGTTTCTTAAAGTTTGGGGATGCGATGCTTATGTCAAAAAGCTTCAGACTGAAAAGCTGGAACCCAAAGCAGAATAGTGTGTCTTCATAGGTTACCCAAAATCGACAGTTGGGTACACCTTCTGTCTAAGATCCGAGGACAAAGTGTTTGTTGCTAAGAACGGAGCTTTTCTTGGGAAAGAGTTTATCTCGAAGGAATTGAGTGGGAGGAAGATAGAACTTGATGAGGTTGTGGAACCTCTGCTCCAACAGGATGGTGGCGCAGGGCAGAGGGAAATCCCTGTCGAGGCAACACCAGTTGAGGAGGAAGCTAATGATGATGATCAAGAAGCTTCGGATCAAGTTACTATCGGACCTCGCAGGTCGACAAGATCACGTAATGCTCCTGAGTGGTACGGGAATCATGTCTTATCTATCATGTCGTTAGACAACAATGAGCCTGCGAATTATGAAGAAGCAATGGTGGGCCCAGATTCCAACAAATAGTTAGAGGCCATGAAACCTGAGATAGGATCAATGTATGAAAACAAAGTCTGGACTTTGGAAGTATTACCTGAAGGTCGCAAGGCTATTCACAACAAATGGATCTTTAAGAATAACACAGACGCGGACGGTAATGTGATCGTTTATAAAGCTCAACTTGTGGGAAAGGGTTTTTCACAAGTTCAAGGAGTTGACAACGATGAGACATTCTCACCGGTAGCGATGCTTAAATCTGTCCGAATCATGTTAGAAATAGGTGCATTTTTCGATTATGAAATTTGGCACAGGGATGTCAAAACGATGATCCTTAATGCGTTTCTTAAGGAAGAGTTGTATATGATGCAACCCGAAGGTGTTGTCGATCCAAAGAATGCTAACAAAGTATGCAAGCTCCAGCGATCCATTTATGGACTGGTGCAAGCATCTCAGAGTTGGAATAAGCGCTTTGATGAGGTGATCAAGATGTTTGGGTTTATACAAGTTGTTGGAGAATCTTGTATATACAAGAAAGTGAGTGGGAGCTCTGTAGCGTTTCTAATATTATATGTGGATGACATATTGCTGATCGGAAACAATGTGTAGTTTTTGGAGAGTGTAAAGGATTACTTGAACAAAAGTTTTCCAATGAAAGACCTAGGAGAAGCTGCTTACATATTAGGTATTAAGATCTATAGAGATAGATCGAGACGCCTGATAGGACTTTCACAAAGCACATACCTTGAGAAAGTTTTGAAGAAGTTCAAAATGGAACAATCCAAGAAAGGGTTCTTGCCTGTGTTACAAGGTATAAAGTTGAGTAAGACTCAATGTCTAGTAACTGCAGAAGATAGAGAAAAGATGAGTAGCGTCCCCTATGCTTTAGCCATAGGGTCTATCATGTATGCAATGTTGTGCACAAGACCAGACATCAGCCTGGCCATAAGTATGGCAGACATGTTTCAAAGTGATCCAGGAATGGAACACTGGGCGCGGTCAAGAATATTCTGAAGTACCTGAAAAGGACTAAGGAAATGTTTTTCATTTATGGAGGTGACGAAAACCTCGTCGTAAAGTGTTACGTCGATGCAAGATTTGTGTAATGCCCCACATGTAACCCTTGCCATATTTGGAACCTTTCCTATTTTGGAACCATATTTTCAATGCTATAAGAGTTATCATTTCATGTGGCTTTGTATTCTCTCCATCTTGCATCATGGCATTCATTTGCATGCATGACATTCCTTTGTGTTGGTGTTGCTTGCTCCATTAAGAGTGCTAGTGTGGTGGTGTTGATGAGCTCAAAACTATGTTGCTTCCAAACAAGGTTTCAGAAAACCCTTCTCCATTGTTATTTGCACTCATGAATTAACTTGTTTAAAACCTATTTTAAAAATGTTGATCATTTGTTGTTTTATCTTGTGTATGAAGGGGTGTTGTCTTGGGGTTTTTATCAACAAAACAACATATTTAATTCTGCTTTGAATATAATTTAGTTACTCTAAAAATGTGGTTTTTATTTCTGTTAAATAGGGCATAATTCGCTTATGCCCTAAGTATTTTTATTTTTTTCTTCAAACCCGTGTGTGGCTATAGCATTTTGTTTGGTGTTGTTTATTTTGAAAATAGAAAAGCCTTTTGTTTTATCAGTGAGGCTCAGGTGGGCCGGCTCCCTCCAACTCCACCTGGCTCGTCTCCCCCTATCGCCCGTAACGGCCCGCAGCGCGACCCTCTTCCTCCTCGCGACGTCAGCACTGTACGACATAGCTGCATCCGCCGATTCTCCTCTCCTCTCCAATCCAGTGGACGAGGCGCGCACCCCAAGGCCATATAAACAGTCGGTGTCTCCCCGTGCACCCTAGGGTTCCATTTTCCTCCTCCTCTCTCCCCCTGGCGCTGTCGGGGGCGATCCCGAGCGACTTCATCTCCATGGTCGGAAACTCATGAGCTCGACGCCGGCGGATCGACACCATCTCTTCTTCCCGACAGGTCCAGGAGCACGCGGTGGTTGCAGGAGTTCCATTCCCGAGGAGATCGCATGACGGGAGCTGCTACGTCGACGTCCTCAACGACCTCCTCTTCTTCCACTCCGGCGGCTTCTGTAGCACCCCGTCGACGATCCCTTCTGCCCCTCCATCCGCGAGCCCCTCTCCTTTCAACCTAGGTGAGACAACTCTGCTCTCCTTCGCTTCCCCTCTCCGTTAGCCGCGTCCGAGCCGTGAGCTCGAGGCCTGCCGGAGTTGCACCGGCAAGTTGATGCAGCTGCGGCCGCTGCTTGTTGTTGCTTGCGCATGCATGCACGCGTGCATGGGCGTAGCCCCTCTGCATCGTGGCCGTGGTTCCCTCTCGCAGCGGAAGCGTAGTGTAGCCGTAGTAGACCCCCGCGGACGTATTGTATGTATGTAGGACGTCACGCTCCGGTGAGCCTCGTCACCGGCGCCTCTCTGGAAAAGCAGAGCAAGGCCCCACCTTTTTCATGTTTCCCTGTCGTGGATCCCCGTTAGGACAGTAGCACTGCACCAGCTCAACTGGCATTGTTTCCACGCGCGTTTGGGAAGGTCTGGGATTCGAGCCCCAGCGCCCCCCTTTTTAAATATGGGATATTTCCCTTGTTGTTGTTTGCTTGGCAGGGTCTTATTAAGAGGGATTCCCCCCCTCTGATAGTTCAGCTACGCGCGGTAGCCCAGTGGTGCACATGAGAGAAGTGGTGCAGGAGGTTGTGGGTTCGAACCCAGGGCCTCCCTTTTGGATTTTTTCATTTATGTTATTTTTTCCTTTCTTTTCTTTTGCTGCAATTTGTTGTTGGTTTCTTTTAAAAAAAACAGGGGGTGTTTATTTCTTTTAATGCCTAGTATGCGTGTGTGAGCACATGAGTGCATGTGTGTGCATGGGAGGTGGTGTGTGCACTAGTGTGTATATGTGTGTGTGCACATGAGTGAATGTGTGCACACATGTGAGTGTGTATGTGTGTGCATGTCGGTGCACATATGCACATGTGCAAGGGGGCCTAACTCTCATGTTGCACATACTTTTGTAGTGTGTGTGTGTGAGTACATGTATGTGTGTGTATGTGCTCATGCATGTGTGTGTGTGCATGGGTGCATATGCACTTGTGCATGAGGGTCTAACCCCTCATGCTTGCCACTATGAAGTGATGTAGTGGTGTGTGGGACTTGTGTGTGTGCATGTGTAGGTGTAGATGATGCAACATGTGCTATTATTACATGTGATATTGCTCCTATATAGAATATTGGATTCTAGGTGGTAGTTTTCGAGCTAGCTTTGTGTCTTGATGTTACATGCAAGTACCCATGTATTACATATCATTTTGGGGTAGAATCATCCGAGGAATCCATTGCTGCAATCATATTTCACTTTAGAGCAACTTCATAAAACTGTTATTTTCTGTCATGATGACATGTTTAGTGCTTTGTATTAGGTGGTGCCTTGACCCTATGAGGATGAATCCTTGATGTAGTAGTAGTGGGTGAACCCCTCTACAGCATATGGGGTCTTTTTTTGTTCTTAGGAATTTGTATGCACCTATTTTGCCTTGTCAAAGTTGACACTTGACTGAAACTGATGATTTTTGAAAATCTGTGATTTTCACTAAGTCTGGGAATCTTATGTTATTTTCTTCCCCTCTTGTCTTGGTTGCATTAGCTCGTGTGTTGGAAATCAGCCCATGCAACAAACTAAAGTTTGTGAGATTTTGTGTTTGTCTAGCTACCTGTTAAATTTCAGACTTATACACTTCCTGTAGATATCATTTTGGAGGCTGCCAAAATGCTTCAGAGCATAAGCAGCTGGTGAAAATCTGTGATTTTTACTAAGTTCAAGAATCTGTAATATTTTGTCCAAGTTTGTGTCAATAGATCTGCTCATGGGTGACTCCTTTGTATTGACTTCTTGTTCAGGGTTGTAGAGCTTTTGGATGGCTTTTGCCTCATATCTTGTTTGGCTCATTTGTATGGTTGTAGCTACTTTAAATATTGTAGACAAACTGCTATCATGTTGTGAAAAACAGATTGCATGTTTATGTTGATTTGAATCTTGTGTGGGCATTGTTGATGGTGTGGTCTGTTTCCATGCACCACCCCACTTATATTTTGTTGCTTGATCATGTGGCAACCTGGTAACACCAGGGGAGTGCCATTGGAGTGTGTTTGTGGCTGATTTGAACCGTAAGTCTCCATATCTTGTTTCGTAGTTTCCGGTTGATCCATAACTCCATTCTCTACGTTCTTTATATGCTTTTGCATCGTTTTATCGTGATGCACATGTTTATGCCATCTTCATGAATGTCAAGATAACTTGATATGAGGTTTTGTCCAGAATTCAATTAACTCAACTAATGCATATGAAAGTGACTAGAATAGTGATGCATGCTTCCTTCTTCACACATGCATCATGTTGCTTGTTGCATAATGTTGTGTTGGTGTTCATTGGATGTTATTTTATCTTGGGTAGCATCCGGATCGGAGAGCAATAACATGGATTCTGGAGAGTACGTACAGGAAGATCAAGAGCAGTTCCAAGCTGAAGACATCACAAGCAAGATGATCGTGATCTTGATACCGTATCTAGCTTTGTTATGCTTAGAATCATGTTTCCTTCGATACATGCTCGCTGCCTATCACTTGAAATATATGCTACCTGTCTTTGCCATGAACCCCAAACACCTTCCTCTCCTAGCAAATGTTGTTTTGCTAAGTAGGCTTGCTCGACTTCTAATGAGTAGCTTTGCTAGTTGCAGGTGCCAGCTGTCTCATGTGATAACATGATTATTTTGATATCATTATGTTAAAACTGCTATTTAATTAATGCACCTATATACTTGGTAAATGATGGAAGGCCTAGCCTTTTGCCAGGTAATTTGTTCCATTATTGTCGCCTTAGTTTCAGTTACCGGTGTTTGATTCCATAACTGATCGCTCCTAACACGTTCGGGGTTGTTATGGGGACCTCCTTCATAAATCGTGTAGTGATAAGGCTCGTCTGGCAGGACCCAACATTGGTTTTAATCTGCTAATCACCTAATAATAATTTGCATAGGGAATATCTACCCCGAGGATTTAATCAACAACCCGGGCTAGTGCTCCTCATGAGTGTTGGTCCAAACTAGAGTCGTGTGCGGGGCCAACCCGGGGCAACTCGGGATATTTCTATCAGGCCACTGTACGCTGCGCTCATCCGACCGTGTCCTGAGAACGAGATACGCGGCTCCTATCGGGTTCGTCGACACGTCGGGAGGTCTTGCCAGATTTGTCTTACCTTATTGATATATCTTGCGTATAGGAATCCCGGTGAAACTTTGGGTCTCCTCAAAGTTGAGGTTTTCCTCCAAGGAATCCGACGAGATCACGAGGTTCGTGATAGAGGATTACTTTGCGGCCCGTGGTAGTTTGTGATGGACCAATTGGAGCATCCCTGCAGGGTTTAATCTTTCGGAAAGCCATGCCCGCGGTTATGTGGCATACATGGATAATTTGTTAACATCCTGTTCTAGACAACTTAAAGTAACTCTAATAAAACTGCCAACTGTGTGTGTAACCGTGAGTGTCTCCTTCGAAGACCACTCTTCGATCTGGAACATGGTGGGGTTATGTTTGACGTAAGTAGGTGTTCAGGATCACTTAGTGATCATCTAGTCTTCAATCGCTCGCATAGACCACTATATATATATATATTACTCTGATCATCGTAAGTTAGCCACCATATATGCTTAGGTTGCTGCAAACCCATACACTAAACCTTCCTCACCTAATAACTTGACTAGATTCAGTACCAAGGTCATTAGATTGTTGAGTCCCCGTGGCTCACAGATTACTACAAACCCCAACAGGTACAGGTACGCCCGACGCGGGAGATCCTCATGACAACCAGCTGAAGTGGGAGTTCGATGAAGACTCTAGTCGTCTTTATGTGAACTACCCGAAAGACTGAGGCCGTGGTCGTGATCGTGGGCTAGCATACATGATGTGTTGGATAATCTTTTTTTCCGTTTAAAGTCCGTAGTTGGACTTGCTGCTACTCTGAATAATGTGTGTTTGTAAGCTATATGATATATTCTTAACAGATGGCAAGTGTATGCCCTACTTGTTAATCTTATAATTCTGTATTGCGATGATTATCCCGTTTGCGAAACGCGTAGATGCGCCCCTTTCCCATTTTGAGGCCTCACCCCCAAATAAGGAAAGGGCCGCATCTTAGTCGTTACAAGTTGGTAATCAGAGCCAAACGACTATAGGAGCCTTTGTGTGATCGAACTTGGCCGAGTCGAGTCTAGTAAAATGTTTTGAGTCTTAGTTATATCGGAGAGTAGGTTTATTTTTCTCCTCTTCTATGCTCTGGTGAGGTTCTTGACTTAGGAAATCTTAATTCTACTCCTCTTCTCGCTCAAATTTTTTTTTAGGGTCACGCGGGTATTTTGAAATCTATATGATTTCGATGTTACGGAGTTCTGTCTTGGTGCCTCCTGTCTGACTTGATTTCTTCCGGGGAGTTGAGCTCTAGGGGATTCTTGTGCACATCGCCATCATTCAGATTTCTTAGTATCTCAGGACGGAGGATGCTCGTAATTGCTTCAATACTAGTTGTGACGAGAGGAGTCCGACTTCCCGAGTACTGGTGCAGAGTGTTCCGGATGTATCGCCACACTTTGTATCATTGTGATCACGAGGGTCTGTAGTAGATGAAGGTCTGAGATTCTGGTTATGTGTTGACGGATTTGATACACTGGACGGGTTAGTATAGGAGTTGTGTGACATATTACTCCTTGTATCCGTGTACCAGATTGCATGACAAGATATTTCGGGAATTCATAGGTGGGATATCAAGTAGTGACTTATAGGACAATCTTCCTACAGATGCATGATGTGAGGTTGGGATTCGACATTCAGTGGGTACGTTTGTTCATGGTCGTCTTACAGCGGTTCTCGTTGTGTCTTAAAGAGTCCTTGTAGCTTGCTACGACTCGGGGATGCTTCGTAAGTCATGTGCACTACCTTGCATAGGATGGCTACTGTAAATTCGAGCCCGTGCGATCATATCCACGAAGATTTCGGATGGAATCTCCGTCATACGTGTGACAGCCCGATGCCGACGTTCCAGAAGATTCCCCTCTCTTTCCGTTTTCGTCGTGTGTCTGATTTATTTTGTCGCATCATCATCGCATCATTCGCATCATCTGCATTGCATCGGCATCTCTGTTGCCGCCAGTTTTCAAACTTGCATTCGTTAGTAGTTGCCGGTTCGCGTGGTTGTCCGTTCTGAGCCCGACCGCACATGCACGCGTCCGCGACATCGTCGAAACCCTATTTTTAAAGTGCGTTTAAAACTTTCTCTGATCTTGTTGAGATTTGACGTGCGGTCTTATTTTAATATAGCTAGGCCGCCTGACGAATTTCGTCGCGATCGGAGTCCGTCTGGTACCCGAACGGTCGACCGTAGCGGCACCGTGTTCGGTCTACCGTCGGACGTTAGTCGGTGTTGTTAGAAATTCCTGCCCCGCCGCCCGTTTCCCCTCTCGTCTTCGACTATTCCCTCTACACAGCCGCGTACCCATACCCGCGTTCGGAATCGTCCGAATCCGACCCCGCGGTTGGATCCGGAACGCGATTCCGGTTAACCGAGCCCCCCGTTTGCCTATATATAGACCCCTTCTAATTTTCGGACAACCTCCCTCAAATCCCTCCTAGTTTTCCACGCCACCTAACCCTAGTCAGCCTCTCTCCTCCCTCCAGCCGCCGGGCCCGCGAAGCCCATCCGGGGCCCGCCGAGCCCATCTGCGCGCCGCCGCCTGGGCCCAGATCACGCCGCCGCCCATGTTCTGCCCCGAGCTCCCCGTCCATGGCTGCCCGTGCCCGAGGCCGCAACCCCGAGCCGCACCTCCCCGTCAGCCCAACTCCGGCCGCCGCTCGCCGGAGAGCCGAGGCGGCCGCCTCCCCAAGACGTCGCCGCCCCGATCTCCATGGACCGCCTCCCCAAGCCGTCGTTGCGCCCGGACCTGCGAGCCCCAGCTCCCACAGCCGCCGCGCCGCCCTCCCTCTAGCTACGCCATCGCCCAAGGGTTCCGCCGGCCGGATCCGGCCAGATCCGGTCCGGGGAACCTTCTCCGGCCAGCGCCACTCGTCGTCCTCGCCGGGACCGTCGGCTCCGTTGCCCTGGAGATTGCCGCCGCCAGCCCTCGCCTCGTCGGGTCGGGAGCGCCTCACCCTCGCGCGTTGACCGACCGAACGAGGGGCTGCTACGCCCGTCTGCCGTCCTGGGCCGACCCAGCGACCGCCCCACCTGGGCCGCGCCCCGCGCTGGGCCAGCGCCGCGCTGCTCCGCCCCTTCGGCCCACGGTACGTCGGCCTCCCCAGCTGCCTCCTCTCGTCCAGATCCGACCCAAGAGGCCCACCCCGAGGTGAGGTCTATTCCTCGCCCTGTTTTTTTTCCTGTTGTGCTTAGCAGTTTCGGCCCATATAGATTTAGTATTTTTCTGGTGATTTATTTAAATTCCAGAGATATACGTATCTTAATACGTTCGTATCTGTTTATCCGTATGTCGGATCGCGAGGAGTTGTATATGCTTTTCGGGTAGTTTTACGCGTAGGACCCGTTTATAAAACTTGCATATTTATTTGACGTAGTTTAACGTGCCAAATGCTTTGTTTAGCGTGCTGCCCCAATAGGGGAACGTCCGGTATTTATTTTCCGCGCGTGATCGTATTGCTCGAATGCATGATAGAAATGCCTATGTTTTAGGGGCTATTTTTCCATGTATTTTAGAGCGGTAACTCGTATTTTTGCGTGTAGGGTTTGCCGGTAGGTTGTTTTCCCGTACGTAGGTTATTTTCACGCATTTTCGGGTGGCTTTATTTTGTGTTGCAAACCCCACATATTTTATATGTTTCCGGGGTAGAAAAATCCCATGGATTTTTCTGTGCTATTAGTTTTAGCTTTTGAGCAAGTTAGTTTGCGTGATATTTTGCTATGTTGCCCTTTTGTTTAATTCGTAGGATTTATTCCGTGCGTCGGTTGACGGAGTTGTCAACTAGAGTGTTGATCTTGGATGTTTTGTTTAGCCCCTGGTATTTTTGGTTGCAATATAAATGCATGTTTAGGTGTGTTTTGCTTGCTCTCAAGTTGCTAGAAATAGTGCTGTTTTAGAGGAGCTGAAATATTTCTAAGTCTGGAATCTGTTATATTTTGTTGCTGTCTTGTCTTGCTTCTATCTTGAGTTCTGTAGCTCTTTTGAGGTTGGTCTAATGGAGTTAGTTGTACCCCTTGTGTTTCTCTAGCATGCTGTGAAGTTTCATGCTATTTGGAGTCCTGTAGCTACAGGTTTTTCTGCTGTCAATATGCCTTCAAGCTGAAAACTGCACTTTCATGAGGTGTTATTTTCACTAAGTCTGAAATAGTGTGTGAGATGCCATTTTGTGTATTCTTTTCCTAGTGCTCCTTGCTGCCATGCTAGTTGTTGTTAGCTGTTCGTAGTAGTGCTTCTTGCCCTCTTCCGTGCCATGCCTTGCTTGAGCATATCGGAGTTGTGTAGCCGTAGTTGTGGGGCGTAGAAAATGCTATGTGGCTGTTTTTGGCAGTTTGTAGTGTTTTCTTGTTTTGCTCGTAGTTTTTGAACCGTAGCTCCGATTTGATCGTGTCCTACATGAAACTTGCTTAGAATCTCGTGTAGTTTCATTTTATCTTGCTGGTTGTATGTTTTGAAGTGCTCGTAGCCGTCGTGGCACACATTTTGCATTCATGCCATCACATCTTGCGGTGCTCGTATCTTTTGATCCGTAGCTCCGTTGGAGATGTTCTTTATGTGTAGATTGCTTGCCTTGAAGCGTAGAATCACGTGAACCTATTTGTTTTGATTTTTAACAACTAATTAAATGTGTTAATTCAGATCTGGACAGAATTGTAAATTAACATGTGAGGTCGTTTCGGAGGTGCTATATGACATTTCCGACCTCATTTAAAATGTCTAGATAGGTAGTTTAATTTCTACTTCACCTCTTGCATGTTTGACAAAATTAATATTGCCGTGTAGATAACCGGGAGTGAACTAAATAATTAACGTGGAGTTTCGTCAATATGCAACTCGTGCATATTGAGCTTCACTTAATGTGTAGTGTTTGATTGTGTGATTTGTCATGCCGTGACTTGCATGTATTCAGTAGCTAATGCATCATATGTGTTGTGCATCATGTGGTGAATTTCGTGTGTTGATTTGTGTTTTCGGTTTGCTTCGTCTCGATAGAGTTTCGCAACATGCCGGATTGTGAGGACCCGTCGACTACGTCGGTTCATCTGCTTCACGGAGGCATTCTTCTTCCAAGCGGGATCTCAGGCAAGATGATCATTTCCCCAGATACCATTACTATCATTGCCATGCTAGTATTACCGCTTCTATCGATTGTGTCTCGTTGCCTACCACATGTTAAATATCAGCCTCTCAACAATGCCATGAAACCTTCAACCTGTTCGACCTAGCAAACCACTGATTGGCTATGTTACTGCTTGCTTGACCCTGTTGATAGTGTTGCTAGTTGCAGGTGTAGTTGCTTCCATGTGCTTAAATGGGTTTCCTTGTCATATCACCATATTAAATGCTATTTAATTTAATGAACCTATATACTTGGTAAAAGGTGGAACGCTCGGCCTTTCTAGCCTGGTGTTTTGTTCCACCTTTGCCCCCTTAGTTTCGGCTACTGGTGTTATGTTCCACAAACGAGCGCTCCTAACACGATCGGGGTTGTTATGGGGACCCCCTTGATAATTCGTTTTAGATTAAAGCTGGTTTGGCAAGGCCCAACTTTGGTTCTACATTTTCCCAACATAATAACTTTGATAAATTGAAATGCCTAGGGAGTTAGCGCTACCCGAGGAGTAATTTTACATAAACAGGGCGGGCCAGTGCTGATGGTGTTGGTCCCAAACGGTCTGCCTGCGGGGCCACCGCGAGGAAACTCGAGGTTTGGCACCAGTAGCTAGTTCCATCTGTCGTGTCCTGAGAACGAGATACGCGGCTCCTATCGGGTACGTCGACACGTCGGGCGGCCTTGCTGGATTAGTTTTACCTTTGACGAGATATCTTCTGCATCGGGATTCCGGTGATGCTTTGTGTAATCTCAGAGTTGAGGTTTTCCACTTGGGAATCCTACGAGATCGCGAGCTTCGTGATTGAGGATTTATATGCGGCTTGTGATAATTTGTGATGGACTAGTTGGAGCACCCCTGCAGGGTTAAATATTTCGGAAAGCCGTGCCCGCAGTTATGTGGCAACGTGGAAGCTTTGTTTAACACTGGTTCTAGATAACTTGAAGTTAACTTAATTAAAACTTGCCAACTGTGTGTGTAACCGTGACTGTCTCTTTCGTGAGTTCTTTCTCCGATCGAGGACACGGTGGGGTTATGTCCGACGTAGGTAGGTGTTCAGGATCATTTATTTGATCAACATTAGTTCACGTCCGTAATGCGTAGATCTTCCCCCTCTTATTTCTTGTACTTGTAAGTTTAGCCACCAAACAAATGCTTAGCCGCTGCTGCAACCCCACCACTTAACCAAATCTCACCCATTAAGCTTTGCTAGTCTTGATACCTTTGGAAATGAGATTGCTGAGTCCCCTGTGGCTCACAGATTACTACAACACCAGTTGTAGGTACAGGTAATGGTTACTCGACGTGAGCGTGTTGATTGTTCGTTTGGAGTTGCTTCTTCTTCTTCTTCTTCTTCATCGATCTAAGATGGGTTCCAGGCCGGCAGCCTGGGATAGCAAGGATAGACGTCGTTCTTCTTTTGTCGTTTGTTTCCGTCCGTAGTCGGACCCTGCTCTTACTCTTGATGATTATGTAATGTACTGATGTGACTCTGATGTAGCTTGTGGCGAGTGTAAGCCAACTCTTTATATATCTCATCTTTTCAGTACATGTACTTGTAACGATATCCATTCTTGCGACACGACGAGATGCGCTTCTATCCCTCACGAGGCCCTCGTGCCAAATTGAGGATAAGGTCGCACCTTGGGCGTGACAATACGTATGTTCCGAGAAGCTCTAGCTCATACTATGTTTGCAAGTGGTCTTAATCAGATTTGTCGACAGTCACTTTGATGAAGCATTCTTACTATTTTTGCTAGAGTGCAATTGCTAATATTCTTGTTCATATATTCCTGCCTTTTGATTCAGCTTTACCTTCAATGTTTTCTCTGGTCTAATGTGTTGTCTGTCTTCAGGATGGCTCCACCAACTCGTCAGAATCCCGGTCGCGAGGGTGCTGATGTTCCGCCACCACCACCTCCGCCTGCTCCTCCGCCGCCGCCTCCTCCTGCAGAGGCTTGGCAAGCGGTAATGGCTGCAACAAATGCTAACACCCAGATGTTAATCCAGCTGTTGCAACAGAGGACAAATCAGCAGCTGGGCAATTTCAACCATGGTGGCTATCAGTTTGCATCTCTGAGTCAATTCCTAGCAAACCAGCCGAAGACCTTCACGTCGTGTGATCAGCCGTTTGATGCTGAGGACTGGATTCGGGTCATGAACAAACACTTTGAGTGCA
Source organism: Hordeum vulgare subsp. vulgare (assembly GCF_904849725.1). Lineage (NCBI taxonomy): Eukaryota > Viridiplantae > Streptophyta > Magnoliopsida > Poales > Poaceae > Hordeum > Hordeum vulgare. Next base: position 371,896,235 of record NC_058523.1, read on the forward strand.
GCAATGTCCGTCTAGAGGTCTTCGACAAGTTTGCAATGTTTCAGCTCAAGAGGTGTCGGGACCCCGATCCTAAGCCATAGGAATCCAGCCTGTAACACATCGCATCCCTTTGCGGTCTCACGCACGGTTAACCCCACGGCTGCAGCCTTACCTTAGCCGGGACCGTTTGCGCCTTTTGACTCACGTATGCAATTGTGTCGCTAGCAGTCCAATGACAAAGAACCCGGATCGACATGTCTAGTCATAAACCAAAGTGGCAATTCCGCACAGGAACAGGCATACATGACCCAACAAGACAGGTGTCGGTCACCGACGAATGTAGACGAGTCGTAGCCAGCTACAAGGACTCCATTACATCGCGTGACATTTCCCCAAAGGGGACAGACACAGCAGCTATGAAGGACACACGCCGGTCAACCAATGTGTCCGGAGCAGTAGCGAGCTACCATGGCTCGTTGGATCAAAAAGGGGCATTTCCCTGTAAGGAGTGCTACTAAAGTTTACGGCTAGGTAATCGAACCACATACATATCAAGTACAACACACGTACGCATGGCATAACGATATGTATAGATACATCGATGGCATCACAACATAACCATAAACATACAAGCTTTTTATTTAAGTGGCTCGGAAGAGCCACACACATAATATTACACAGTAAGGGTCTCACGACCCATAATAGCAGTCATTCAGTTACAAGCCAGCGGAAGTGTTTAAAACTGTCTGAGTACAAACAGGTGAAACTAGAAGGCACATAGCCTGACTATACTACAGACCCAACCTAGGGCCAGATCGTAGCTGGGACACCAGCTACTCGTCGTCGTCGATGTCTATGAAGAACCCTCCATTAGGGTCATTAGCAACCTCTGCAACATTTATTAAGCAAACATGAGTACGGAGGTACTCATCAAGACATTAGTATAACTATCTACTCATGCAATGTATCAATAAGGTATTGTGGGGTTTCATGCGGAACGCCGGCATTTGACTCGTGGCTAGACAACTGGCATTTTTAAATAATTTTGACAATTGATTTCTCGCACACGAGTCCACTAAAACCACAACAATACTCCATCGTGGAATCATTCCGTCCTCATACGGTAATGCCGTCCACGACACTCACGCTTATCTTGACAATTTTACGAGTAACCATTGAAGTTATCTATGAACAACATACGTCTACAAGTAGTCCATATCCGCGGACGCGGCTATTCGAATAGATCATAACCCTGCAGGGGTGTACTTCGTCACACACGCTCTCGCCACTTATCGCTGTGTGCACGTCATGCACCTCGGCAACCTTCAAGCGGAAGCCCAGCGCGGGAGTCGGCCACGACCGTTAACCACATTAGTACCTAGTCCAGGTCTATCGCATATCTGAGGGTAACCCGCACGGAAGTCCGGCCGAGGTTTCCGCCACGGCCCCAAACGATGTGCGCAGGGTTCCCAAGCCCACCATCCGGGTGCCACTTGGTACACCGTGCCACTGCCTACCGCATCACAGCCCACCTCTCAGGTAGGCGCTATGCACGGCCTCCAGCATGACTGTAAACACCAGAAACTACTTGCAACTCCTGGACCGAGTACTAAGCAGTTAATAAGTCGAGAGGGTCAATTAAGTATCCCAACGTGTGGTAGTATCTAGTCTTGGATTACATACACGGAACTCAGTTCCTAAGGACGGTTCCAATGAAACAACCCGCCATGTACTCCTACACAGCCTTTCACCGGTACCTTTACCAAATCAGGTTCAACACACAACCTTTGCTTACCGAACACATTCTCACAATTCTGTTCATCTCCCACATGACAGACCATACACAACTCTAAGCATAGCATGCATAGCAGGATAAGGCACATCATGGCTCAAGCAACTACCAGGTATGCTAGGTTGCAAGGTTCAGCTATTTACTCTGACAAGGATAGGTCATGCAAAGGAAGTGGGTTCAACTAACGTGGCAAAAGCATTTGAAGCATTTGATCCTAATGCAATAAGTAAGTGCAGGAGCAAGAGCATGGGATTTATCGGGATGATCAAAATGGTTGCTTGCCTTGTTGCTCAGAGGAGTGACAATATCCGTCAGACGGATATTCGGTGGAATCCGGGGGAGCGGAACCTACCAAAAGGAATGACAACAATCAATATCAAACATATGCAATCAAGATGATGCATGAGCATGGCATGAGGATGCAAGGTGATATACTATTATAGCTAACATGTATTAGGTTTGAAGTTGATTTGAATCAAATTCAAATATCAATTCAAACGAGGTATGCTCGGATACCATTTTAATTGATTCGACCTGATGCTCAGATCAACTTGCTTTTAACATGCATGGGATGACATGTTAGGTTGCTGGTTTTAATTAGGGCAGTGTTTGATCATGTCATTTAAAGTGAAATTTAAATATTTTCCCAAATTACATTTACGAAGTATTTATAAGAATTAACTTATTCATTAATCTACATGTTTGGGTTCTGTAACATTTTCAAACATGTTTGAAAATGACATATTCAGATTCCTTGAATTTTTTTGATACTTTTTCATATATAAATTATTTTCATTGGAGTTACATATTAATTTCTATGAATTTTAGAAGTTTTAACATTTTTGGTGGAATTCTTTTAAATCAGAAAACTCTTTATTGCATCAGCATGACATCAGCAGGTCCAACTGGCCGTTGAAAGTCAAACCTGACCAGTGGGACCCACTGGTCAGTGACTCATCTGTTTTAGATTAGAATTAATCTTAATTAGCTAATTAATCTCACTGGACCCACATGTCAGTGACTTATTAAATTATTTAGTTTTATTTTTATTATTCCAGATTATCCAGAGGCTGGCCCCACACGTCAGTCGCTCAGGCCAGCTGAGATCCACCGGCGGCGAGGTCGTCCTCGCCGGCGGGGAGCCTCCGGCGACCACCAGTACGGTGGAGGGCTTCGGAAACTCGCCTCCGACGGCCAAACTCACGGCAGAGACCACGGGGAGAACGGCCACTCGACGGCGCGCACGATGGGACAAACCCCAGGGGCTGGGGTGGCCGGAATCAATGCCAGCGACGAGCTTGGCGGCGACCAAGTTCGGCCATCGTCGAAGCCATCGATTACAGGGTCAAAACGCGCGGGGCTGGGTTCCTAAAGCATCTACGTGATGTCCTGAGGCTGCTGGTAGCCTCAGACGGACCAACCCTTCACCGGAGGGCTACCGGCGACGAGCTGCAGCGGCGGTCCTCGTCGGGCTCCGATGGAACTTGGCCTAGAGGAGGGGATCGACGGGGAGATCTTAGGGGAAAGATGCGCAAGCCCACGAGGAGTGCAGAGGAGGGATTAGACGGCTCGGGGAAGCACTGAGGGCGACGAATCGAACAGATATCGTCGACGGCCGAAGGTTGAAGACGACGGTGCCGTAGGCGTTGCAGGGCTCGGGGAGGCTTCGGCTTCTGCAGGGAGGACCATCTCGTCGAGGCGGAGCTAACGACACACTCGGGAGGAAGTTCCTATGGCTAGGGGAACGGGCAGCTCGAGCTCGAGCTCCTGTCAATGGCGGCAGAGGGGATCGGGAGAACCGAGAGGAGAAGGGGAAGAATGAGCACGGGAATGGATAGCTATGTGCTCGGGGAGGTTATCCCCGTGCTTGCCAGCGCGAAGCGGCGGCCAGGCAGGCATGGAGCTGCGTGGAGGCGCGCGGCGACGCGGCGGCCACCTCCTGCTCCTACTGGTGAGGAGGAAGACGGCAGCGCCACGCGGCGACGCGGCAGCCACCTCGTGCTCCTACTGGCGAGGAGGAAGATGGCAGCGCTACTGGGCCGGGCTGAGGTGAGCAACAGGTAGTTATTTTCTCTTTTTTTTATTCTGTTTTGTTTCTGTTTTGCTATTTCATTGATTTACTATTTATTTCAGCTCCCAAATAGTTTGTAAAAACTATGTTGAACACCCCAGAATATTTGTTGGAATATTTCCAACCATTCCTAAAGTTTTCAACATTTTTGAAAGCTTAAAGTTTCTGATTTCAAATTTTAAACTTGAAACCAGTAGCTTTTTGCATTTATTTAAATTGCTTAAAGTATCAAGAAAATGGTTTTCTTCATTGCTTATTTACTTTCATGAATTATCAGAAAGATTGAACTTTTCTTGAGGCCATTTTGGGTTCATTGATTCTAACTAGTTTGAATTTTCCTTTATTTTGAAAAGTGGCTAGGGTTTTAGAATTTTCCTTCACCACTTGCTTTGTTCTTGTTGAAAATTTCCTAGATTCAATGCAAAGAAAACATGAGCGCAAAGCTAACTTGATTAAGGTGTCAGGGATGTGACAACTCACCCCCACTCAAAAGAATCTCGTCCCGAGATTTAGAAGTCGTCGGGAATAACGCAGGATACTCAAGTCGGAGACGATCCTCTCTTTCCCAAGTTGCCTCCTTTTCAGAATGATTTGACCATTGAACTTTAAGAAACTTGAGGTTTCGACGTCGAGTGGTACACTCAGCTTGATCAAGAATACACACGGGGTATTCTCGGTATGAAAGGTTATCTTGGAGATCAAGCGTTTCGTGGTCCACTTCACGGATAGGATCCGAAAAGCAACGCCTGAGTTGCGAGACGTGGAAGACATCATGAACCTTGGAAAGATGCGGAGGAAGTTCCAACTGGTAGGCAACTTCTCCTCGTTTGGCAAGAATGCGAAAAGGACCAATGTAACGAGGAGGCAACTTGCCCTTGACACCGAATCGATGGGTACCCTTCAAAGGTGTAACCCAAAGGTAAGCCTTCTCCTCAGCTTCAAAGGTCACAGCCTTATGATGACGATCATATTGGCTCTTTTGATGAGACTGGGCTGTTTTCAACTTTTCACGAATAATGCGAACCTGCTCTTCTTGATCCTGGATCATATCCGGGCCAAAGAGTTGCCTCTCTCCGGTTTCTGACCAATTAAGAGGTGTTCGACATCTTCGTCCATAGAGAACTTCAAAAGGAGCTTTGCCCAAGCTTGATTGATAACTATTGTTATAAGCGAATTCGGCGAATGGAAGGCACTTCTCCCAATTCATACCGAATGATATAACACAAGCTCGAAGCATATCTTCTAGGATTTGATTCACTCTTTCTACTTGACCACTTGATTGGGGATGGAAAGCAGTGCTGAAAGACAAGTGAGTCCCCATGGCATTCTGAAAACTTTCCCAGAAGCGAGAAGTAAAGATACTCCCATGGTTTTAGTTAATATCCAGGGGAACACCATGAAGAGACACTAGTCGAGATATATACAACTCCGATAGCTGGCTAGCTGTTATACTCTCACGAACGGGAAGAAAATGGGCCACTGTGGAAAGACGGTCAATGACCACAAAGATAGCATTATTTCCTTTCTTGGTCTTGGGAAATCCGGCAATGAAATCCATACTAACTTTATCCCATTTCCATTCAGGAATAGCTAGAGGTTGAAGGGTGCCAGCAGGCCTTTGATGTTCTGCCTTAACTCGACGACAAACGTCGCAGTTAGCAACGAACTCAGCAATTTCTCTCTTCATCCTAGTCCACCAGAACCTTTGGCATAGGTCCTGATACATCTTAGTACTACCGGGATGAATGGTGAGAGGAGAATCATGAGCCTCCTTAAGGATCAATTACCGCAGACGTTTGCTCTTGGGAACCACTAAACGGTTCTGAAAGAACACAACACCTTTCTCATTGATGGAGAAATCCCTAGCGTTACCGCTAGCAATATTCTCCTTGATCCGGGATATACCCTTATTATAAGCCTCCACGGCTATGATTTGATCCCTAAGAGTAGGCTTCGCCACCAGGGTAGAAAGGAATCCTTGAGGAACAATATGAAGATTCAACTTCCGAAATTCCTCATAGAGATGTGGTTGACCTTGTTGTAGCATCAAATTGTTACAATAAGATTTACGACTTAGTGCACCGGCCATAACATTGGCCTTCCCCGGGGTGTAAGTTATCCCTAAGTCGTAATCCGAGATCAATTCAACCCACCGTCTTTGCCTGAGATTCAAATCCGGCTGGGTGAAGATATATTTCAGACTTTGGTGATCAGTGAATATTTCGCAACGATTACCCAAAAGGTAATGTCGCCAGGTTTTTAGTGCATGGACCATGGCTACAAGCTCAAGGTCATGTGTGGGATAATTATCCTGATGTGGACGCAACTGTCGAGATGCGTATGCGATCACATGACGATCTTGCATGAGAATGCAACCTAATCCTTGTCGCGAGGCGTCGCAATAGATAACAAAGTCCTTAGAAAAATCTAGTGGTAGCAACACAGGTGCGGATGTCAGGCGTCTTTTCAGTTCCTGAAAACTATGCTCACACCATGGTGTTCACTCAAACTTTTTATCCTTCTTGAGGAGTTCAGTTAGAGGCTTTGCAACCTTGGAGAAATTCTCGACAAAGCGACGACAATAGCTCACTAGACCAAGAAAACTCCTAACTTGCTTAACCGATTCAGGTTGAGTCCAATCAAGGACAGCTTGAACTCTCTCGGGAATGACAGCAATACCCTTACCAGAGATTACGTGACCTAGATAGGTCACTTCTGCTAACCAAAATTCACATTTTGAGAACTTGGCATAAAGGCGATGCTGTCGAAGTTTTATCAATACCAGCCTTAGATGCTCGGCATGTTCTTGTTCATTCTTCGAGTAGATGAGAATACCATCGAGGTATACCTCAACGAATTTATCCAAATACTCCATGAAGATTGAATTCATCAGACGAGAGAAGGTGGCTGTGGCATTGGTTAACCCGAAGGACATGACGGTGTACTCGTATTGGCCATAACGAGTAACAAAAGCCGTTTTTGGAATGTCCCCGTTCTTGATATTGATTTGATGGTATCCCAACCTCAAATCCATTTTGGAGAAGACTGAGGATCCAGCAAGCTGGTCATACAGATCGTTGATCCTGGGGAGTGGATACTTGTTCTTTATGGTGACCAGATTAACTGGGCAGTAATCTACAACCATCCGATCCGTTCCGTCTTTCTTCTTGACGAAGAGGATGGGACAAGCCCAAGGAGAAGAGCTAGGACGAATGAAACCTTTATTCAAAGCCTCATCTAGTTGCTTCTTAAGTTCGGCTAGCTCCACGGGTGCCATCTTATATGGTCTTCTGGCTATTGGGACAGTTCCCGAAACAAGATCTATCACAAACTCTACATCTCTGTCAGGTGGAATTCCTGGCAGTTCCTCTGAAAAAACATCCGGAAAGTCACGGACTACCGGAATGTCTTCAAGTTCCGGAAGAGGGTTGGCATTTAAGGAATAGAGTTGGCATTTGGCAACTCGAGTAGAGACATTGACTATCTCACCCGAGAGATGGGTAAGCTGAACATTTCTAGAATGAGTATCAATCTTGGCATAGTGAGGTGACATCCAGTCCATACCCAAGATGATATTAATATCCGAAGATTTCAAGGCTATCAATGAGGCTAGAAAAACTAGCCGGTCTACTAGAATTTCATTGTCATAGGTTATCCTAGAGGTTTGCCATTTACTACCAGGAGTTTGGACAACCTATGGAATTGGCATATCACACAAAGACATGTTATGCAACTGTGCATAACTTTTTGAAATGAAGGAATGAGAAGACCCAGTGTCAAAGAGAACAGAAGATGGGTGATGATTAACAAGAAGCGTACCCAGTATGACGTCGGGATCCTCTGCAGCTTCTTCTGCGGAGACATAGTTCACACGGCCACGTGCAGGAGTTGGCTTCACATAGTAAGCTTTGCCCGACTTGCCTTGCCCGACGGACTTTCCAGGTTGCTTGGCACCCACATTTTGAGGACACTCACGGGAATAGTGCCCTGGTTCTCCACACTTGTAGCATATCACTTGGTTGGCACGTGGTGCAGCATTGCTAGCTGGACCACCATAAGTTTTTGCTGAAGGGTTGCTCTGATTCGTCTCAGGCGCCACGTAGGATGGCCTCGGAGTGTATCTTGGCGACAGGGAACTGTTCAGAACCCACAGCCTGCGTTTGGGAAACGCGGAACCAGAAGACGATCCAAAGTCACGGGAGTGCTTCCTTGTGGCTTCAAAGTCAGTATGACCAGTCTCGTCACTGGTCGCCTTGTTGACCAGGGCTTGAAAGCTTGCACACTCGTGGAGGAGCAGATCACGATGGAGCTCAGGGCTCAGACCCTTACGGAATCTTGCTTGCTTCTTGGCGTCAGTAGACACCTCCTCTGTTGCATAGGTGGCGAGGTTACCAAACTCGCGGCTATAGGCATCCACGGTCAACTTGCCCTGAGTGAAGGCACAAAACTCCTCTCTCTTTCTGTCCATCAGGCCCTCTGGAATATGGTGCAGACGAAAGGCTGCACTGAAGTCTACCCATGTGGCTGCTGGTTCAGCAGGACGCATAGCTTCAAAGTTCTCCCACCACAGATTGGCGGGTCCTTCCAGGAAATACGCCGCAAAGGTCACCTTATCGGCCTCAGAAACATTCGCAGAGCGAATCTTGCGTGAGATGTTGCACAGCCAGTCATCAGCGTCGAGGGGATCGACGGAATGATGAAACTTTGGAGGATTCAGCTTCACAAAGTCGTTGAGGGACACTGCAGCATTCCTAGGCTGGCGAGCCGTATTCTGCTCAATACGCTCTAACAGTCGGTTGGTCTCCCTTTTGTTTCTCTCTGCCTCTAGCATAACTTCCGCCAGAGAGGGCGGGTGAGGCAGGTCTTCCTGCGACGCTTGACTACCCTCGCCTTGCTCATGAGCAGGGGCACGGTTCAACCTGGTGAACACCATCCTGACAAACAAACTCACAGCTTAGACCAATATCATATCAATACTAGCTATGGATTAAGAATGTACTGAACACACGGAATGTGGAAATGAATATCCGAATAGCATGGTAACAAGCAACTGCTATATATACACCATGGTTCATACACACCCTTACATAGTTCAGTACAACCTTATCCGAAGAGCAAACTACTGAAATTAAGAAACTACTCATCAGAGGCTTACAAGCTTCCTGTACAATATTTATCTAGGCCTCCGGAATTCATTTCACATCATAGGCATACTTCACAAGTCACGCAGGACTGTGAACGTACGGCTACTACCATACTATCCTTCCGCTCACAGCTCAGGCATCCGCATAGAACATCTCATAGAGATTACCTCCATGACCTGGAAGCTCAACCTGCGGATCAGGAAACACTCTAGCCTGAGATCCCTGGGATCCATAAGGACACGGATGTGGCCTTGGTCCCCTGACTGGTGGTAAGAGGGGTCCCCGAAGAGGGGTGACTCCTCCTATAGCTGGCCAGTCAACGTGGGCCGGAAGATGGGTTCTAACAGGGTTCAGCATCTCCATATCTCGGTACCCTGTCTGGACTACCGGTGCCAGCTGCGTCAAAGCCGTCCACAGACGGGCACGGGTAGCATAAAGCTCCATGCGGAGAGCACGAGCATCCCTGTCTTTGTTCTCTAACATCTCAACAGTGGACTGCAATAGTGGATCCTCCATAGAAGAATCAAAATAGACTCCGCTCAGGTATCCCTCTTCACCAGGCTGAGAGGCCGGAACATAGCAGAACTCTGAATTCTGCAGCAGTGCATGTCTCGCTCTCATAATGGTCAGCGTTGAATAGGCAGCATCTTGTACTGCCATGTCAACAGTGACTCCCAACCCATAGGACCAATGGATTGGCTCCTCAGCTCCAGGGTAGTCTGGAAATACCCCAACAGTGCAGATATACTGGCTCTGGTTGAAGTCTCGGTACTGTTCCTCCACTGTGTACTCGGGCTACCAGCGGTAACCGCACACCGACATCACCCTGACCAGCATGGCCGTATGACCCGACACATCAATGCACCTGGTCAGACGTACCGCCTGACGAGAAGGACGGCCAGACATCTGTAAATAGAGAGTAATGCAAAAGCATTAGAGCTCCGAATGCGAAATTGGGCAGCATAACGGCTGTAAATGCTCAAAAACAAATTTTGAGACAACCCAAAATGGAATAGCGTAACCACTCAACTATCAAGTTCAACTCTCTGATCATCAAACTTACTTACTTTTCCCTAGAGATAAAAGAAACCCAATATAACTCTCGACCCGTAGTCTTATAATCTACCGATCAGAAACACGAGCCTAGAAGAAGATGAGTAACCTAGTCCTTAATTCCCGCACAAAAGACGAGGATGACCAGAATAGAATAACCTGAGAGAAGAGCAAGAATCTTACGTTCCCTTCCACAAACAATTCCCTTATGTATAACTAAAGCAATTCTAGACTCAACTTCGACCAGTTTGGCGTAGTAGTCCTACAGTCAGTCAGGCTCTGATACCAACGCTGTCGGGACCCCGATCCTAAGCCATAGGAATCCAGCCTGTAACACATCACATCCCTTTGCGATCTCACGCACGGTTAACCCCACGGCTGCAGCCTTACCTTAGCCGGGACCGTTTGCGCCTTTTGACTCACGTATGTAATTGTGTCGCTAGCAGTCCAATGACAAAGAACCCGGATCGACATGTCTAGTCATAAACCAAAGTGGCAATTCCGCACAGGAACACGCATACATGACCCAGCAAGGCAGGTGTCGGTCACCGACGAATATAGACAAGTCGTAGCCAGCTACAAGGACTCCATTACATCGCGTGACATTTCCCCAAAGGGGACAGACACAACAGCTATGAAGGACACACGCCGGTCAACCAATGTGTCCGGAGCAGTAGCGAGCTACCATGGCTCGTTGGATCACAAAGGGGCATTTCCCTGTAAGGAGTGCTACTAAAGTTTACGGCTAGGTAATCGAACCCCATACATATCAAGTACGACACCCGTATGCATGGCATACCGATATGTATAGATACATCGATGGCATCACAACATAACCATGAACATAGAAGCTTTATTTAAGTGGCTCGGAAGAGCCACACACATAATATTACACGGTAAGGGTCTCACGACCCATAATAGCAGTCATTCAGTTACAAGCCAGCAGAAGTGTTTAAACTGTCTAAGTACAGACAGGTGAAACTAGAAGGCACATAGCCTGACTATACTACAGACCCAACCTAGGGCCAGATCGTAGCTGGGACACCAGCTACTCGTCGTCGTCGATGTCTATGAAGAACCCTCCATTAGGGTCATTAGCAACCTCTGCAACATTTATTAAGCAAACATGAGTACGGAGGTACCCACCTCTCAGGTCAGCGCTATGCACGGCCTCCAGCATGACTGTAAACACCAGAAACTACTTGCAACTCCTGGACCGAGTACTAAGCGATTAATAAGTCGAGAGGGTCAATTAAGTATCCCAACTGTGGTAGTATCTAGTCTTGGATTACATACACGGAACTCAGTTCCTAAGGACGGTTCCAATGAAACAACCCGCCATGTACTCCTACACAGCCTTTCACCGGTACCTTTACCAAATCAGGTTCAACACACAACCTTTGCTTACCGAACACATTCTCACAATTCTGTTCATCTCCCACATGACAGACCATACACAACTCTAAGCATAGCATGCATAGCAGGATAAGGCACATCATGGCTCAAGCAACTACCAGGTATGCTAGGTTGCAAGGTTCAGCTATTTACTCTGACAAGGATAGGTCATGCAAAGGAAGTGGGTTCAACTAACGTGGCAAAAGCATTTGAAGCATTTGATCCTAATGCAATAAGTAAGTGCAGGAGCAAGAGCATGGGATTTATCGGGATGATCAAAATGGTTGCTTGCCTTGTTGCTCAGAGGAGTGACAATATCCGTCAGACGGATATTCGGTGGAATCCGAGGGAGCGGAGCCTACCGAAAGGAATGACAACAATCAATATCAAACATATGCAATCAAGATGATGCATGAGCATGGCATGAGGATGCAAGGTGATATACTATTATAGCTAACATGTATTAGGTTTGAAGTTGATTTGAATCAAATTCAAATATCACTTCAAACGAGGTATGCTCGAATACCATTTTAATTGATTCGACGTGATGCTCATATCAACTTGCTTTTAACATGCATGGGATGACATGTTAGGTTGCTGGTTTGTAATTAGGGTAGTGTTTGATAATGTCATTTAAAGTGAAATTTAAATATTTTCCCAAATTCCATTTACAAAGTATTTATAAGAATTAACTTATTCATTAATCTACATGTTTGGGTTCTCTAACATTTTCAAACATGTTTGAAAATGACATATTCAGATTCTTTGGATTTTTCTGATACTTTTTCATATATAAATTATTTTCATTGGAGTACAGATTAATTTCTATGAATTTTAGAAGTTTTAACATTTTTTCTGGAATTCTTTTAACTCAGAAAACTCTTTATTGCATCAGCATGACATCAGCAGGTCCAACTGGCCGTTGAAAGTCAAACCTGACCAGTGGGACCCACTGGTCAGTGACTCTGATCTGTTTTAGATTAGAATTAATCTTAATTAGCTAATTAATCTCACTGGACCCACATGTCAGTGACTTATTAAATTATTTAGTTTTATTTTTATTCTTCCAGATTATCCAGAGGCTGGCCCCACAGGTCACTGGCTCAGGCCAGCTGAGATCCACCGGCGGCGAGGTCGTCCTTGCCGGCGGGGAGCCTTCGGCGACCACCAGTATGGTGGAGGGCTTCGGAAACTCCCCTCCGACGGCCAAACTCACGTAGAGACCACAGGGAGAACGGCCACTCGACGACGCGCACGATGGGACAAACCCCAGGGGCTGGGGTGGCCTGAATCAACGTCGGCGACGAGCTTGGCTGCGACCAAGTTCGGCCATCGTCGAAGCCATCGATTACAGGGTCAAAACGCGCGGGGCTGGGCTCCTAAAGGATCTACGTGATGTCCTGAGGCTGCTGGTGGCCTCAGACGGACCAACCCTTCACCGGAGGGCTACGGGCGACGAGCTGCAGCGGCGGTCCTCGTCGGGCTCCGATGGAACTAGGCCTAGAGGAGGGGATCGACGGGGAGTTCTTAGGGGAAAGATGCGCAAGCTCACGAGGAGTGCAGAGGAGGGCTTAGACGGCTCGGGGAAGCACTGAGGGCGACGAATCGAGCAGAGCTCGCCGGCGGCCGAAGGTTGAAGACGACGGTGCCGTAGGCGTTGCAGGGCTCGGGGAGGCTTCGGCTTCTCCAGGGAGGACCAGCTCGTCGAGGCGGAGCTAACGGCACACTCGGGAGGAAGTTCCTATGGCTAGGGGCACGGGCAGCTCAAGCTCGAGCTCCTGTCTATGGCGGCAGAGGGGATCGGGAGAACTGAGAGGAGAAGGGGAAGAATGAGCACGGGAATGGATAGCTACGTGCTCGGGGATGTTATCCCCGTGCTTGCCAGCGCGAAGCGGCGGCCAGGCAGGCATGGAGCTGCGTGGAGGCGCGCGGCGACGCGGCGGCCACCTCCTGCTCCTACTGGCGAGGAGGATGACGGCAGCGCTACTAGGCCGGGCTGAGGTGAGCGACAGGTAGTTCTTTTCTCTTTTTTTATTCTGTTTTGTTTCAGTTTTCCTATTTCATTGATTTACTATTTATTTCAGCTCCCAAATAGTTTGTAAAAACTATGTTGAACACCCCAGAATATTTGTTGGAATATTTCCAACCATTCCTAAAGTTTTCAACATTTTTGAAAGCTTAAAGTTTCTGATTTCAAATTTTAAACTTGAAACCAGTAGCTTTTTGCATTTATTTAAATTGCTTAAAGTATCAAGAAAATGGTTTTCTTCATTGCTTATTTACTTTCATGAATTATCAGAAAGATTGAACTTTTCTTGAGGCCATTTTGGGTTCATTGATTTTAACTAGTTTGAATTTTCCTTTATTTTGAAAAGTGGCTAGGGTTTTTGAATTTTCCTTCACCACTTGCTTTGTTCTTGTTGAAAATTTCCTAGATGCAATGCAAAGAAAACATGAGCACAAAGCTAACTTGATTAAGGTGTCAGGGATGTGACAAGGGGCAGGCAGCAGTTTGGTGGCAACAGTTGAAGGACTACATGGGTGGGAGATTGATCAATTGGGATGAGTTCTGCACAGATTTCAGGTCTCACTATATCCCGTCTAGCTTTCTGGAAGAGATGCGTGAGAAACTCAGACGCTTGAAACAAGGTGGTTCCTCTGTGTACAAGTACAACGTCGAGTTCCATGAGCTGGATCGACATGCCTTGCAGGACATTCCAGATCAGAAGAGCAAGATCTATCAGTTCAGAGGTGGTCTGAGAGAGGACTTGCAGCTGGCTCTCGCCTTGCACGATCCCGATGAGTTTTATAAGTTCTATAACTTGGCTCTCAGGGCTGAGGCAGTGTTGCTCAGGGTGGAGAATTCGAAGAAGCGTTTCAGGGAATCTAGTTCGTCGCCCACAACTCAGGTGGTTCCGGAGCAGCAGAAATAATGGGTGTCTGTTCCTCCTCGGCATACTCAGCAGTTCAAGCAATCAGGTGGTCGTGGTTCTTCCTACCCAACCAACCCAGCTTTCTAGCAGAGGTTTCAAAAGCAGAAGCAAGGGAATCCTCAGGTGCAGTTCTGTCAGCTGGCAGATGTTACTTGTCCCAAGTGTGGGCGGAAGGGTCAGTATGCCAACAAGTGCACCTCTCAGCTGCGTCTTGTGCCTCCTCCTCTAGGGAAGCCTCCAAGCAATGCTATAGTGAAGTTCAACCCCCGGTCTGCGAGAGTCAGTATGGTAATCTCCTTGTTAATGATTCTCCTGCAAAAGTCTTGTTTGATTCTGGTGCTTCGCATTGCTTTATGTCAAAGTCATTTTTCGTCAAGCATGAGTTTGATTATCAAGATTTTCCTAAGCCGATGTCGGTGGTCTCTCCTGGTTTGATTTTGAATTCTAGTCGCATAGTTCCTGATGTCTCTGTCAAGATGGGTAATTATGCTTTTTTGGCTTCTCCTATTGTCCTTGGCAACTCTGATATTGATTTGATCCTTGGGATGGATTGGTTGGCTATGAACAAGGCGTCTATTGATTTTGAAGCTAAAGAAGTGAAGGTAACTCATTCTTCGGAGGACATGATTATCTTTGCAGCACATGATGACACGGTCCATCTGTTTTCTTTCAATGAGAAGGGTGAGATCTCTCCAATTTCGCAAGTCCTAGTGGTCTGCGAATATGAAGATGTTTTTCTCGAAGAACTGCCAGGAATGCCTCCGAACCGAGCAGTTGAGTTCGTAATTGAGCTTGAACCGGGTACTGAGCCTGTGTGCAAACGGCCGTACAAACTGGGTCCAGAAGAGCTGAAGGAGCTGAAGAAACAACTTGATGACCAGAAGCGTCTGGGTTTGATCAGACCAAGTTCCTCTCCTTGGGGCTGTGGAGTTCTTTTCGTCAAGAAGAAGGATGGTACGGAACGGCTCTGTGTCGATTACCGCCCATTGAATAAAAAGACGATTAAAAACAAGTATCCACTTCCTAAAATCAATGAGTTGTTTGAGCAATTGAAAGGGGCTAAGATCTTCTCGAAGCTTGATCTCAGGGTGGGTTATCATCAGATTCGCATTCGCGAAGTGGACATTCCAAAGACTGATTTCAGAACAAGCTTTGGCTCGTATGAGTACGCGGTGATGTCTTTCGGTCTGGCTAATGCTCCACCGACCTTCTGTCAGATGATGAATTATATCTTCTCCCCATTCAAGAATGAATTCGTCTTGTTGTATCTTGATGATATTCTGGTCTTTTCGGAAACCGAGGAAGAGCATGAAGAACATCTCAGGCTTGTGCTTGATAAGCTAAGAAAGCATAAGTTCTATGCTAAGTTTTCCAAATGTGAGTTCTGGTTGAAAGAAGTTGTCTACCTTGGGCACATCATCTCTGCCGAGGGCATCAAAGTTGAACCGTTGAAGGTGCAGGCCATTGTTGAGTGGGAACCTCCGCAAAATGTAAAGCAACTTCGAAGCTTTCTCGATCTTGCAAGCTATTGTAGAAGATTCGTCCAGAATTTCTCCAAGATTGCTAAGCCTCTCTCAAGTCTTCTTCAGAAGGGTGTGAAGTATGTCTGGTCTCCAGAGTATCAGTTGGCTTTCGACACACTCAAAGAGAAGCTCACTTCTACTCCAGTCTTGGTTCCTCCTGATGACTCCAAACCTTATCAAGTGTTCTGCGATGCCTCTCTTCAAGGTCTTGGTGCAGTGTTGATGCAAGACAAGAAAGTGGTAGCTTATATCTCGAGGCAGTTCAAGTCAAGTGAGAAGAATTACCCCACTCATGATCTTGAGTTGGCGGCAGTGGTACATGCTCTGATGACTTGGAGACACCTCTTGTTGGAAAGAAAGGTTGAAGTGTTCACCGATCACAAGAGTCTCAAGTACATTTTCACCCAGCCTAACCTCAATCTTCGGCAAAATCGTTGGGCGGAAATGGTCCAAGATTTTAATCCAAGCGTTGAGTACACTCCAGGCAAAGCTAATGTCGTGGCAGATGCTTTGAGCGGGAAGGTTTACTACAACAATCTCATTCTGAAGCCTCTCCAACCTGACCTTTGTGATTCTTTCAGAAAGCTCAACCTTCAGTTAGTACCTCAGGGATTTCTTCCTAATCTTTAGATTTCTCCTACCTTGGAAGACCAGGTCCAACAAGCTCAACTTATTGATGCAATGGTGAAGAAAGTTAAGATTGGCTTGGCAAAGGGAGTTCCCAAGTATAAGTGCTTCAGTGTTGATGCCAGAGATACATTATTCTTTGAGGATCGTCTTGTCGTTCCGAAAGGGGATCTCAGAAAGGTTATCATGGAAGAAGCTCACAACTCTCTTCTCTCGATACATCCAGGAAGTTCCAAGATGTATCAGGATTTGAAACAGACCTTCTGGTGGACTCGCATGAAGCATGAAATTGCTCAGTTCGTAAATGAATGTGATGTATGTCGAAGGGTGAAAGAAGAGCATCAACGTCCAGCAGGTCTTTTGCATCCATTGCCCATTCCCGAGTGGAAGTTCGACCATATTGAGATGGATTTCATCACCTGGTTTCCAAAGTCCAAGAAGGGTAACGATGCCTTCTTCATCGTCATCGACAAGTTGAGCAAAGTCGCTCACTTCCTTCCAGTCAAGGTGTCTATCTCGACAGCTGAGCTTGCAGAGTTGTACACTTCGAGGATAGTCTCATTGCACGACATCCCAATGCTGATTTCTTCGGATTGCGGAAGCATCTTTACTTCCAAGTTCTGGGAGTCATTTCAGTCTGCGATGGGTACTAAGATTCGATTCAGGACAGCCATTCATCCTCAGACTAGTGGGCAAATTAAGAGAGTTAATCAGGTCCTCGAGGATATGCTAAGAGCCTGTGTCATTTCCTTTGGTTTGAAGTGGGAAGACTGCCTACCTTTTGCTGAGTTTTCTTACAACAACAGCTATCAGGCAAGTTCAGGCAAAGCTCCGTTTGAGATTCTCTATGGCAGGAAGTGTTGTAACCCGCTCAACTGGTCAGAGACTAGCGAGTGTCATATTCTTGGGAATGACTTGATTGAAGAAGCAGAAGAAATGTGTCGTGTCATTCGGGATAATCTCAAAGCAGCGCAGTCCCGTCAGAAGAGCTACTATGATAGCAAGCATCGTGACATGTCTTATGAGCTCGATGACTTAGTCTATCTCAAAGTGTCTCCTATGAAGGGCACTCAGCATTTTGGCATCAAAGGCAAGCTTGCTCCTCATTTTGTTGGGCCTTTCAGAATTGTTGGCAAGAGAGGCGACCTTGCTTATCAATTAGAGCTCCCTTCAAACTTCGCAAATGTGCATGACGTGTTCCATGTCTCTCAGCTCCGGAGATGCTTCAAGACTCCCGAGCGCACAGTTGATTTTCAGGATATCGATCTTCAACCCAACCTATCCTATCGTGAGCACCCAGTTGCAGTTCTTGAGACGACTGAGCGCAAGACCCGCAATAAGTCAATCAAGTTTCTCAAGGTGCAGTGATCACATCATTCCGATAAATAGACCACTTGGGAGCGCGAGGATCACCTCCGTTCCGAATTTCTAGAGTTCTTTCAGTCATAGATCTCGGATCGAGATCTTCTTGTAGTGTGGGAGAGTTTGTAATGCCCCAGATGTAACCCTTTCCATATTTGGAACCTTTACTATTTTGGAACCATGTTTTCAATGCTATAAGAGTTATCATTTCATGTGGCTTTGTATTGTGTCTCCATCTTGCATCATGGCATTCATTTGCATGCATGACATTCCTTTATGTTGGTGTTGCTTGCTCCATTAAGAGTGATAGTGTGGTGGTGTTGATGAGCTCAAAACTATGTTGCTTCCAAACAAGGTTTCAAAAACCCCTTCTCCATTGTTATTTACACTCATGAATTAACTTGTTTAAAACCTGTTTTAAAAATGTTGATCATTTGTTTTTTTATCTTGTGTATGAAGGGGTGTTGTCTTGGGTTTTAAAACTTAAGTCATATAGGGTTTTTATCAACAAAATAACATATTTAATTCTGTTTTGAATATAATTTAATTACTCCAAAAATCTGGTTTTTATTTTTGTTAAATAGGACATAATTCCCTTATGCCCTAAGAATTTTTTTTCTTCAAACCCCTGTGTGGCTATAGCATTTTGTTTGGTGTTGTTTACTTTAAAAATAGAAAAGCCTTTTGTTTTATCAGTGAGGCTCAGGTGGGCCGGCTCCCTCCAACTCCACCTGGCTCGTTGCTACCTCTTGAGCTTGCGTTGGTTTTTCCCTTGAAGAGGAAAGGGTGATGCAGCATAGTAGCAGTAAGTATTTCCCTCAGTTTTGAGAACCAAGGTATCAATCCAGTAGGAGTATCAACCCAAGTTTCTACCTACGCAAAAACAACAAACATGCACCCAACGCTACAAAGGGGTTGTCAATCCCTTCAAGATTGATTGCAAGGCGATATCTGAAGGCGGAAAGTGCAACGAAGTAAAAGTGTAAGGCTTAAAATATGATGTGAAGTAGACCCAGGGGCCATAGTGTTCACTAGAGGCTTCACTCAAAATAGCAAATATTACGGTGGGTGAACGAATTACTGTCGAGCAATTGATAGAACCGCGCAAAGTCATGACGATATGTAAGGCAATGATCATACATATAGGCATCACGTTCGAGACAAGTAGACTGATACTTTCTGCATCTACTACTATTACTCCACACGTCGACCGCTATCCAGCATGCCTCTAGTGTATTGAGTTCATGACGAACAGAGTAACGCCTTAAGAAAGATGACATGATGTAGAGGGATAAATTCATGCAATAGATATAAACCCCATCTTTTTAGCCTTGATGGCAACAACACGATGCGTGCCTCGCTACCCCTTCAGTCACAGGGTGAGGTCACCGCATGGTATGAACCCAAAACCAAGCACTTCTCCCATTGCAAGAATCATAGATCAAGTTGGCCAAACAAAACCCACAACTCGAACAGAATTACAAGGATATGAAATCATGCATATAAGAGATGAGAAGAAATTCAAATAAGATTCATTGATAATCTCATTGTAAATTCACAATACATCGGACCTCGACAAACACACTGCAAAAGAAGATTACATCGGATAGATCTCCATGAAGATCATGGAGAACTTTGTATTGAAGATCCAAGAGAGAGAAGAAGCCATCTAGCTACAAGCTGTGGACCCGAAGGTCTATGCTGAACTACTCATGCATCATCGGAGAGGCAATGGTGTTGATGAAGAAGCCCTCCGTATCCAAATCCCCCTCCAGCAGGGCACCAGAACGTGCCCCAGATCGGATCTTGCGAAGTACGAAGCTTGCGGCGGCGGAAAAGTATTTTCGTGGATCTGTCCCGTGGTTTTGCGTTTTTCGGGGATTTATAGGCAGAAGAAGTCGGGCAGACGAGCCACAGGGGGCCCACAAGCCTGCTAGGCGCGGGCCCCCCTGGCCGCGCCTAGGGGGCTTGTGGCCTCCCGTGGTGGCCTCTACCTTGGTTCTCACGCCCCCTGCGTATCTTCTGTTCCAGAAAAAAAATCTTTTTGGAGGTTTTATTCCGTTTGGACTCCATTCAATATTCTCCTCTAAAAAGGGTCAAAAACACGGAAAGAACAGGAATTGGCACTTGGCACTGAGTTATTAAGTTAGTCCCAAAAAAGATATAAAATACACACAAAACATCCAAAGTTTGACAAGATAATAGCATGGAACCATCAAAAATTATAGACACGTTGGAGACGTATCAAACATCCCCAAGCTTAACTCCTGCTCGTGCTCGAGTAGGGAAGTGATAAAGACATAATTTTTGATGTGGAATGCTACCTAGCATATTTGTCCTTTGTAACTTCTTTCATGTGACATGAATGTTTAGATCCGTAAGATTCAAAACAATAGTTTTCTATTGACATGAAAACAATAATACTTCAAGCAAGCTAGCAAGGTAATCATGAACTTTTGAAATAACAAGGCCAAAGAAAATTATCCGTACAAAATCATATAGTCTGGCTATGCTCCATCATCCCCACACAACTAATTTAAATCATGCACAACCCCGGTATTGGCCAAGTAATTGTTTTCGCACTCTTACTTTCTCAAACCTTTTTCAACTCTCACGCAATACATGAGCGTGAGCCATGGATATAGCACTATAGGTGGAATAGAGTGTGGTGGAGGTTGTGAGACAAAAAGGAGGAGATGGTCACATCGACTCGGCGTATGAAAGGGCTACGGAGATGCCCATCAATAGATATCAATCTGAAAGAGTAGGGATTACCATGCAACGGATGCACTTAGAGCTATAAGTGTGTGAAAGCTCAAAAGGAGAACTACCTAGGGCAATTTGAGGAAGCACATCCTTGGAATATACAAGCCAAGTTATACAAGCCCATCATTGGAATACACAAGCCAAGCCCATCATTGGAATACACAAGGCAAGTATATGGTGGTGACAAAACAAGAGACTCTCAATCATGAAGAACATGGTCCTATTGTGAAGCACAAGTGTGGAAAAAGATATTAGCATTGTCCCTTCTCTCTTTTTTTGTTTGGGATCTTTGGCCTCTTTCCATATATATTTTTTTGTGTGTGGGCAACTTTGGCATATTTTCATTTTTCCTCACATGGGACAATGCTCTAATAATGATGATCATCACACTTTTATTTACTCACAGCTCAATGCTTAGGACAATGATGACTCTATAGGAAATGCCTCCCACAGTGTACCAGGATGTGCAACGATCTATCTTAGCGTATGAGTCACTAGCTATCTTACGATCATGCAATGGCAATATGAAAGTGACGGCACATGTCATGAGACGAAATGGTGGGAGTTGCATGGCAATATATCTCGGAGTGGCTATGAAAAGGCCATGATAGGTAGGTATGGTGGCTGTTTTAAGGAAGGCATATGGTGGGTTTGTGCACGTGCGAAAGTTGCACGGCACTAGAGAGCCTAGCAATGGTGGAAGGTGAAAGTGCATCTATACCATGGACTCACATTAGTCATGAAGAACTCACATACTTATTGGAAAGTTTTTATTAGTAATCGAAACAAAGTGCTAAACGCATACTCCTAGGGGAAGGGATGGTAGGTGTTAACCAACGCGCGATCCTGATACGTCTCCAGCGTATCTATATTTTTTATGGTTTCATGCTATTATCTTGTCAAACTTTGGATGTTTTGCATGCCTTTTATTTATTTTTTGGGACTAACTTATTAACTCAGTGCCAAGTGCCAGTTCCTGTTTTTTCCATGTTTTTGACCCCTTTCAGAGGAGATTTTGAAACGGAGTCCAAACGGAAGAAAATCCCCGAAAAGATTTTTCTAGAACAGAAGAAGATCGGGGAGCTTGGGAGCCAAGGCAGGGGAGCCCCAGAGGCCCCACAAGCCCCCACCTCGCGGCCAGAGGGGAGGCCGTGCCATCCAGGCTTTTGGGCCCCCTGAGCGTCCCCTGACCTAGGGGTTGCACCTATATGTTCCCTAAAAATCCCAAAAAAATCATCGAAAGTACTTTTCCGCCGCCGCAAGCTTCTGTCTCTGCAAGATCCCATCTGGGGCACGTTCTGGTGCCCTGCCAGAGGGGGGATTCGGACACGGAGGGCTTCTTCATCAACACCATGACCTCTCCGATGATGCGTGAGTAGTTCACCATAGACCTACGGGTCCATAGCTAGTAACTATAATGCTTCTTCTCTCTCTTGGATCTTCAATACAAAGTTCTCCATGATCTTCATGGAGATCTATCCGATGTAATCTTCTTTTGCGGTGTGTTTGTCGAGATCCGATGAATTGTGGATTTATGATAAGATTATCTATGAATCTTATTTGAGTTTCTTATCTCTCTTATGCATGATTTATTATCCTTGTAATTCTCTTCGAGTTGTGGGTTTTGTATCGCCAACTAGATCTATGATTCTTGCAATGGGAGAAGTGCTTGGTTTTGGGTTCATACCATGCGGTGACCTCACCCAGTGACAGAAGGGGTAGTGAGGAACGCATCGTGTTGTGCCATCAAGGGTAAAAAGATGGGGTTTTCATCATTGGTTTTGGAATATCCCTCTACATCATGTCATCTTGCTTAAAGTGTTATTCTGTTTGTCATGAACTCAATACACTAGATGCATGCTGGATAGTGGTCGATGTGTGGAGTAATAGTAGTAGATGCAGAAAGTATCGGTCTACTTGTCTCGGACGTGATGCCTATATGTATGATCATTGCCTTAGATATCGTCATGACTTTGCACGGTTCTATCAATTGCTCGACAGTAATTTGTTCACCCACTGTTATACTTGCTATTTTGAGAGAAGCCTCTAGTGAACACTATGGCCTCCAGGGTCTACTCCACACCATATGTTCAGCCTTACACTTTTTACTTTTTTGCACTTTCCGCCTTCAGATATCACTTTGCAAACAATCTTGAAGGGATTGACAACCCCTTTGAAGCGTTGGGTGCAAGCTTGTTTGTGTTTGCGCAGGTACTCTGGATTTGACAAGGCCCTTCTTCTGGATCGATACCTTGGTTCTCAAACTAAGGGAAATATTTACTGCTCATGTGCTACATCACCCTTTCCTCTTCATGGGAAAACCGACGCAAACCAGAGAAGTAACAAGAAGAATTCCTAAGTGCTAGGGAAGGACTTTTGTTGCCGTAGCAGAAGGATTTCTGGCGCCGTTGCCGGGGAGGAAGATCAGGTCAAGAACTCATCCAAGTAGGTGTCGCAAACTCATCTCTTGCATTTATTTTGTTTGCTAGTTGCCTCTCGATTTCCTCTCCCCCACTTCACCAATTTGCCTTTTTCGTTCGCCTTTTCGTTCGCCCTTTTTCTCGCCTGCTCTTTGTTTTGTGCGCTTGCTTGCTTGCCGAAATCACCATGAACGAAAACACGAAACTTTGTGACTTCTCGAATACTAATAATAAAGATTTTATTAGTACTCCGATTGCTCCCGCCACTAGTGCGGAGTCATATGAAATCAGTGCCGCTTTGCTGAATCTTGTTATGAAAGAGCAATTCTCTGGCCTTCCTAGTGAAGATGTTGCATCCCATCTCAATACCTTCATTGAGCTTTGCGATATGCAAATTAAAAAATATCTGGATAATGACGTGATTAAATTGAAGCTTTTTTCCTTTCTCGTTGCGAGATCACGCAAAAACTTGGTTTTCTTCTTTGCCCAAAAATAGTATCGATTCTTGGGATAAGTGCAAAGATGCTTATATATCCAAGTATTTTCCGCCGGCAAAGATCATCTCTCTCCGTAATGATATCATGAATTTAAGCAACTTGATCATGAACATGTTTCACAAGCTTGGGAGAGAATGAAGTTAATGATTAGAAATTGTCCCGCTCATGGCTTGAGCCTTTGGATGATTATTCAAATCTTTTACGCTGGCTTGAATTTCGCTTCTAGAAATACCTTGGACTCTGCCTCAGGTGGAACGTTCATGTAAATCACAGTAGGGGAAGCCACAAAGCTCTTAGACAACATCATGACAAACTACTCTCAGTGGCACACTGAAAGGTCACCTACTAGTAAGAAGGTACACGCTATAGAAGAAATTAACTCGTTGAGTGCTAAGATGGATGAGTTAATGAATTTGGTTGCTAGTAGAACTGCTCCTTTGGATCCTAATGATATGCCATTGTATTCTTTGATTGAGAGTAGCAATGCTAGCTCGGACGTTAATTTTGTTGGTAGGAATAACTTTGGCAACAACTTTGGCAACTCCTACAACAATACTCATGGAAATTACAATAGATTACCCTCTGATCAAGAGAGTAATATCAAAGAGTTCGTCAACTCTCAAAATATTTTCAATGCGTCCATAGAGGAAAAACTACTCAAAATTGACCATTTGGCTAAGAGCGTGGATAGAATTTCTTGTGATGTTGATGATTTCAAAGTTAGATGTGCTCCTCCCAAAATCAACATGGATGAAACTTTGAAAGCTATGTGTGTTTCCATGATTGAGAGCCAAGAATGAACCGCCCAAATTCGTGCTAGACATGAATAGCTTAAAAAGGCGTGTTCTCGTGGTGAGAATCACGAAGATCTTAAAGTGCTTGGTGTGACTCCCATTGAATATTTGTTTTCTTGTATCAAACCTAATGATTTTGGGGCTGGATATGAATCCACTTTGGTTGAAAAGTGCCCCAATGATTCGGAGTCCATCTATCTTGATGCTAAAAGCATTAAAAGTGGAGTAGAAGACGTTAAAACTTTGAGTAGTAATGAAATTACTACCGTGGATTTCAAGGAATTCAATTATGATAGTTGCTCCTTGATTGAATGCATTTCTTTGATGCAATCCATGTTGAACTCTCCACACGCTTATAGCCAAAAACAAAGCCTTTACCGATCATATCGTCAAAGCTAAGATAAAATCTCTTGAAGAGAAACTTGAATTGGAAGTCTCTATCCCTAGAAAGCTTCATGATGAGTGGTAACCTACCATCAAAATCAAAATCAAAAACTATGAGTGCAATGCTTTGTGTGATTTGGGTGCTAGTGTTTCTGCAATTCCAAAGTCTTTATGTGATGTTCTGCGTTTTAATGAGATTGAAGAGTGTACTCTTAATTTGCATCTTGCTGATTATACTGTCAAGAAACCCATGGGAAGGATCAATGATGTTATTATTATTGCAAATAGGAACTATGTACCCGTGGATTTCATTGTGCTTGACATTGATTGCAATCCTACATGCCCTATTATTCTAGGTAGACCTTTCCTAAGGACTATTGGTGCTATCTGAGATATGAAGGAAAGGAATATTAGATTTCAATTTCCTTTAAGGAAGGGCATGGAACACTTTCCTAGAAAGAAAATAAGATTGCCTTATGAATCCATGATGAGGGCCACTTATGGTTTGAGCACCAAAGACGACGATACATGATTCTATCGCTTCTATGCCTAGCTAAGGGCGTTAAACAATAGCGCTTGTTGGGAGGCAACCCAATGAATTTATCTTTTTCTTTCTATTTTTTTGCGTCCACACTTTCATAATTCTGTTGTGATTGTGTTTTTTGTGTTTCGTTTTGGTGTTTGAGCCAAGCAAAGCCTTTATGACTAGTCTTGGTAATGGTTGTTTGATCCTGCTGAAAAAAGACAGAAACTTTTCGCTCACAAGATGATTTTTCATTTTTATTCATAAAGAGCTTTTGAGTTGATTCTTATTGCTTCTGATTGATATGCTTTTTTCCCAGGACTTTGTAATTTTTCAGATTTTTTGAGGTACCAGAAGTATACGAATTGCTACAGACTGGTCTGTTTTTGACAGTTTCTGTTTTTTTTGAGTTGGTTGCTTGTTTTGATGAAAATATGGTTAGTATCGGGGCATACTAGCCATGGAAAAGTGAGAATACAGTACCCCATCATCAAAATAGATGGAATTCAAGTTTTCTACAGTACCAAAAGAAGCGGTAGTTTGTTTTCTTGTACTAATGTTATCACAAGTTTCTGTTTAAGTTTTGCGTTGTGAAGTTTTCAAGTTTTGGGTGATGTTCTCATGGACAAAGAGATAAGGAGTGGAAAGAGCTCAAGCTTGGGTATGCCCAAGTCACCCCAAGCCAAATTCAAGGACACCAAAAAGCCTAAGCTTGGGGATGCCCCGGGAAGGCATCCCCTCTTTCGTCTTCAATCCATCGGTAACATTACTTGGAGCTATATTTTTATTCACCACATGATATGTGTTTTGCTTGGAGCGTCTTGTATCATAGGAGTCTTTTCTTTTTGTTGTGTCACAATCATCCTTGCTGCACACCTTTTTGAGAGAGAGAGACATGCACTCATCGCTATATTGCTAGAATGCTCATAGTGCTTCACTTATATCTTTTGAGCTAGATACTTTTGTTTTAGTGCTTCACTTATATCTTTTGAGCTAGACACTTTTGCTCTTGTGCCTCACTTATATCTTTAGAGCACGGCGGTGCGTGATTTGGTAGTTGTCTTATGCTATGAAAGTAGTCCCAAGTGTGCTAGGTACACAAAGAGGATGCAAAAAATCTCCATGTTCATGTGCATTGAGTAGAAAGAGAAGTTTCGATTCCTCTCAATTACTTTTGAGACATGGATTCAGTAATATTAAGAGTTATGTTAGTAGGGTGTTGTGAATCTAGAGATACCTATGTTGGAGTTAGTGATTCCCATAGCATGCACGTATGGTGAACCGCTATGTTAAGAAGTCGGAGCATAATTGATCTATTGATTGTCATCCTTTGTGTTGAGGTCGGGATCGCGCTATGGTTTACACCTACCAACCCTTCCCCTCGGAGTATGCCTTTAGCACTTTGTTTCGATTACTAATAAAAACTTTCGCAACAAATATGTGAGTTCTTCATGACTAATGTGAGTCCATGGTATAGATGCACTTTCAGCTTCCACCATTGCTAGCCTCTCTAGTGCCGCGCAATTCTCGCCGGTGCACAAACCCACCAAATTCCTTCCTCAAAACAGCCACCATACCTACCTACTATGGCATTTTCGTAGCCATTTCGAGATATATTGCCAGGCAACTCCCACCGTTCCGTCTCATGACTTGTGCCGTCACTCTCATATTGCCTTTGCATGATCATAAGATAGCTAGCGAGATGTTTCAACGTCATACGCCATGCTAGATCGTTGCACATCCCGGTACACTGCCGGAGGCATTTCCTATGGAGTCATCATCATTGTGAGCTTTGAGCTTTGAGTAAATAAAATTGTGATGATCATCATTATTAGAGCATTGTCCCATGTGAGGAAAAAAAGAGGCCAAAGAGCCCAAAAATAAAAAAAAGGGGAGAAAAGAAAAGAGAAAAAAAAGAGGCCTAAGGTCCCAAATGAAAAAAAGAGAGAAAAGGAGAGAAGGGACAATGCTACTATCTTTTTCCACACTTGTGCTTCATGTTAGCACCATGTTCTCCATGATTGAGAGCTTCTTGCTTTGTCACTACCATATGCTAGTGGGAATCTTCATTTTCTAACTTGGCTTGTATATTCCAATGATGGGCTTCCTCAAAATTGCTTTAGGTCTTCGTGAGCAAGCAAGTTGGATGCACACCCACTAGTTTTCCTTTTTGAGATTTCACATACTTATAGCTCTAGTGCATCTCTTGTATGGCAATCCCTACTCATTCACATTGATATCTATTAATGGGCATCTCCATAGCCTATTGATACACCGAGTCAGTTTGACCATCTCCTCCTTTTTTGTCTCACAACCACCACCAAACTCTATTCCACCTATAGTGCTATATCAATGGCTCGCGCTCTTGTATTGCGTGATAGTTATAAAAAGTTTGAGAAAGTAAGAGTGCGAAAACAATTACTTGGACAATTCCGGGGTTGTGCATGATTTACATTAGTTGTGTGATGATGATGGAGCATAGCCACACTATATGATTTTGTAGGGATAACTTTCGTTGGCCTTGTTATTTTGAAAGTTCATGATTACTTTTCTAGTTTGCTTGAAGTATTATTGTTTTCATGTCAATAGCAAACTATTGCTTTGAATCGTACGGATCTGAACATTCATGTCACATGAAAGAAGTTGGAAAGGACAACTATGCTAGGTAGCATTCCACATCATAAATTCATTCTTTATCACTTCCCTACTCGAGGACGAGCAGGAGTTAAGCTTGGGGATGCTTGATAAGTCTCCAACGTATCTATAATTTTTGATGGTTTCATGCTATTATCTTGTCAAACTTTGGATGTTTTGCATGCCTTTTATTTATTTTTTGGGACTAACTTATTAACTCAGTCCCAAGTGCCAATTCCTGTTTTTTCCATGTTTTTGACCCCTTTCAGAGGAGATTTTGAAAGATGAGTCCAAACGGAAGAAAATCCCCGAAAAGATTTTTTCTGGAACCGAAGAAGATCGGGGAGCTTGGGAGCCAAGGCAGGGGAGCCCCAGGGGCCCCACAAGCCCCCACCCCGCGGCCAGGGGGAGGCCGCGCCATCTAGGCTTGTGGGGCCCCTGAGCGTCCCCTGGCCTAGGGGTTGCACCTATATATTCCCTAAAAATCCCAAAAAATCACGAGATCATCGAAATTACTTTTCCGCCGCCGCAAGCTTCTGCCTCCGCAAGATCCCATCTGGGGCACATTTTGGTGCCCTGTCGGAGGGGGGATTCGGCCACGGAGGGCTTCTTCATCAACACCATGACCTCTCCGATGATGCGTGAGTAGTTCACCATAGACCTACGGGTCCATAGCTAGTAACTAGATGGCTTCTTCTCTCTCTTGGATCTTCAATACAAAGTTCTCCATGATCTTCATGGAGATCTATCCGATGTAATCTTCTTTTGCGATGTGTTTGTCGAGATCCGATGAATTGTGGATTTATGATCAGATTATCTATGAATCTTATTTGAGTTTCTTCTGATCTCTCTTAAGCATGATGTCATATCCTTGTAATTCTCTTCGAGTTGTGGGTTTTGTCTGGCCAACTAGATCTATGATTCTTGCAATGGGAGAAGTGCTTGGTTTTGGGTTCATACCATGCGGTGACCTCACCAGTGACAGAAGGGGTAGCGAGGCACGCATCCTGTTGTTGCCATCAAGGGAAAAAAGATGGGGTTTTCATCATTGGTTTGAGATTATCCCTCTATATTATGTCATCTTGCTTAAAGCGTTATCTGTTTGTCATGAACTCAATACACTAGATGCATGCTGGATAGCGGTCGATGTGTGGACTAATAGTAGTAGATGCAGAAAGTATCGGTCTACTTGTCTCGGACGTGATGCCTATATGTATGATCATTGCCTTATATATCGTCATGACTTTGCGCGGTTCTATCAATTGCTCGACAATAATTTTTTAACCCACCGTAATACTTGCTATTTTGAGAGAAGCCTCTAGTGAACACTATGGCCCCCAGGGTCTACTCCACACCATATTTTCAGCCTTACACTTTTTACTTCGTTGCACTTTCCGCCTTCAGATCTCACTTTGCAAACAATCTTGAAGGGATTGACAACCCCTTTGAAGCGTTGGGTGCAAGCTTGTTTGTGTTTGCGCGGGTACTCTGGACTTGACGAGGCCCTCCTTCTGGATCGATACCTTGCTTCTCAAACTGAGGGAAATACTTACTGCTCCTGTGCTGCATCACCCTTTCCTCTTCAAGGGAAAAACCGACGCAAACCAGAGAAGTAACAAGAAGAATTCCTAAGTGCCAGGGAAGGACTTTTGTTGCCATAGCAGATCCCGACCGCAACACAAAGGATGACAATCAATAAATCAATTATGCTCCAACTTCCTAACATAGCGGTTCACCATACGTGCATGTTACGGGAATCACTAACTTAAACACAAGTATTTCTAGATTCACAACACCCTACTAACATAACATTCAGTATTACCAAATCCATATCTCAAAACTATTTGAGAGGAATCAAACTTCTCTTTCTAATCAATGCACATGAAGATGGAAGTTTTATTGTATCCTCTTTGGGTACCTATCACCTTTGGGACTTCTTTCATAGCACAAGCCAACTACCAAGTTACTTAGAGAGATCACTCTCAAAAAGATATAAGTGAAGATCGAGAGTTCTTATTTCTCCAAAATATAACACCGCCGTGCTCTAAAAGATCTAAGTGAAGCACTTAGAGCAAAGTTATCTATCTCAAAAGATATAAGTGAAGCACATATGAGCTAAATTGTCGAACTCAAAAGATATAAGCGAAGCTCAAAGACTATTCTAGCAAATTCACGTTCAGTGCGTGTCTCTCTCAAAAGGTGTGCAGCAAGGATGATTGCGACGCAAGAAAAAGAAAATACTCCTACGATACAAGACGCTCCAAGAAAAACACATATCATGTGGTGAATAAAAATATAGCTCCAAGTAATGTTACTGATGGATTGAAGACGAAAGAGGGGATGTCTTCCCTGGGCATCCCCAAGCTTAGGCTTTTTGGAGTCCTTGAATTTGGCTTGGGATGCCTTGGGAATCCCCAAGCTTGAGATCTTTCCACTCTTTATTCCTTTGTCCATGAGAACATCACCCAAAACTTAAAAATTTCACAACACAAAACTTAAACAGAAACTCGTGATATCATTAGCACAAGAAAACAAACTACCACCTCTTGAGGTACTGTAGCAAAGTTGATTTTTATTTATATTGGTGTTAGATTACTGTATTCTCACTTTTCCATGGCTAATACCCCCCGATACTATCCATAGTTTCATCAAAATAAGCAACCAAGAACACAAAAATAGAATCTGTCAAAAACAAACCAGTCTGTAGCAATCTGTATACTTCATATACTTCTGGTATCTCAAAACTTCTGAAACATTATGACAGTTTGGAAAATTGGCACATAAACCAGCTGCAAAAAGAATCAACTCAAAATATGTTTCTGGATAAAAATGAAAAATAATTTCGTGAGCGAAAAGTTTTTGTCATTTTCCAGCAGGATCAAACAACCATCACCAAACTAGTCATAAAGGTTTTACTTGGCTCAAACACAAAAAGAAACACAAAATACACAATCATAACAGAATTATGATGGAGTGGACGCAACAAAACATAAAGCAAAAAGCAAAGATAAATTCATTGGTTTGCCTCCCAACAAGCGCTATTGTTTAACGCCCTTAGCTAGGCATAAGGTGATTGAATCACATATCGTCGTCTTTGGTGCTCAAGCCATAAGTAGCCCTCATGATGGATTCATAAGGCAATCTTATTTTCTTTCTACGAAAATGTTCCATGCCCTTCTTTAAAGGAAATTGAAATCTAATATTCCCCTCCTTCATATCGATGACAGCACCAATAGTCCTTAGGAAAGGTCTACCAAGAATGATAGGACATGCAGGATTGCAATCAATATCAAGCAAAATGAAATCCATGGGTACATAGTTCCTATTTTCAATAATAAGAACATCATTGATCCTTCCCGTGGGTTTCTTAATAGTAGAATCCGCAAGATGCAAATTAAGAGAGCACTCATCAATCTCATTAAAGCCTAGAACATGACATAAAGACTTTGGAATCGCGGAAACACTAGCACCCAAATCACAAAAAGCATTGCATTCATAGTTTTTGACATTGATTTTGATAGTAGGTTCCCACTCATCATGAAGTCTTCTAGGAATAGAAACTCCCAATTCAAGTTTCTCTTCAAGATATTTTATCATAGCATCAACGCTATGATCGGTAAAGGCCTTGTTTTGGCTATAAGCATGTGGAGAGTTTAGCATGGATTGCATCAAGGAAATACATTCAATCAAAGAGCAACTATCATAATTGAATTCCTTGAAATCCAAAGTAGTAGTTTCATTACTACTCAAAGTTGTGATATCCTCTACTCTGCTTTCAATGCTTTTAGCATCAACATAGATAGACTCCGAATCATTAGGGTGTTTTTCAACCAAGGTGGATTCATATCCAGCCCCATCATCATTAGGTTTGACACTAGAAAATAAGGATTCAATGGGAGTCACACCAAGCACTTTAAGATCTTCGTGATTCTCATCACGAGAACACGCCTTTTTAAGTCATTCACGTCTAGCACGAATTTGGGCGGTTCTTTCTTTACTCTCATTCATGGAAACACGCATAGCTTTCAAAGTTTCATCCATATTGATCTTGGGAGGAGCACATCTAACTTTCAAAGCATCAATATCAATATACATTCTCTCAACGCTCCTAGCGAAATCATCAATTTTGAGTAGTCTTTCTTCTATGGACGCATTGAAAATCTTTTGCGAGTTGATAAACTCTTTGATATTACTCTCTAGATCAGAGGGTAATTTATTGTAATTTCCATGAGCATTGTTGTAGGAGTTGTCAAAGTTATTAGAGGGATTACTAGGAAAAGGCCTAGGAATATAGTTTCCTCTAAAAGCATTGTTGTTGCCAAAATTATTCATACCAACAAAATTAACGTCCAAGCTCTCATTGCTACTCTCAATCAAGGAAGACGAGGGCATGTCATTTGGATCTAAAGGAGCACCTTTACTAGCAAACAATTTCATTAACTCATCCATCTTAGCACTCAACGAGTTAATTTCATCTATAGCGTGTACCTTTTTACTAGTAGGTGACCTTTCAGTGTGCCACTGAGAATAGTTTGTCATGATATTGTCTAGGAGTTTTGTGGCTTCTCCTAATGTGATTTCCATGAAGGTTCCACCAGAGGCGGAGTCCAAGATATTTCTAGAAGCAAAATTCAAACCAACGTAGAAGATTTGTATAATCATCCAAAGACTCAACCCATGAGCGGGACAATTTCTAATCATCAATTTCATTCTCTCCCAAGATTGTGCAACATGTTCACGCACAAGTTGCTTCAAATTCATGATATCATTACGGAGAGAGATAATCTTAGCACTTGTTCTAAGAATCAATACTATTTTTGGGCAAAGATGAAAACCAAGTTTTTGCTCGATCTCGCAATGAGAACGGAAATAGCTTCAATTTAATCACATCATTATCAACATCTTTCTTCTTTTGCATATCGCAAAGCTCAATGAAGGTATTAAGATGGGATGCAGCATCTTCACTAGGAAGGCCAGAGAATTGCTCTTTAATATCAAGATTTAGCAAAGCAACATTGATTTCATATGGTTCTGCACTAGTGGCGGGAGCCATCGGAGTACTAATAAAATCATTATTATTAGTATTCGAGAAGTCACAAAGATTGGTGTTTTCAGTCATGGTGACTTCAGCAAGCAGACAAGCACACAAGCGAACAGAAAGCAAGCGAAAGAAAAGGGCGAACGAAAACGGCAAATATTTTTGTAATTTTTTGTATTTCAGAAGTGGGGGAGAGGAAAACGAGAGGCAAAAAAGTAAATGCAAGAGATGAGTTTGCGACACTTACTTGGATAAGCTTCACTTGATGCTCCCTGGCAACGGCGCCAGAAATTTTTCTTGCTACCTCTTGAGCTTGCGTTGGGTTTTCCCTTGAAGAGGAATGGGTGATGCAGCACAGTAGCAGTAAGTATTTCCCTCAGTTTTGAGAACCAATGTATCAATCCAGTAGGACTATCAAGCCAAGTTTCCAAAGTACATGCGCAAAAACAGAAAACTTGCACCCAACGCTACAAAGGGGTTGTCAATCCCTTCACGATAGATTGCAAGGTAAGATCTGAAGGCCGAAAGTGCAACGAAGTAAAATTGTAAGGCTGAAAATATGATGTGAAGTAGACCCGGGGGCCATAGTGTTCACTAGAGGCTTCTCTCAAAATAGCAAATATTATGGTGGGTGAACGAATTATTGTCGAGCAATTGATAGAACCGCGCAAAGTCATGA
The DNA here is from genome assembly GCF_904849725.1 of Hordeum vulgare subsp. vulgare. Lineage (NCBI taxonomy): Eukaryota > Viridiplantae > Streptophyta > Magnoliopsida > Poales > Poaceae > Hordeum > Hordeum vulgare. Next base: position 371,929,849 of record NC_058523.1, read on the forward strand.
CGATATCTAAGGCAATGATCATACATATAGGCATCACGTACGAGACAAGTAGACCGATACTTTCTGCATCTACTACTCTTACTCCACACATCGACCGCTATCCAGCATGTATCTAGTGTATTGAGTTCATGACGAACAGAGTAACGCCTTAAGCAAGACGACATGATGTAGAGGGATAAATTCATGCAATAGATATAAACCCCATCTTTTTACCCTTGATGGCAACAACACGATGCGTGCCTCGCTACCCCATCTGTCACTGGGTGAGGTCACCGCACGGTATGAACCCAAAACCAAGCACTTCTCCCATTGCAAGAATCATAGATCAAGTTGGCCAAACAAAACCCACAACTCGAAGAGAATTACAAGGATATGAAATCATGCATATAAGAGATCAGAAGAAACTCAAATAAGATTCATAGATAATCTGATCATAAATCCACAATTCATCGGATCTCGACAAACACACCGCAAAAGAACATTACATCGGATAGATCTCCATGAAGATCATGGAGAACTTTGTATCGAAGATCCAAGAGAGAGAAGAAGCCATCTAGCTACTAGCTATGGACCCGAAGGTCTATGGTGAACTACTCACACATCATCGGAGAGGCAATGGTGTTGATGAAGAAGCCCTCCGTATCCGAATCCCCCTCCGGCAGGGCGCCAGAACGTGCCCCAGATGGGATCTTGCGGAGACAGAAGCTTGCGGCGGCGCAAAAGTATTTTCATGGATCTCTCCCATGGTTTTGGATTTTTCGGGGATTTATAGGCGGAAGAAGTAGGGCAGACGAGCCATAGGGGCCCCACAAGCATACTAGGCGCGACCCCCCTGGCCGCGCCTATGGGGCTTGTGGCCTCCCCTCGTGGCTTGTGCCTTGGTTCTCACGCCCCATGCGTATCTTCTGTTCCAGAAAAAATCTTTTCAGTGGTTTTATTCCGTTTGGACTCCGTTTAATATTCTCCTCTGAAAAGGGTCAAAAACACGGAAAAAACAGGAACTAGCACTTGGCACTGAGTTAATAAGTTAGTCCCAAAAAAGATATAAAAGGCATACAAAACATCCAAAGTTTGACAAGATAATAGCTTGAAACCATAAAAAATTATAGATACGTTGGAGACGTATCACTCGTCTCCCCCTGTCGCTCGTAACGGCCCGCAGCGCGACCCTCTTCCTCCTCGCGGCGTCAGCACTGTACGACATAGCTGCACCCGCCGATTCTCTTCTCCTCTCTGATCCAATGGACGAGACGCGCACCCCAAGGCCATATAAACAGCCGGTGTCTCCCCCTGCACCCTAGGGTTTCATTTTCCCCATCCTCTCTCTCCTTGGCGCCGTCGGGGGCGATCCCGAGCGACTCCATCTCCATGGTCAGAAACTCGTGAGCTCGACGCCAGCGGATCGACGCCATCTCTGCTTCCCCGACAGGACCAGGAGCACGCAGTGGCCGCGGGAGTTCCATTCCCGAGGAGATCGCACGACGGGAGCTGCGATGTCGATGTCCTCGACAACCTCCTTTTCTTCCACTCCGACGACTTCTGCAGCACCCCGTCGACGAGCCCTGCTGCCTCTCCATCCGCGAGCCCCTCTCCTCTCAACCTAGGTGAGATAACTCTGCTCTGCACTGCTTCCCCTCTCCGTTAGCAGCCTCCGAGCCGTGAGCTCGAGGCCTGCCGGAGTTGCACCGGCGGGTTGATGCAGCTGCGGCCGCTTCTTGCTGTTGCTTGCGCATGCATGCACGCATGCATGGGTGTAGCCGTTCTGCATCGTGGTTGTGGTTCCCTTTCGCAGCGGAAGTGTAGTGTAGCCGTAGTAGACCCCCGCGGACGTATCGTATGTGTGTAGGACGACATGCTCCGATGAGCCTCGTCTCTGGTGCCTCTTTGCAAAAGCAGACCAAGGGCCCGCCTTTTTCATGTTTCCCTGTCATGGATCCCCGTTAGGACAATACCACCGCATTAGCTCAGCTAGCATTGTTTCCACTCGCGTTCGGGCAGGTCTAGGGTTCGAGCCCCAGCGCCCACCTTTTTAAATCTGGGATTTTTCCCTTGTTGTTGTTTGCTTGGCAGGGTCTTCTTAAGAGGGATCCCCCTCTGATAGTGCATCTACGTGCGGTAGCCCAGTGGTGCACATGAGAGAAGTGGTGCAGGACGTTGTGGGTTCGAACCCAGGGCCTCCCTTTTGGATTTTTTTCATTTATGTTATTTTTTTCCTTTCTTTTCTTTTGTTGCAATTTGTTGTTGGTTTATTTTCAAAAAACAGGGGGTGTTTATTTCTTTTAATGCCTAGTATGTGTGTGAGAGCACATGAGTGCATGTGTGTGTGCATGGGAGGTGGTGTGTGCACTAGTGTGTATATGTGTGTGTGCACATGAGTGAATGTGTGCACACATGTGAGTGTGTGTGTGTGTGCATGTGGGTGCACATATGCACATGTGCAAGGGGGCCTAACCCTCATGTTGCACATACTTTTGTAGTGTGTGTGTGAGTACATGTATGTGTGTGTATGTGCTCATGCATGTGTGTGTGTGTGTGCATGGGTGCATATGCACTTGAGCATGAGGGTCTAACCCCTCATGCTTGCCACTATGAAGTGACTCAGTGGTGTGTGGGACTTGTGTGTGTGCATGTGTAGGTGTAGATGATGCAACATGTGCTATTATTACATGTGATATTGTTCCTATATAGAATATTGGAATATAGGTGGTAGTTTTCGAGCTAGCTTTGTGTCTTGATGTTACATGCAAGTACCCATGTATTACATATGGTTTTGGGGTAGAACCATCCCAGGAATCCATTGGTGCAATCATATTTCACTTTAGAGCAACTTTATAAAACTGTTATTTTCTGTCATGATGCCATGTTTAGTGCTTTGTATTAGGTGGTGCCTTGACCCTATGAGGATGAATCCTGGATGTAGTAGTAGTGGGTGAACCCCTCTACAGATGGGGTCTTTGTTTTGTTCTTAGGAATTTGTATGCACCTATTGTGCCTTGTCAAAGTTTACACTTGGCTAAAACTGACAGATTTGTGAGAATCTGTGATTTTCACTAAGTCTGGGAATCTGATGTTATTTTCTTCCCCTGTTGTCTTAGTTGCATTAGCTCGTGTGTTGGGAATCAGCCCATGCAACAAAATAAAATTTGTGAGATTTTATGTTTGTCTATCTCCCTGTTAAATTTCATGCTTATACACTTCTTGTAGATATCATTTTGGAGACTGCCAAAATGCTTCAGAGCATAAGCAGCTGGTGAAAACCTGTGATTTTCACTAAGTCCCAGAATCTGTAATATTTTGTCCAAGTTTGTGTCCATAGATCTACTCATGGGTGACTCCTTTGTATTAACTTCTTGTTCGTGGTTGTAGAGATTTTGGATGGCTTTTGCCTCATATCTTGTTTGGCTCATTTGGATGGTTGTAGCTACTTTAAATATTGTAGACAAACTATTATGATGCTGTTAAAAACAGATTGCATGTTTTTGTTGATTTGAACTTGTGGGGGCATTGTTGATGGTGTCGTGTGTTTCCATGAACCACCCCACTTATATTTTGTTGCTTGATCATGTGGAAACCTAGTAACACCAGGGGAGTGCCATTGGAGTGTGTTTGTGGCTGATTTGAACCGTAGGTCTCCATATGTTTCGTAGTTTCCGGTTGATCCATAACTCCGTTCTCTATGTTCTTTATATGCTTTTGCATCGTTCTATCGTGATGCACATGTTAATGCCATCTTCATTCATATCAAGATAACTTGATATGAGGTTCTGTCCAGAATTCAATTAACTCAACTAATGCATATGAAAGGGACTAGAATAGTGATGCATGCTTCCTTCTCCACACATGCATCATGTTGCTTGTTGCATAATGTTGTGTTGGTGTTCATTGGCTGTTATTTTATATTGGGTAGCTTCAGGATCGGAGAGCGAGTATGTGGATTCTAGAGAGTACGTGTAGGAAGATCAATAGCAGTTCCAAGTTGAAGACATCACAGGCAAGATGACCGTGACCTTGATACCGTATCTAGCTTTGTTGTGCTTAGAATCACGTTTCCTTCGATACATGCTCACTGCCTACCACTTGAAATATATGCCACATGTCTTTGCCATGAACCCCAAGCACGTTCCTCTCCTAGCAAATGTTGTTTGGCTAAGTAGGCTTGCTCAACTTCTAATGAGTAGCTTTGCTAGTTGCAGGTGCCAGCTGTCTCATGTGATAACATGAGTATTTTGATATCATTACGTTTAAACCGCTATTTAATTAATGCACCTATATACTTGGTAAATGACAGAAGTCCTAGCCTTTTGCCGGGTCATTTGTTCCGTTATTGCCGCCTTAGTTTCGGTTACCGGTGTTTGATTCCATAACTGATCGCTCCTAACACGTTCGGGGTTGTTATGGGGACCCCCTTGGTAAATCGTGTAGTGATAAGGCTCATCTGGCAGGACCCAACATTGGTTTTAATCTGCTAATCACCTAATAATAATTTGCATAGGGAATAGCTACCCCAAGGATTTAATCAACAACCCGGGCCAGTGCTCCTCAAGAGTGTTGGTCCAAACTAGAGTCGTGTGCGGAGCCAACCCGGGGCAACTCGGGAGATTTCTATCAGGCCACTGTACACTGTGCTCATCCGACCGTGTCCTGAGAACGAGATACGCGGCTCCTATCGGGTTCGTCAACACGTCGGGAGGTCTTGCCAGATTTGTGTTACCTTAGCGATATATCTTGCGTATAGGAATCCCGGTGAAACTTTGGGTCTCCTCAAAGTTGAGGTTTTCCTCTAAGGAATCCGACGAGATCACGAGGTTCGTGATAGAGGATTACTTTGCGGCCCGTGGCAGGTTGTGATGGACCAGTTGGAGCACCCCTGCAGGGTTTAATCTTTCGGAGAGCCGTGCCCGCGGTTATGTGGCATACATGGATAATTTGTTAACATCCGGTTCTAGACAACTTAAAGTAACTCTAATAAAACTGCCAACTGTGTGTCTAAACGTGACTATCTCCTTCGAAGACCACTCTTCGATCAGGAAAACGGTGGGGTTATGTTTGACGTAAGTAGGTGTTCAGGATCACTTAGTGATCATCTAGTCTTTGATCGCTCGCGTAGACTACCATATATATTACTCTGATCATCGTAAGTTAGCCACCATATATGCTTAGGTTGCTGCAAACCCATACACTAAACCTTCCTCACCTAATAACTTGACAATATTCAGTACCAAGGTCATTAGATTGTTGAGTCCCCGTGGCTCACAGATTACTACAAACCCCAACAGGTACAGGTACGCCCGACGCGGGAGATTTTGATGGCAACCAGCTTAAGTGGGAGTTCGATGAGGACTCTGGCCGTCTGTATGTGAACTATCCAGAAGACTCGGGCCGTGGTCGTGATCGTGGGCTAGCATACGGGATGTGTTGGATCATCTGTTTTCTGTTTAAAGTCCGTAGTTGGACTTGCTGCTAACCTGAATAATGTGTGTATGTAAGCTATATGATATATTCTTAACAGATAGCAAGTGTATGCCCTACTTGTTAATCTTTTAATCATGTATTGTGATGATTATCCTGTTTGTAAAACGCATAAATGCGCCCCTTTCCCCTTTTGAGGCCTCGCCCCCAAATAAGGAAAGGGCCGCATCTTAATCGTTACACTTTGACACTGATTCGCATGACTCTAAGTCTGAAACCGGGTACGTATTTATTCTTAATGGGGGTGCGGTAAGCTGGTGCAGTTCCAATCAAAGCATCGTAGCAGATTCTACATGTGAAGCAGAGTACATGGCTGCCTCGGAGGCGTCTAAGGAGGGTGTCTGGATGAAGCAGTTCATGACGGATCTTGGATTTGTGCTGAGCGCACTAAATCCAATAACTCTGTTCTCGGACAACACTAGTGTGATTGCTCTAGCCAAGGAACCAAGGTTTCACAAGAAGACCAGACACATCAAACGACGCTTCAACCTGATCCGCGACTATGTCGAAGGATAGGACGTAAATATTTGCAAAGTGCAGACGGATCTAAGTGTTGCAGATCCGCTGACTAAACCTCTTCCACGAGCGAAGCATGATCAACACCAGAACTGTATGGGTGTTAGATTCATTCCAATGTAAATCGCATAGCAATGTGATACTAGATTATTGACTCTAGTGCAAGTGGGAGACTGTTGGAAATATGCCCTAGAGGCAATGATAAAATAGTTACTATTACATTTCCTGTTTCTAGATAATCGTTTATTATCCATGCTATAATTGTATGGAATGAAAGAATAAATGCATGTGTTGATATATAGACAAAACTATGTCCCTAGTAAGCCTCTAGTTGACTAGCTAGTTGATCAAGGATGGTTAAGGTTTGCTGACCATATACAAGTGTTGTCACTTGATGACTAGATCACATCATTGGGAGAATAATGTGATGGACAAGACCCAAACTATAAACGTAGCTTGTGATCGTGTCATTTTGTTGCTATTGTTTTCTGCGTGTCAAGTATTCATTCGTATGACCATGAGATCATCTAACTCACTGACACCGGAGGAATACCTTGTGTGTATCAAACGTCGCAACGTTACTGGGTGACTATAAAGGTGCTCTAGAGGTATCTCTGAAGATGTCCGTTGAGTTAGCTTGGATCAAGACTGGGATTTGTCACTCCGTGTGAGGAAGAGGTATCTTGGGGCCCACTCGGTAATACAACGTCACATATAAGCCTTGCAAGCAATGTGACTAAAGTGTTAGTCACGGGATCTTGTATTACGGAACGATTCAAGAGACTTGCCGGTAACGAGATTGAAATAGGTATAGGGATACCAACGATCAAATGTCGGGCAAGTAACATACCGAAGGACAAAGGGAATGGTATACGGGATTATATGAATCCTTGGCACAGAGGTTCAACCGATAAGATCTTCGTAGAATATGTAGGATCCAATATGGACATCTAGGTCCCGTTTTTGGATATTGACCGGGGAGTGTCTCAGTTCATGTCTGCATAGTTCTCGAACCCGCAGGGTCTGCACACTTAAGGTTCGATGACGTTTCAGTATAGTTGAGTTATAGATGTTGCTGACCGAAGGTTTGTTCGGAGTCCCGTATGAGATCACGGACGTCACGAGTGTTTTCAGAATGGTCCGGAAACGAAGATTGATATATAGGATTGTTTAATTTGGCTTCCGAAAATATTTCGGGTATTACCGACAGTGTACCAGGAGTGACGAACGGGTTCCGGGTTTTTACCGAGAGGGGCCACCCACCCGGGAGAGAACCTAATAGCCCATGGGTGGCGCACCAGCCCTTGGTGGGCTGGTGAGGCCAGCCCAATAGTGCTATTTCGGCCAAGGAAAGAAAATCAAAGGAGAAAGAAAAAAAAGGAGGTGGGAAGGAAGGAAGGGACTCCACCTTCCAAACCGAATTGGAGCGGGAGTCCCTCCTCCTCCCTTCAGCCGACGCCCTTGGGTCCCCCTTGAGCCTCAAGTCTAGCCCCTCCCCTCCTCCTATAGATACTAGAGGTTTTAGGGTTTTTGAGACACAACTTTGCCACGTGCAACCCTAAACCTCTACTTCGTAGTTCTTCCTCTAGATCGGTTTTCTGCGGAGCTCAGGAGGAGCCGTGCAGGAATAGATCATCACCATCACCGGCGCGTCGTCACGCTGCCGGAAAACTCATCTAGTTCCCCGTCTCTCTTGCTGGATCAAGAAGGCGGAGATCGTCATCGAGCTGTATGTGTGCTGAACGCGGAAGTGCCGTCCGTTCGGTGCTAGATCGGGACGGATCCTGGGACGACGGTGATTTGAATCACGAAGTTGTTCCACTACATCAACCGTGTTTCTTAACGCTTGCCGCTTATCGATCTACAAGGGTATGTGGATCCGATCTCCCTATCATAGATGAACATCACCATGATAGGTCTTTGTGTGCGTAGGAATGTTTTTGTTTCCCATCCAACATTCCCCAACAGAGAGAACCGGCAACTAACAACAGATGCAAGTTTTGAAAACTAGCGCTAGTGGAGTGCCGATGCAATGCGATGATGCGCATGATGCAATGATGAATGTGGCAGACAATTAATAACACAACGACAATGAAATAAAAGGGGAATCTTCTGGAGCGTCGGTCTCGGGCTGTCACAACTCTCCTACACTAACAAGAGATCTCACCCCATGATCTAAGAATGAAAGGGGGGAGAGGAAGATAAGAGCAAGAGGTAAAACTTAGTCGCTTCTTTGACAAACCAGTGAAACCAATGATCCTTCAAGGTTAGAGAGAGATGAACAATGATATGATAAAACAAGCAAGAATTCAAACAAAATTTTGGCAGCACTTCGGTAGGAAATGAGGACAAAAAATTGATAAGATAGAAAGATCTAAACCAGATTCACAACAAACCAACTAAATTGATAAGCAAGGAAAGAACATGATCCTGATAGAACACGATGATGAATTGAAGAGAGGAACATCCCCACAACTCCGGAACAGGAGAATGACAACTACTATCACAATTTAATTGAAGAGCCTCCGAACAAGAAGAATTGAATGGAGTTGTTGGAAAACCAACAAGGGAAAGAACAAGCTTGTAGCGGATTTATGAAAACCATCTCAACAATTATGAGGTGACAACCAGCCACTAATAGAAACAAGGATTGATTGGATGCAACAACAAAGGAAAAACATCTTACACCAAGAGGATACAATGAAAACTGGGATCAATGATAATCACCATTAATGCAACAACCCTTACAAAAAGCTTTAGGTCAATTCTAAACCAAGATAGCTCAATGAAGAAACCATGGGTTAAAAATATTTCATGATTGAAGGAATTGGTGGATTTAAATATCTCATTCTTGAAACAAATTCTCTTCGAGACTCCTCTACTAACAAGAATGCTATAACACCACCTCAAAAGAATAAGGAGGAAGAATTGCACTTGCATGCAAAACACAGGATATTTGAGCCTCTCCAACAAGAATGTTGAAGAACACTTAGAGAAAAAAATGAAACCTATGAAGAACCACCATGATGCACCTCTGTCTACAAAAAAATGATGCAAAGACATGAAGGATGAAAGAATAAGATTTGGGCCCTGCCATGAAGCTTCACGAAGAGATACTTGGGAAAACTTGGAACTCCAGAAAAGAAAAGATGAGCACTTGAGAAAGGAATTGATATCACGAGTCACTCCAGAAGAAGAATTGAAATCACTTTAGAGAAAAATAATAAGAATTATGTTATGCTTATCCTTCATCAAGTTAAATTGACGACAATCAACGGATTTAGCATACCACCTATTCTTCTTGAAAAGATTGAGGAGAGGTATGAGCACAAACTTGAAAAAGTCTTGAAGGAGACACCGGTAAGAATCTGAATGAATGGGGATAACAAAAATGAATGGAGATACATGAGAACGAAGAGATCATGATCCACCTGAGAGAAAATCTTGAACAAGACACCGGAATAACTGAGAGACGAACGAAGAGACAACAATTGAGAAGAATTTGAGGATGAAAGCTGAAAGCTGAGAAAGAAGAAATCTTCTGAAATGATGGACTTCAGAAGATCGAGAATGAAAACAAATCTGAAATGCAACGGATAGATATGGAAAGAATTCTCATGATTGGGAAAGTTGAGAAGATCACACGAAGCTGAGATGACAATCTTCAAAATAATGGAAAAAGACTTGAGAAAAACACCTCTTAGGTCTTCCAAGCTCAAAAGATGAGGAGACACCACCAAGAATAACTGAGACACTGCAAAATAAGAATATGAAAAGTTGAAACGATGATGAGATAATTTATATTGACCTTGAGGAAGGAATATGACCAATGTAATTCATTCTTACGTCATATTTAAAAGAATTAGAGATCTCTAGAAAAAAGATTAAAAGAGCCAGGTAAGATCCTGGAAAAGAACCTGCGGGTTATGGGCCCACTCAAAAGAAACCACCATTGAAACAATGGATTAGAGAAGAGAGATATTGCACCGGTATAACTAAAAACTTGATGAGGTTGGGAACCTCGAAATAATTGAAAGGATTGAAAACAAGAAACTTCTGAGAATCTTCAACACACCAGATAGAATAGAGAGAGATGAAAAACAAGAAAGACTTGATATGAATTACCAACATAGGAAAGAATTTAAAGGATGAAAAGGATATGATGGACATGGATAGCTTGAATTGAATCCATCGGAGAAGAAAACAAGAATGAAGCATGATGAACTCGAAACTCCTGAGAATCTTCACAAAGAATCACCCGGTACCACACAAAATAGAAGAAAGCGGAAGCAACAAAGGAAAGAAAGGCACTTCGATGATAATTGAAATATTTGAAGAAAAAGGGCGGGAGGGCGAGGAAAAACAAAGACAGCTTGGGAGAGATGTGATGAACTCCGGAAAGAAATGAGAGATTGATCTAGCAAATCTTGAAAAGGATAGAATTGACTTGAAGAGAAGCACACCTAATAGAAAGAATTGATATGACGACTCTAGTTGAGAAGAATTGAAAAGACAACTTGATTGAGCAAAAGAATTTGCATTCCCATACAAATATGAGAGCACCTCTTGGAAAGATATGAATCTACCACTTGACATCGAAGCAACTGGAATTACCATATTCCAACAAATCAAGGATGAGGGTTACAACACAAGCCTAAAAAAATTCATGACAGAGATTTCGTCCGATATTTTCATGGATAGGATTACACAGGCTCGATCCTATAGTAGCCATCATGCACAAGGCAGTGCACACGCCATGCGAAGCATCCCCGAGTCATAACAAGCTACAAGGACTATTTAAGACACAACAAGAACAAACGAATCCACTAGATGTCGAACCACAACCTCACGTCATGCATCTATTGGAAGAATGTCCTATAAGTAACTACTTGAATTCCCAACTAAGAACTCCCGAAATTTCTGGTCATGCAATCGGGTCCACGGATACAAGGAGTAAGATCCATCACTCAACTGCAACAGTAACATTGCCCGTCCAGTGTATCACATCCGTCAACACATAACCAGAGATCTCGGAAACTGATTTATCTCAGATCCTCGTAATCACAACGATACCAAGTATTTCAGTACCCCCGAACTATCTGCACCAGTACTGGGGAGGCCGGGATTATCTCGCCGCTACTAGTATTGAAGCAATTTCGAACATCCTCTGTCCTCAGGTACTAAGAAATCTGAATGATAACGATGTGCTCAAAAATCCCCTGGAGCTCAACTCCGTGGAATAAAATCAACACAATAGGAGGCACAAAGACAGAACTCCGTCACATCGGTATCATATAGATTACAAAATATCCGCGTGATCCTGAAATTTTTTGAGCGAGAAAAGGAGTAGAATTAAAATTATTACGTCAAGATTCCTCATTAGAGCATAGAAGAGGAGAAAAAATAATCCTACTCTCTGATATATAACTAGACTTAAAGTAGTTTTTCACTAGGCTCGACTCGGCCAAGTTCGATCAATCAAGGGCGCTCCTAGGTCGGTACTGCTCTGATACCAACTTGTAACACCCAAGATGCGGTTCTATCCTTATTTGGCGCGAGGGCCTCGACAGGGATAGAAACGCATTTCATCGTTTCGCAAGAATGGATATCGTTATGAGTACATGTACTGAAAAAGATGAGTATACGGAATTGTCATACACTCGCCACAAGCTACATCAGATTCACATCAATATAACCATCTAAAGTCATCATGAAGAAGAGCAGAGTCCGACTACGGACGAAAACAAACAATAAAAGAACGATGTCCATCCTTGCTATCCTAGGCTGTCGTCTTGGAACCCATCCTAGATTGATGAAGAAGAAGAAGAAATTCCAATAGCACAATCAATGCGCTCAAGCCAAAGTTACTCTTTACATGTACGTGCAACTGGTGTTGTAGTAATCTGTGAGCCATAGGGACTCAGCAATCTCATTTCCAAAGGTATCAAGACTAGCATATCTTAATGGGTGAGATATGGTAGAGTGGTGAGGCTGCGGCAGCGACTAAGCATATATTAGAGATGGCTAACTTAGGAGTACAAGAATAATAGAGGGTGATGATCTACGCAAAACGGTCGTGAACTACTGATGATCAAATGAATGATCCTGAACACCTACTTATGTCAGTCATAACCCCACCATGTCCTCTATCGGGGAAGGAGCTCACGAAAGCGATAGTCACGGTTGCGCACTCAGTTGGCAAGTTTTAATTAAGCTTACTTCAAGTTATCTAGAACTGGATGTTAAACAAAGTTTCCACGTTGCCACATAACCGCGGGCACGACTTTCCGAAAGATTTAACCCTGCAGGGGTGCTCCAACTAGGCCAGCACAAGCTACCACATGCTGCGACAGAATGACCTCGATCAGGGAAACCCGTGATCTCCTCGGGTTCCTATTGGAAAACCTCAAAATCGAGATAACCCAAAGCATCCTCGGAATCCTTCGCACAAGACGCTCAAGAAAGGTAAAACAAGTCCAGCAAGGACGCCCGACGTGTCGACGATCCTGATAGGAGTCGTGTATCTCGTTCTCAGGAAACGACATATGAGCTACGGTTACCACGACATAAGCCGAGTTGCCCCAGGTAGAGTTAATAAGTTGCTCTATTTGGGACCAACACCATCAGGATTGTGTTGGAATTATGCCCTAGAGGCAATAATAAATATAGTTATTATTACAATTCCTGTATCAAGATAATCGTTTATTATCCATGCTATAATTGTATTGAATGAAGACTCATTTACATGTGTGGATACATAGACAAAACACTGTCCCTAGCAAGCCTCTAGTTGGCTAGCCAGTTGATCAAAGATAGTCAGTGTCTTCTGATTATGAACAAGGTATACGGATACTGACGATTGAATCTCGGGCAAGTAACATACCGAAGGACAAAGGGAATGACATACGGGATTATATGAATCCTTGGCACTGAGGTTCAAACGATAAGATCTTCGTAGAATATGTAGGATCCAATATGGGCATCCAGGTCCCGCTATTGGATATTGACCGAGGAGTCTCTCGGGTCATGGCTACATAGTTCTCGAACCCGCAAGGTCCGCGGGATTGTTCGCGGGGCGGATCGAGGGACGTGAGGACGTTCCACTAAATCAACCGCGTTCACTAACGCTTCTGCTGTACGGTCTACAAGGGTACGTAGATCACTCATCCCCTCTCGTAGATGGACATCACCATGATAGGTCTTCGTGCGCCAAGGAAAATTTTTGTTTCCCATGCGACGTTCCCCAACAGTGGCATCATGAGCTAGCTTCATGCGTAGATGTCTTCTCGAGTAGAACACAAAAGTTTTGTGGGCGGTGATGTGCGTTTTGCTGCCCTCCTTAGTCTTTTCTTGATTCCGCGGTATTGTTGGAATGAAGCGGCTTGGACCGACATTACTCGTACGCTTACGAGAGACTGGTTTCATCGCTACGAGTAACCCCGTTGCTCAAAGATGACTGGCAAGTGCCAGTTTCTCCAACTTTAGTTGAATCGGATTTGACCGAGGAGGTCCTTGGATGAGGTTAAATAGCAACTCATATATCTCCATTGTGGTGTTTGCGTAAGTAAGATGCGATCCTACTAGATACCCATGGTCACCACGTAAAACATGCAACAACAAAATTAGAGGACGTCTAACTTGTTTTTGCAGGGTATGCTTGTGATGTGATATGGCCAACGATGTGATGTGATATATTGGATGTATGAGATGATCATGTTGTAATAGAAAATATCGACTTGCACGTCGATGGTACGACAACCGGCAGGAGCCATAGGGTTGTCTTTATACTAACGTTTGTGCTTGCAGATGTGTTTACTATTTTGCTAGGATGTAGCTTTAGTAGTAATAGCATGAGTGGCACGACAACCCCGATGGCAACACGTTGATGGAGATCATGGTGTGGCGCCAGTGACAAGAAGATCGTGCTGGTGCTTTGGTGATGGAGATCAAGAAGCACGTGATGATGGCCATATCATGTCACTTATGAATTGCATGTGATGTTAATCCTTTTATGCACCTTATTTTGCTTAGAACGACGGTAGCATTATGAGGTGATCTCTCACTAAAATTTCAAGACGAAATTGTGTTCTCCCCGACTGTGCACCGTTGCTACAGTTCGTCGTTTCGAGACACCACGTGATGATCGGGTGTGATAGACTCAACGTTCACATACAACGGGTGCAAAACAGTTGCGCACGCGGAACACTCGGGTTAAGCTTGACGAGCCTAGCATGTGCAGACATGGCCTCGGAACACATGAGACCGAAAGGTCGATCATGAATCATATAGATGATATGATTAGCATAGGGATGCTATCCACTGAAACTATACTCAACTCACGTGATGATCGGACTTGAGCTAGTGTAAGTGGATCATGAACCACTCAAATGACTAGAGAGATGTACTTTTTGAGTGGGAGTTTAGCGTATAATTTGATTAAGTTAAACTCGAATTATCTTGAACATAGTCTAAGTCCACTTTGAATATATTTGTGTTGTAGATCATGGCTCACGCGACAGTCACCCTGAATTTTAATACGTTGCTAGAGAAAGCTAAGTTGAAAGATGATGGAAGCAACTTTGTAGACTAGGCTCGTAATCTTAAGCTAATCTTACAAGCTGGGAAGAAGGATTATGTCCTTAATGCTGCACTAGAAGATGAACCACCCGCTACGGCTGATCAGGATGTTAAGAACGCTTGGTTAGCACGTAAGGAGGACTACTCAGTAGTTCAATGTGCAGTCTTGTATGGCTTAGAACCGGGACTTCAACGTCGCTTTGAGCGTCATGGAGCATTTGAGATGTTCCAGGAGTTGAAGTTTATCTTTCAGAAGAACGCCCGGATCGAGAGGTATGAGACCTCCGATAAATTCTATGCTTGCAAGATGGAGGAGAACTCGTCTGTCAGTGAACATGTGCTCAAAATGTCTGGGTACTCAAACCATCTAGCTGAGCTGGGGATTGAACTCCCGCAAGAGGCTATCACTGATAGAATCCTTCAATCACTTCCGCCAAGCTATAAAGGCTTTGTGTTGAACTACAACATGCAAGGGGTGAACAAAGCACCCGGCGAGTTGTTTGCGATGCTGAAAGTCGCAGAGTCTGAACTCCGTAAAGAACATCAAGTGTTGATGGTGAATAAGACCACTAGTTTCAAGAGAAACGGCAAAGGCAAGAAGGGTAATTCAAAGAAGAGCGGCAAGCCTGTTGCCAATCCGACGAAGAAACCCAAAGCTGGACCTAAGCCTGAAACAAAGTGTTACTATTGCAAGGGTATGGGTCACTGGAAGCGCAATTGCCCCAAGTATCTGGCAGATAAGAAGGCGGCCAAAGAAAAATCAGGTATATTTGATATACATGTCATTGATGTGTACTTAACCGGCTCTCGTAGTAGTGCCTCGGTATTCGATACCGGTTCTATTGCTCATATTTGCAACTCGAAACAGGAACTGCGGAATAGACGAAGGCTGGCGAAAGATGAAGTGACGATGCGCGTAGGAAATGGTTCCAAGGTTGATGCAATCGCCGTCGGCACAGTTTCACTTCAGTTACCATAGGGATTAGTTATGAACTTAAATCATTGTTACTTAGTGCCTGCGTTGAGCATGAACATTATATCTGGATCTTGTTTATTGTGAGACGGTTACTCTTTTAAGTCAGAGAATAATGGTTGTTCTATTTCTATGAGTAACATCTTTTATGGTCATGCACCCAATGTGAGAGGATTGTTCATATTGAATCTTGATAGCTATACACACATACATAACATTGAGACCAAAAGAGTTAGAGTTAACAATGATAGCGCCATATTTTTGTGGCACTGCTGCTTAGGTCATATTGGTGTAAAGCGCATGAAGAAACTCCATGGCGATGGACTTTTGGAGTCACTTGACATTGATTCACTTGACACGTGCGAACCATGCCTCATGGGCAAGATGACTAAAACTCCGTTCTCCGGAACAATGGAGCGTGCAAGTGACTTGTTGGAAATCATACATACCGATGTGTGTGGTCCGATGAGCGTAGAGGCACGCGGTGGATATCGTTATTTTCTCACCTTCACTTACGATTTGAGTAGATATGGTTATGTATACTTAATGAAGCACAAGTCTGAAACATTTGAAAAGTTCAAGCAATTTCATAGTGAAGTTGACAATCATCGTAACAAGAAGATCAAGTTCCTACGGTCTGATTGTGGGGGTGAATATCTGAGTTTCGAGTTTGGTGCTCACTTAAGACAATGTGGAATTGTTTCACAGTTGACACCGCCTGGAACACCACAGCGCAATGGTGTGTCCGAACGTCGTAATCGTACTTCATTAGAGATGGTGCGATCTATGATGTCTCTTACCAATTTGCCGTTATCGTTTTGGGGTTATGCATTAGAAACAGCTGCATTCACTTTAAATAGGGCACCATCAAAATCCGTTAAGACGACACCATACGAACTGTGGTATGGCAAAAGGCCAAAGTTGTCGTTTCTTAAAGTTTGGGGGCGTGATGCTTATGTCAAAAAGCTTCAGCCTGAAAAGCTGGAACCCAAAGCGGAAAAGTGTGTCTTCATAGGTTACCCTAAAGAGACAGTTGGGTACACCTTCTATCTCAAATCCGAGGGCAAAGTGTTTGTTGCTAAAAACGGAGCTTTTCTCGAGAAGGAGTTTCTCTCGAGAGAATTGAGTGGGAGGAAGATAGAACTTGATGACGTTGTCGAGCCTCTCATCCCTCTGCATGGTGGCGCAGGGCAAGGGGAAACCTCTGTCGTTGCGACGCCGGTTGAGGAGGAAGTTAATGATAATGATCATGAAACTCCGGTTCAAGTTTCTGTCGAACCACGCAGGTCGACGAGACCACGTGCTGCTCCAGAGTGGTACGGTAATCCCGTCTTATCAATCATGTTGTTGGACAACAATGAACCTGCAAATTATGAAGAAGCAATGGTGGGCCCAGATTCCAACAAATAGTTAGAAGCCATGAAGTCCGAGATAGGATCCATGTATGAGAACAAAGTGTGGACATTGGAAGTACTACCTGAGGGCCGCAAGGCTATTCAGAACAAATGGATCTTTAAGAGGAAGACGGACGCTGACGGCAATGTGACCGTTTATAAACCTCGACTTGTGGCAAAGGGTTTTTCACAAGTTCAAGGAGTTGACTACGATGAGACATTCTCACCCATAGCGATGCTTAAGTCCGTCAGAATCATGTTAGCAATAGCTGCATTTTTCGATTATGAAATCTGGCAGATGGATGTCAAAACGGCGTTCCTTAACGGTTTCCTTAAGGAAGAATTGTATATGATGCAACCCGAAGGCTTTGTCGATCCTAAGAATGCTAACAAGGTGTGCAAGCTCCAGCGATCCATTTATGGACTGGTGCAAGCATCTCGGAGTTGGAACAAACGCTTTGATGAGGTGATCAAAGCATTTGGGTTTATACAAGTGGTTGGAGAATCTTGTATTTACAAGAAAGTGAGTGGGAGCTCTGTGGCGTTTCTAATATTATATGTGAATGACATATTGTTGATTGGAAACAACGTAGAGTTTTTGGAGAGCATAAAGGATTACTTGAATAAAAGTTTCTCTATGAAGGACCTAGGAGAAGCTGCTTACATTCTAGGCATTAAGATCTATAGGGATAGATCAAAACGCTGATAGGACTTTCACAAAGCACATACCTTGATAAAGTTTTGAAGAGGTTCAAAATGGAACAGTTCAAGAAAGGGTTCTTGCCAGTTTTACAAGGTACGAGATTGAGTAAGACTCAGCGCCCAGCAACTGATGAGGATAGAGAGCATATGCGCTCCGTCCCCTATGCTTCAGCCATAGGTTATATCATGTATGCAATGATGTGCACTAGACCGGACGTTAGCCTTGCTATAAGTATGGCAGGCAGGTTCCAGAGTAATCCAGGAGTGGATCACTGGACGGCGGTCAAGAATATCCTGAAGTACCTGAAAAGGACTAAGGAGATGTTTCTCGTGTATGGAGGTGACGAAGAGCTCGCCGTAAAAGGTTACGTCGATGCAAGCTTTGACACAGATCTGGACGACTCTAAGTCGCAAACCGGATATGTATTTATTCTTAATGGGGGTGCGGTAAGCTGGTGCAGTTCCAAGCAAAGCGTCGTAGCAGATTCTACATGTGAAGCAGAGTACATGGCTGCCTCGGAGGCGGCTAAGGAGGGTGTCTGGATGAAGTAGTTACTGACGGATCTTGGAGTGGTGCCAAGCGCACTGATCCAATAACCTTGTTATGTGACAACACGGGTGCCATTGCCTTAGCAAAGGAACCACGGTTTCACAAGAAGTCCAAACACATAAAACGACGCTTCAACCTCATCCGCGACTACGTCGAAGGGGAGAACGTAAATATATGCAAAGTGCACACGGATCTGAATGTAGCAGACCCGCTGACTAAACCTCTTCCACGGGCAAAGCATGATCAACACCAGAACTATATGGGTGTTAGATTTATTACAATGCAATTCGCATGATGATGTGAGGACTAGATTATTGACTCTAGTGCAAGTGGGAGACTGTTGGAATTATGCCCTAGAGGCAATAATAAATATAGTTATTATTATAATTCCTGTATCAAGATAATCGTTTATTATCCATGCTATAATTGTATTGAATGAAGACTCATTTACATGTGTGGATACATAGACAAAACACTGTCCCTAGCAAGCCTCTAGATGGCTAGCCAGTTGATCAAAGATAGTCAGTGTCTTCTGATTATGAACAAGGTGTTGTTGCTTGATAACTGGATCACGTCATTAGGAGAATCACGTGATGGACTAGACCCAAACTAATAGACGTAGCATGTTGATCGTGTCATTTTGTTGCTACTGTTTTCTGCGTGTCAAGTATTTGTTCCTATGACCATGAGATCATATAACTCACTAACACCGGAGGAATACTTTGTGTGTATCAAACGTCGCAACGTAACTGGGTGACTATAAAGATGCTCTACAGGTATCTCCGAAGGTGTTTGTTGAGTTAGTATGGATCGAGACTGGGATTTGTCACTCCGTGTGACGGAGAGGTATCTCGGGGCCCACTCGGTAATACAACATCACACACAAGCCTTGCAAGCAATGTGACTTAGTGTAAGTTGCGGGATCTTGTATTACGGAACGAGTAAAGAGACTTGTCGGTAAACGAGATTGAAATAGGTATACGGATACTGACGATCAAATCTCGGGCAAGTAACATACCGAAGGACAAAGGGAATGACATACGGGATTATATGAATCCTTGGCACTGAGGTTCCAACGATAAGATCTTCATAGAATATGTAGGATCCAATATGGGCATCCAGGTCCCGCTATTGGATATTGACCGAGGAGTCTCTCGGGTCATGTCTACATAGTTCTCGAACCCGCAGGGTCTGCACACTTAAGGTTCGACGTTGTTTTATGCGTATTTGAGTTATATGGTTGGTTACCGAATGTTGTTCGAAGTCCCGGATGAGATCACGGACGTCACGAGGGTTTCCGGAATGGTCCGGAAATGAAGATTGATATATAGGATGACCTCATTTGATTACAGGAAGGTTTTCGGAGTTACCGGGAATGTACCGGGAATGACGAATGGGTTCCGGGAGTTCACCGGGGGGGCAACCCACCCCGGGGAAGCCCATAGGCCTTGAGGGTGGCGCACTAGCCCTTAGTGGGCTGGTGGGACAGCCCAAAAGGGCCCTTTGCGCATTGGAAGAAAAATCAAAGAGAAAAGAAAAAAAAGGAGGTGGGAAAGGAAAGAGGGACTCCACCCACCAAACCAAGTAGGACTCGGTTTGGGGGGAGTCCTTCCCCCCTTTGGCTCGGCCGACCCCCTTGGGGCTCCTTGAACCCCAAGGCAAGGTCCCCCCTCTCCCACCTATATATACGGAGGTTTTAGGGCTGATTTGAGACGACTTTTCCACGGCAGCCCGACCACATACCTCCACGGTTTTTCCTCTAGATCGCGTTTCTGCGGAGCTCGAGCGGAGCCCTGCTGAGACGAGATCATCACCAACCTCCGGAGCGCCGTCACGCTGCCGGAGAACTCTTCTACCTCTCCGCCTCTCTTGCTGGATCAAGAAGGCCGAGATCATCGTCGAGCTGTACGTGTGCTGAACGCGGAGGTGCCGTCCGTTCGGCACTAGATCGTGGGACTGATCGCGGGATTGTTCGCGGGGCGGATCGAGGGACGTGAGGACGTTCCACTACATCAACCGCGTTCACTAACGCTTCTGCTGTACGGTCTACAAGGGTACGTAGATCACTCATCCCCTCTCGTAGATGGACATCACCATGATAGGTCTTCGTGCGCGTAGGAAATTTTTTGTTTCCCATGCGTTGTTCCCCAACAGATTGGCCCCCCTGTATTATGTTGAATTACTCCTGGAGTTCATGACGCCCTATGTTTTATAGTATTATCA
The DNA here is from genome assembly GCF_904849725.1 of Hordeum vulgare subsp. vulgare. Taxonomy (NCBI): domain Eukaryota; kingdom Viridiplantae; phylum Streptophyta; class Magnoliopsida; order Poales; family Poaceae; genus Hordeum; species Hordeum vulgare. The sequence goes on from NC_058523.1 coordinate 371,950,253, forward strand.
AGATTATTATGTTGTGAAAATATAGTACCAATGTTGGGCCTTGCCAGACAAGCTTTATCCCAAAACGAGAATCTAGGGGGTCCCCATAACAACCCCAAGCATGTTAGGAACGCTCATTTGTCGAACATAACACCGGTAGCCGAAACTAAGGCGGCAAAGGTGGAACAAAACACCAGGCTAGATAGCCAAGCCTTCCAACTTTTACCAAGTATATAGGTGCATTAAAATAAATAGCATTTAATATGGTGATATAACAAGGAACCCATGTTTTCACATGGAAGCAAGTGCCCCTGCAACTAGCAATGCTATCCAATGGTTAAGCAAGTGATAACATAGCCAACCAGTGGTTTGCTAGGTTGTGAACAGGTTGAAGGTTTTCAGGGCAATGAGACATAGCGATAGAAATGAAACAACAAGCATGGCAATGATAGTAATGGTATCTAGGGAAATGATCATCTTGCATGAGCTCCCGCTTGGAAGAAGAACGATCATGTGAAGCAGATGAACCGACGTAGTGAAATAGATCCTCACATTCTGACACGCTTGCGGAACTCTATCGAGACGAAGCAAAGCGGAAACAAGCATCAACACACGATGTTCACCACACACATGCACGACATGATGCATACCTAATATGATGCATGTTCAGATTCAAATATGAAAGGCAGGGCATGGCAATTCACGACAATCAAGCACTACACATTAAGTGAAGCTCAATATGCAACAAGTTGCATATTGACGAAACTCCACGTTTAATTATTTAGTTCACTCCGGTTTATTAACACGCAATATTAAAATGTTGTTAACATGGCAAGGGGTGAAGCACAAATTAAACTACCTATCTAGGCATTTTAAATGAATCCGGAAACGACATATAGTGTCTCCGAAATGACCCCATGTGTTAAATTCTAAATCTATCAAGATTTGTCCTAATCACATTTTATGTTTGTTAAATGGAAAACAAAGTGGTTTATGTGATTCTACTCTTCGTTCTAGTCCATTTACATATATGGCTCCTCTCCAACGGAGCTACGATTAATTAACTACAACCTAAACCATTTCTATCACATCGAAACACAAACCGGAGCAAACACCATGCTAAAAAGTTTTGAACATGCATGAGAGTTCAAAAATATTAATCCACGCGCGGATTTAAAACAAAGGAAGTTTTTAAAAAATGCATATATTCTCTCATTTTAAAATCCGGGCTAATTAAACAAATTCGTGGAACGTAAAAAAGGAAATGGGCTGAATCCATCTACGAGCGGAAATAGTGCACGAGCGCCACATAATTAAATACCGCACCGGGCGGAACTTAGCAGGCGCTCGGGCTCATCTTAGTGGGCTTCGGCCCGATCAGCTGCACCTGGGCGAGATGGGGCAAGCCGGCGCGGGGCGATGCGGCTGGGGGTTGGGCCGGCCCAAGAGAAGGGAAAGTGTGTGGCCCAGGGAGCGACGAGCGAGGCTGTCGGGGCCATCGTGCTCGTCCCGCAACGCGGAAGCGGCAGCACAGGTGACCCTCCGACGAGGATGGACGCAGGGGAGCGAGGAGGCTTCGGCCAGATCCGGCCATCGGAGGACGCTCGGGTCTGGATCCGCCCGGATCTGGCGTACAGGGGTCCATCTCCGGCGTTGAGGCGGGGTGAGCTCCAGGCATCTCGTGCCATGGGAGCCGAACCTGCGGGGAGAGAATGGACGAACGGGCTGAAGAGGGCGCGGCGGGCTTCCGGCCTGGTTCCGGCGGTGGTCCGATGAGGTGCAGGTGGGGGGGCGAGGTCAGCTGCGGCGGCTGCCCGTGGGTCAGGCACGGGAGGTGGGCAGCGAGGCAGACGCATCTCGCGCGGTTGGTGCGCGCGAGCGGCGGCGCCGGCTGGTTCGGGCCCGGATGGGCCTGCTCCGGGCTCTGCCGGCCCTGGCGGCTGGGATGAGGAGAGAGAGGTGGGAGGTGGCGGCGACGCGGGTTTTGAGGTGGAGGAGAGGTGAGGCCAAAATAGGTAGGGTTAGGCTGCTATTTATAGCAAATGGGGCTAGGGTTAGCTATTTATCATCCGATTTCGACCGCGCGATCACGATCGGACGGCTCCGGTCGCGAGCGGAGGCTAGGATAGGGCTTAGTGGTTTTGTAGAGGGGGTTGTGGCTAAGAAGAAAGGGAAGTTTGCGGCTCCACACAATCTTTTAAAACCCTGAAAAATGACCGACGATAAACACATGACGGTGCCGCTACGGTCGAGCGTTCGGGTATCAAACAGACTTCGATTGCGACGAAATTTGGAGGCGGCCGACCTATACTGAAATAAGACCGCGCGATAAGTTTCAACCCAATCTGAGAAAGTTTTACACACACCTATAAAAACAATATATTAATGATGTCGCGGCCGCATGCGTGTGTTGTCGGGGTCAAAATGGTCAACGACGAGCACGGAGAGAACCGGCAACTAAAAACGGATGCAAGTTTTGAAACCTGGCAGCAACGGAGTGCCGATGCAATGCGAATGATGCACATGATGAGATGATGGATGCGACAGACAAATAATAACATGACGACAACAAAATAAAAGGGGAATCTTCTGGAGCGTCGGTCTCGGGCTGTCACACTTGCTTCGCAAGAAAACGACTAGGGACAAAGCTTATTCTAGTGAGGAGGCCAAGTTGTAGCAACTAAAGGTAGACTCGAAGAATCCATTGTATGATGGTTGCGATCCCGAGGTGACCCGCTTGAGTTTCACGCTCTAAGTCCTAAAGACTATGGCTAAAAACTAATGGACCGACAAAAGCCTCGACGAGCTTCTCAAGTTTCTACAAAAGGTTCTTCTAGTGGGGAACATGTGTCCTACTAGTGTGATGAGGCCAAGAAGATCGTGTGCCCTCTTGATCTGCCTCCCGTTAGATACCACACATGCCTCAATGCTCGCATCATTTATCGGAACAACCACGCGGAAAAACAAGTTGTCCGGTGTGTAATGCTTCTCAATACTAGAAGGCCGGAAAGAAATCTCCCTAGAAAGTTGTATGCTACTTACCGATCACTCTCCATATGCAGTGTTACTTTGTAGCTCCTGAGGAAGCAAAGCTCATGCACTCGCACAGTGAGAGGGTGAAGCCCGACAATGAGACACCTCGCGGATTCAACTTAGTGGAGAGCGTTCAACACCGAATATCGATATTTTCTATGTGATCCAAAGAACATCGTGCCTGTCGTGTACCGATGGCATGAATCTGTTTGGCAATGAGCACACAAACCATATCACATCGCCCGTGTTTGTATGCATGTACAACCTCCCACCCATGGATGTGTATGAAGACAAAGTACATACACATGAGTATGTTTATTCAAGGGCTGAAACAACTGGGAAATAATATTAATTTGTATTTTGGGCTACTAAAAGAGGAGCTAGACTCGTTATGGACAACATCGGTCAAGACATGGGACTCCAGGAAAGGAGAGTATTTTTGTATGAGAGCCGCACTGATGCCGACGGTGCTCGACTATCTCGATTACGTATATTTATGACGCCAGGTGTGCCACGGATATTGCGAATGCACCAGGTGCATGGATGATACATATCTCGGCAACTAACGTTAATGAAAGATGGCAGTTCTGGGAAAATTGTGTACATGAGCATCAAAGATGGCTCGAGAAGCATGACTCGTGGGGAAACCATGGAGATCTAATCAATGGTGAGGCTGCATATAGAGGACCTCCACTTACAAGGAACAATGCTGAAATTTATGAGTTGTTGAAAATAAAGGAATAGTGCCCCACGTCGGGAAAGATGAAAAAAATGTTGGAGCCACTGTTGAAGCTATGGAAAACTTGACATTAATCATTGCCTTGATCAAATGCACATCACGAAGAATGTCCTCAAGAGCTTGCTTGGCACACTAATGAACATGCCAGAGAAGACCAAGGATGGGTCAAAGGCAAGAAGAGACTTTGAAGATTTTGAAATCAGGAAAGATCTCGACATGCATAAAAAGTCAGCGGAGGAAACAGAGATGGAGATAGAGGCGGTGGAGAGGGGCCAAAAACTCAAAAGGAAGGAACAGAATTATTGGCCCCTTTCTTACTTCACCTTAAGTTGGAAGGATATCGATCAAATATTCAAGTGCCTTACCGCAATCAAAGTTAGTTCTGGTTGCTCTGGGAAAATAAGCAGATTTTTGGACACCAAGAAGAAAAGGTTTCAATGGGATGAAGTCTCATGACTGTCACATGATGATGACATAGATACTACGGGTTGTCCTTAGAGGGATAATGGACAAGCACGTTCATGACACACTTACTGGTCTCTGCAACTTTTTTAATGTTATCTCTTGAAAGTCCGAAGGCTACACGAAGAGATCATTGCGATACTAAATGAGCTTAAGATGTACTTTTCACCCGCATTCTTTGACGTCATGGTGCATCTGTGTGTCCACTTTGTGGATGTCATCATTCAGGGTGTGTATTTGGTTTTTTCGGTTTGATTCGGTTCGATTTATACGGTTTTCGGTTTATACAGTTTTTATGTCAGTTTATATAGTTTTATACAGAGATACAATTCGGTTTTGGTAACAACCATTTAATTTCGGTCCGATTTCGGTAATAACCAAAATAACCAAAGTTTACTCGCATGTTTGAACAACAAATAATGTTTTGGTCACATGATTCAGTCTGCGTATGTCGGCTATATTATTCTTGTGAGAAATGCTATGTAGATTTGATCATGAGGGATCAAGCATGTTTTGGGGCCCCACGAGATTTGGTCTTAGGCATTATATGGCAGCATATATGAGATGATGTTTTTATGGAAGCATAACATGATTGATTGCATCGTGGAGGAAGTCTCTCGCTAATAATAAAGCAGCCACTGCTTCTGTCGTTCGTCGGGCAGTTTTGCAAAAACGTCCCCCTGTTTTTTAAGAATCAACCCGCAGTCCTTCATTAGTGAAAAAAATGTTTCATTTTTCCAAAAAATCCCCTGTCCTCCACCGGTCCACGCACGGGGTGGATCGGGACGGTCCGGTCCCGATCTAGCTGAGGAGGAGGCCGGTCCGTCGACGACGGCTCCGGCGCCGGCGAGCGTCGCGGCGATGGTTACAGGTGGAGGCGAGGCCTAGGGGCGCGTGGGGCAGCCGGATCCATGGCAAGACGGGCCGGATCTGGCAGCACGCGCAGCGCACCATGCGGCGGGGTGGCGAGGCTGGAGGCGGCGGCGGCCGTCCGGGCATCCTCCGCGTCTGTGCAGGAGAAGCTCACGGCCAGGCTGACCGCGGCGGCTGTGGCGGCAGCGCTGGTGCTGCCCGAGGTCGTGAAGGCCGCGTCCCCGGGGCCGTCATCGCTGTCTACAACTTCGACCCCGTCAAGCGGACCTGATCTCATCTCGCGCTCGTCGGACATATAAACATCCCGGCGGCCGAGGAGGAAGGGATGGTGCCACTCCCAGGGCATCCCGACCCCTTCTATCTTTTCCAAGCCCGCAAGCGCACCCGCGTGCTCGACCCGGACACCGGTGTCGTCGCGGCCCTACCGTTCGACCGCTTCGACGTGCCGTCGCGGGCGGGGATAAGCTGGTACGCCCTGGAACCTTGTTACACGCTTTCGCCGGGGAACGTCGCATGGGAAACAAAAAAATTCCTACGCGCACGAAGACCTATCATGGTGATGTCCATCTATGAGAGGGGATGAGTGATCTACGTACCCTTGTAGACCGTACAGCAAAAGCGTTAGTGAACGCGGTTGATGTAGTGAAACGTCCTCACGTCCCTCAATCCGCCCTGCGAACAATCCCGCGATCAGTCCCACGATCTAGTACCGAACGGACGGCACCTCCGCGTTCAGCACACGTACAGCTCGACGATGATCTCGGCCTTCTTGATCCAGCAAGAGAGACGGAGAGGTAGAAGAGTTCTCCGGCAACGTGATGGCGCTCCGGAGGTTGGTGATGACCTTGTCTCAGCAGGGCTCCGCCCGAGCTCCGCAGAAACGCGATCTAGAGGAAAACCTGTGGAGGTATGTGGTCCGGCTGCCGTGGAAAAGTCGTCTCAAATCAGCCCTAAAACCTCCGTATATATAGGTGGGAGGGAGGGGACCTTGCCTTGGGGCTCAAGGAGCCCCAAGGGGGTCGGCCGAGTCCAAGGGGGAAGGCTCCCCCCCCCCCAAACCGAGTTGGACTTGGTTTGGTGGGTGGGAGTCCTTCCTTCCCTTCCCACCTCCTCCTTTTTTTTCTTTCTCTTTGATTTTCTTTCCTAGGCGCATAGCGCCCTTTTGGGCTGCCCCACCAGCCCACTAATGGCTGGTGCGCCACCCTCAAGGCCTATGGGCTTCCCCGGGGTGGGTTGCCCCCCCCCCCCCCGGTGAACTCCCGGAACCCATTCGTCATTCCCGGTAACTCCGAAAACCTTCTGGTAATCAAATGAGGTCATCCTATATATCAATCTTCGTTTCCGGACCATTCCGGAAACCCTCGTGACGTCCGTGATCTCATCAGGGACTCCGAACAACATTCGGTAACCAACCATATAACTCAAATACGCATAAAACAACGTCGAACCTTAAGTGTGCAGACCATGCGGGTTCGAGAACTATGTAGACATGACCCGAGAGACTCCTCGGTCAATATCCAATAGCGGGACCTGGATGCCCATATTGGATCCTACATATTCTACGAAGATCTTATCGTTTGAACCTCAGTGTCAAGGATTCATATAATCCCGTATGTCATTCCCTTTGTCCTTCGGTATGTTACTTGCCCGAGATTCGATCGTCAGTATCCGTATACCTATTTCAATCTCGTTTACCGACAAGTCTCTTTACTTGTTCCGTAATACAAGATCCCGCAACTTACACTAAGTCACATTGCTTGCAAGGCTTGTGTGTGATGTTGTATTACCGAGTGGGCCCCGAGATACCTCTCCGTCACACGGAGTGACAAATCCCAGTCTCGATCCATACTAACTCAACAAACACCTTCGGAGATACCTGTAGAGCATCTTTATACCTGTAGAGCATCTTTATAGGCACCACTCCAAGATCCGTCATGAACTGCTTCATCCACACACCCTCCTTAGCCGCCTCCAAGGCAGCCATGTACTCCGCTTCACATGTAGAATCTGCTACGACGCTTTGCTTGGAACTGCACCAGCTTACCGCACCCCCATTAAGAATAAATACGTATCCGGTTTGCGACTTAGAGTCGTCCGGATCTGCGTCAAAGCTTGCATCGACGTAACCTTTTACGGCGAGCTCTTCGTCACCTCCATACACGAGAAACATCTCCTTAGTCCTTCTCAGGTACTTCAGGATATTCTTGACCGATGTCCAGTGATCCACTCCTGGATTACTCTGGAACCTACCTGCCATACTTATGGCCAGGCTAACATCCGGTCTAGTGCACAGCATTGCATACATGATAGAACCTATGGCTGAAGCATAGGGGACGGAGCGCATATGCTCTCTATCTTCATCAGTTGCTGGGCACTGAGTCTTACTCAATCTCGTACCTTGTAAAACTGGCAAGAACCCTTTCTTGGACTGTTCCCTTTTGAACCTCTTCAAAACTTTATCAAGGTATGTGCTTTGTGAAAGTCCTATCAGGCGTTTTGATCTATCCCTGTAGATCTTAATGCCTAGAATGTAAGCAGCTTCTCCTAGGTCCTTCATAGAGAAACTTTTATTCAAGTAATCCTTTATGCTCTCTAAAAACTCCACAATGTTTCCGATCAGCAATATGTCATCCACATACATTATTAGAAACGCCACAGAGCTCCCACTCACATTCTTGTAAATACAAGATTCTCCAACCACTTGTATAAACCCAAATGCTTTGATCACCTCATCAAAGCGTTTGTTCCAACTCCGAGATGCTTGCACCGGTCCATAAATGGATCGCTGGAGCTTGCACACCTTGTTAGCATTCTTAGGATCGACAAAACCTTCGGGTTGCATCACATACAATTCTTCCTTAAGGAAACCGTTAAGGAACGCCGTTTTGACATCCATCTGCCAGATTTCATAATCGAAAAATGCAGCTATTGCTAACATGATTCTGACGGACTTAAGCATCGCTACGGGTGAGAAAGTCTCATCGTAGTCAACTCCTTGAACTTGTGAAAAACCCTTTGCCACAAGTCGAGCTTTATAAACGGTCACATTGCCGTCAGCGTCCGTCTTCCTCTTAAAAATCCATTTGTTCTGAATAGCCTTGCGGCCCTCGGGAGTACCTCCAAAGTCCACACTTTGTTCTCATACATGGATCCTATCTCGGACTTCATGGCTTCTAGCCATTTGTTGGAATCTGGGTCCACCATTGCTTCTTCATAATTTGCAGGTTCATCGTTGTCCAATAACATAATCGATAAGACGGGATTACCGTACCACTCTGGAGCAGCACGTGGTCTCGTCGACCTGCGTGGTTCGACAGAAACTTGAACCGGAGTTTC